>NC_136482.1:66787879-66915379 GCF_053919585.1 Euprymna scolopes | reverse complement strand
TGTATTGACAAAATGTTCATGGCCACGTATGGCAACATCAGAACATTTGTCATATTTGTAATGAGTGAAAATGTATTGTGGTGAAATGTTTTAGTGTTTAGAAAAGTGTTCACTTAACAATCTTAATTCACCAAACGAGAGTTGTTTACCAGCTTACGAATGAGCGGAGTCATTTCATTTAGCTTTGAGATCAATACAGTTTGAGTCGGATATAAAGCAAAGTCTTAATAATTGGATAAAAAAGAAAAGTTAGAGCATAATTACTAAAATTTCTACAGTTATAGAAGCAATGTGGAAGTTTACACATTGTGAAGGAATGTTCACGTTTGACTAACCGCCAGGAAGAAATCATGAAGATTATTAAACAATACGAGGGGTGTTCGAACGAACAATTGAAAAATAAACGTTCTCATTTATTACAAGGTACGGGCAAAATGAATGCTGACGCTCAAAATGTATAAACATTTTTACCTCTCCCTTTACTTAAACATTCACCAAAAATTAGCGAATTAACCAATTTTTATAACATTTTCAGTATTTATCTAATAATGGTTGCGAAATATAATGAACTAATTGTTTTTATTTAAATCTTAGTGGAAATGTATTATTTTGTTTAAACAAAAAATACCTTTACTAAAGTTATGCTTTTCAATAGTAAATAAAACACGCAAACTTTATTTTTGCTTTTGTATATAAATAAAGTATCGTAATTTGTAACAATAAAAATAAAATAAAATAATTTTTACAGGAACATTACGGAAAAAGCCCCTAAAGTCTGTATTAATGAATTCGATATAACTCAAAGAAAAATGAATTTCTCGAACTACGGATATTACCATTGAATTAAGCATTGTTCATTTAATATTTTCACTCCAAAAATTATAATTGCAAGAAATTTTTTTTTAATTACAGGTTTCGCATAATCTTTATATTCAAGCTTTTAATAATTTACTTGCTCGCAAGAATGTGAAACTTTCGGCGTAACATATTTTTATATAATACTGAAGAATAATTAAAGAAAAATTAATTTAAAAACAGGAACATACCAAAAATAATTAAATTAAAAAATAGAAACCTTTATACAAAGTTCCATGTCGGTAACTACGGATGCCCATTTTTGAAAAGAAAAGGAAACCTGTCCGTTTTGCCCCCTCCACCTATACCCCCACATTTTCCCTTCAACTACCCGATGTCATTTTCAGATACATTCTAAATTGTGTAAAGTCGACTTTAAATTTCACATAAACATTCCGATTAATTAAAACGTTATTTTGTATTTTTTTAAGTGTTAATTTTTACAATAATTATAGATTGTTTCCTTTCCACTTTGAATTCTGTATATATATTAATAAATAATAGTGTTAACTTTTTTCAATGAATAAATTGTCAGTATAATTGATGCATTTAATTAACATTTATGCCGTTTAAAGTTTATGAAAGTTTAAATTCTATTAATAATTGTTTGAACTTTTATAATGAATAAATTGTCATTGTAACTTAGTGAACTAAATTCACTGAATTTAATTTAGTCAATTAAATTGACCTTCTAATTCTTTATAAGCCGGAACATTGTTATATAATAATGAAATTATGTCATTAATGTGCTTTCGTATTTCTTTGAATTTTACGCTATGACATTTTTTTGACACAAAACTAATTTTGTTGCTACCATGGCCATATTTTTGGATAATTATTATCCTTTTTAGCAAAAGGTAAGTACATTTGTTATATTAATTCATTATTTGAAGACTTTAATTTAATACTTCACTTGGGAATAATTCCAGAAAACTTATATTTCTCTTGCCATAAATATGTAAACACGATTTTTGTCATGATGAATTTTTACGTGAAATATACCGTTTTTATAATTTTAGATAAAATTATTCTATGTATTTTTTATTTCACACGCTATTTTTCCTTTATGAAATTAACTTTAAGCTGAATTCTTTTAAACATAATCGAAAGTAACCGAAAATTCCAAAAATATTATGATTAACCGGCGTTCAAAGCCAGGTCCAATACTGAAGCAGGCATTAGAATTGCCAGTACCTATTTATTATGTTTTTAACGTTAACCTAGAAATACTACTTTATGAATAATTGCAACATCCTTTATATCTTTTTTTCTCGAATAACCACAAGGTGCTTATGAATTTACTTAATAACTCATGATATTTTTTGGAGTCGTGTAAGATAGCAAGAAAAGTTTAATAAAAAACTGGAGATAAAAAAGTTTTCAATTTCTCTAATATGATGTAGAGTTTCTTTTCTGAATTTAAAGAAAATAAATCAGCTTTATTTCTTTCTTGCTTAAGCAAACCAAAAAGTGACTGGTGAGGAAATCCCATTCAAAGACCAACTAATAATTACAGTCACATTTAAAACAAAATATTAAAACTAAAATGATTTGTAACGAAAGATTCGGTTAATATTCAAGGTAGAGATTCACTGGAGAAGATTCATACGTGGACTTTGGTGAGATTTTTAGACAGAATGTAAAAACTAAAGATTTTGTAGATAAATTTTAAAGTGAGTTCAAAGAAATTTGTGAAATTTTCTTTCCATTAGAATTGTTTAATGTTCTCGAAATTCAAGTTTAAACCGAGTATAATGTTAAAAGAAGAAAAAAAGAGGTCAGATGTTAAGTTCAGGTCAGAAAAAAACAACGTAGAATTTGATAGACTCCAGAAAATGGGAATGTCATCAAAAGTTGAGTAAAGTAAATTGGTTTCGCTGAAAGTAAAGAAAAAGTAATGATTTGTTGCTACTTTTAAAAAGCGTAAAATAACAAGAAGTAACACAGAAGTTACGTTCGCAAAAAAATATAAGACTAGTTTCGACGAGTAAAATAAATGTTATTTTGTGAAATCGAGATTGTAGATAAGTATTGTGAATATTCTTTATAAAGTGAAATGACAAACTTTTATCCATAAAAGAAAAACTGTAAATCAAATTAAGAGAAAATAATCGGATGTAGTGACAACACTACATAAATCTTAATAGGCGCTGTGGTTTGAGACGTTCGAGCTATTAGTCTCATAAAAAATCTCAAATGCAAATTAAAAAAACGAGAAATAAAGAACAGTGATTTCATATAAATCAAACAATCACTTGAAAGGCTTAGCTCCGACTGTAAGTATGAGTTAGAGAAACTGGGTCATTTTGGGGTTATTAAATCAGCCAGACTGAGGCATCTTTCTGCTTAGTCCTAGGAGATCCAAAATTTGATGTCTCCACTCCCGTTTTTACTCATAGGAAGGGCTAATAAGTTTATTTGGCAATAATTAAGAGGTCACTATCAGCTAATGCAATTTTAATAGTCCCCCCTTAAGCAGCGTTGTCTCACATCTTCCTGCGATATGTTGCACGTACATCCCGGTAGCATTTCGCATTATACATTTGTTAGCTCACACCGATTAGTGATACATGCCAAGATATGATTTTGTCAATCGGCGGAGAATAGATCATTTCACTGGCGTTTTATCTAGCGAGTTGAGGCATTTGTTCTGGGTAGTCCTCAATGGTGCACATTTCCAGACTTTCACAATTATTTTTCGGATGCAGTAAGAGTATTGCTTACCGTCTAAGATCTTTGGCGAGGTAATGTCTACATAGCTACTCAGGTATTTTATAAAAGGCGAGAGCGTTCATCCTTTAAAACTCTGGTTGATTGTTCTCCGTATTCGGACCTTGTGTCACATTCACTGGGTTGGTAACGAATTAAATAACAGCAATCCGTTACAGTTAGGGTCCATATTACATAACCTCAACTTCTGCAACATATATTTGCTAATTGACTATCCTGTATATATATATATATACACACACAAACACACACAAACACACACATATGTACATATATATATATATATATATATATATATATATATATACATATATATATATATATATATGTACATATATTAACAAAGATGTTCTTCATTGGGAGAATTTCCTTCAAAACAATTATAATCAAATTTCGGTATCCATCAGAAAAATATAAATGTGTGCGTCTTTCTCGGCTACATCAGATTCATAAACATTTGAAGGAGAGTTACTTTAGAATATTAAATCTTCCAAATAACACCTGCGAATCACCATAAGAAGCTAATAAAGTAAGATTCAATAAAACTGTTTTTCTAAAAGAAAAGACGTCAGTATTGAACGATATTCCCTGACAATTCTTTAACAATATCCAAGATTAGTGGAGGTTATTGCTAAAAGATTATCTCGGTATTCTGCTACACAGTATAAAAGTCGTAATTAAGTTCAGCTAGCAACTAGAACACGCAAAAATTTCATGTGTAGGTTGTAGAGAGTATCAAGTATAGAAGCCGGTGTAAAGAGAACATTTTGAATTATTGAAAATGAACGAGGCAGATGCGAGACATTTGTAAAACAAAGAAATGGCCGAAATTTTGCATATAAAAAAATCCGCTATATGTTCGTGTTTACAGAGCTTTAATTGCGAATATGCTTGGGAAAATCGCTTTATTTTATTATGAATATGAGTAAGGTCACTACTACGACAGTGTTTAGAAATGTAATACATCTGAAATGCACATTTTTTTTTAAATTTTAATGCTAAGTGTACTACTTCACTTCCAATGCTAACTACAGGTCGAATTTGCGTGAAGACAGATCACCCCACTTGAGGCTTATAAACCATGGGGCTATATTTAGTGGTATATTTGAATATGCATAATTAAATCAGTGAAATCGGCTTTTAAGCTAAAACTGTCATTAATTCCACCAATGTATATACTTTGAAAAGAAAATGTTGCATGTATTCACATTATTATTGATCGGCAATAAATGTTCTGTATTTTGGTTTCTCTTGTCCCGTCTTTGACACAATAATGACGTGACAATAATCCAACTTGAAAGTATGTAATTCAACATGACAAACGATACTCATTTATATATAACCTATAATTTAAATGTATAAAAGACTGGGTTTATTGTTTTTATTTTTCAATTCAACAGAATTTGTTTGTTTTTTTTTTCTTTTCAAATTCTACACCTTGAAAACATGATATGAAAAATGACATGGCATAAATATTTTATAAAGATATCCAGACATCTGAGAGAAAACAGATGCGTAAGGCATTTCCAAAGAATTTTGTTGAAAGTAAATAAAGAGTGCCGCTACGGCGTATCACAGTTTTGTGTGTACTTTCAGACTAAAGTAAAACATGATTGATGATTTTTATCCATGACTCGTCATGATTAATTATTTATACGTTCCCAATGGTATTAGTGCGCTGTTGCGAAGAGGACTTGTCAATTTGGCATAATTTACATTGGAAATAACCAATATCGATGTCTACGATATTATCCATTATAACTATTACGACCACTTTTGCGCTGATGCTGGTGTGATATGGCGGTGAGAGGTAATTTTCTAATCACGGTATGACATTAGCCATATATATTCAGCTTTAAAACTTAGTAAACTAAATATATAATACGAATAATGTACTAACTGGATTGTATAAAACCTAATTAAATAAGAATAAGATTTGTGCTTCTAATCCATTTAATAAATTTATAGGATTAATAAACATATAATCGACGCTTGAAAATCTACTTAACATTGCGCTCAAGTGACTTTCGCCTGTCTTCGTACGAAGGATTATAAGAACCACTTGTATAAGGATTCGCCGCCCTAAACTCTGACTAAATATAAAGAAGAAAAACATATTTGCGGTAGAAGATAATCTGTCCATGGATATGCACTGCTTTTTGTGAAAGTATGCACATTCTTCCAGTGATGTTATTTCTAGCAATATCACTTTGCCTATATTCTATCAGACCAAAGAAACAGAGGGCATGGAATCAAGTCCATGTGAAGGCTAGAAAAAGATAACTGATAAACGCTTTTGTATTCAACTGAGAAGAAAAATGAATTTTAAAAGTAAATAAGAATTTGAATAAGAATATATATATATATATTATTTACTTTTTTACTCTTCTTAATATAATAGATGCTCCATTTCATAAGCTTAGCCATTTAGCTGTTTCTCTGACTCGTGTTTCTTAATTTCATTCTGGGACTTTCACGTGCGTATTTAAGTTGACATAATTATTAACGTTAACTTTCGCGCTTTTTGTCTGGGTCATTTTGACCTAGCTTTTCAAATATAAACTTTCACCGTTTTTCCGTTTTTTTTTAAACCTTAATTAACTTGATTCTTCCGGCCTTTGCAGACGTGTTTTAAATATTCTCTCCAGTGCTTTTTCTGTGCACATTTGAACCTTTCTTTTAATGATTTTAAACTCATTCCATTTGTGATCCTTTCAAAGGAATTCTGCCTTTTGGATCATTTTGGACCATTTGGAACTTACCTATTTGATTGAAAGTTTTTAATTCGACCGTGTTTGGATTTTACCATTCTTGGATTTTTTACCCTTCACCGGCTATCCGTTCATGTGAAATCTTTTTATCATTTTTTCTTTTACCTCCTATTCCCATGACCTCACCCTTTTTTAACCAAGTAAGATCTGTGACTTACTTGTGGTTTCATTAAATACGTTTACATGCAAAATCCGATTCCAAATTTTGCTGCCCTCTGATGAGGAGGAGAGTATTTCTTCGAAACTCCGCGGATTAAGGACTATCCACTTATCTTGTGCCTCCTTTTCAAAATTAAATACATTTTTAACTCTTTTTCAAGATGTTTTGAACATGCTTTATTAATCATTTGTTCATATATATATATATATATATATATATATATATATATATATATATATATATATATATATCCGATATAGAATAATTTATGACGTCGGATTCGTAGTCAATAAATCTCTTATTACTACTGTATACCTACCATGAAGTGCACAGCACGAATCTTGTATCTTCGCTTCACAGTAGTCTGGTGTCTGGTGTCTGGTGAACATCTTGATTGTTTATATTTCCATTTCTGTTTGGTTGTGAGATATCCTTCTCAGCACACACTTTTAGCTGCTCGAAATACACGAGTTCATTCCCTCAATTAAGTTCGTTATTTTGGCTTCGGATTACGAGAAAATAGAGACGCTTTCTAATTGTGCTTCTCAAACAATCGATACGTTTTTCGACACCGAATCAAGCGATCGCATCTATAATCCTGCGCTCACACAAGATTTAATTATTGGCATCAACCCGACTTATTCTTTGCAGACTCTTATTGAACAACGTAGTTATGACACTGTTAAATTTTATACAGTGATACTTGTTTGTGAATGAGCTCTCATAATAACACTAACAGAACGACTAAATACAGATGTCTAGGAGCGTATGGTTAACACTATCGTGAATATTCTCCAAAATTTTATGCCATGCCGGGTCCCATCCATGATGTAATTTATAAATTCACAGTGACGATCATTGGTAAGAGATAGACATACGAAATCCTGACTAGTGCGAAGCAGCAGTGAATGTCAAGAAAGAATCTCTCCTTAAAGGAAAGAAAATATTTTCTGAGAAAATCGTCGATGCATTCAAGAAAGCTTAGAATGAAATCCACCGGATTGCTTAGCACTGACTAACAACTATTGACTAAATCTCCGTGAGAGTATTCACCTCTCTGCTTACTGCTGCGATATTATGTACGATTGTATGAAAAAAAGGGTTAGGTCTAAACTATATAATATTAAAGCACAGCATGTAGATGGGCAAAACTAGGAACTTTATTAAGTAAAAATACTGTCGAGTCCACCACCAGCCTAGAATTTATTAAAAAAAGTGATACGTTACCCCTTTTGTAGTAAGAGGAAACAAGTCTAGCCACTCCCTAACTTGCTTACATCCTGAAACTATTATAGTACCTATTTACAATGCCTCCCCACGGGTCAGAGTTAGACACCAGGGTCGTTTTTGAAGATAAGCGACGCAGGCGTATCAATCTGCTCTTCAATACGTGTAACCGTGACGATCACAACGATTACCATAGAATATTTTTTGCTTACTACGGTTTGGAAACTCTTCGGCCGTTTTTTTTTTACTGAATATGATGTACTTGTTTGCAAAGCGTGTATATGCTGAAGTGTGTGTTTTGAGCAAAATATATCACCTGTCGGCAAAATTTTCTTCTTACGATAGTTCTAGAAAAATTTCCATGGGAAAAGACAAAGGCTTTCGCCGATATAACCAGAAAGGAACTTTTCACTGATTATGTTTCGGGGGCCTCTGCAGGTTATTACCTATTGTCTTGTGACATAAGGAACAATCAAAAAAATTTGACTGCTCTTCCTCTTACCTAATCTAGAATAGAGCGCTTATCTGACAGGGATCTATTGGGAATTCTCTTTTCGGTGCCGTTTTACTACGCATTCTACAAGTTGAAAAACGGAGTCTACTTCCATACCAGAGGAAATGATAATAATTGATACGTAAGATGCTCTTTACTGATGATGCAGAACTGATGGCACATTCCAAAGTATCAATACAAGGACTAATTCGTTGATTTACACACATATACAAAAGTTTTAACGAACCCATTGGCTGAAGTAAGACTATCAGCTTTGAAAGACCCCCCCCCCCCTTAAATGACTATTAGCGACTATACCTCCGAAGGTGTGAAGAACTACACATATATCTACCCTACTATCTACAGTTATCTTTTCCTGGACGCAAAAATCCAGTAAAGTATTGACAAGCCGACAAATATATGACAGGATACTTACTACCAATACCAAGGTAATTATAGCCCCTCTAATCAATCAAGGAGAATATGCGGAAATTGACATATGCGCTACCTAAAGAGAATCGCATGAAAAAAGCTGGGCAGATTACGCTTCAAACAAGAGCGTTCTAAATCAGGCGTATATTAAACTCAAACAGCCGGGCTATGCAAGGCAGTTGAACTATGATAGGCCGCCATAAAATCTTCTACACAGCAGGCTCAGAGCCGGCTATAGACAATAAGAAATAGATATACTACGCTACAATGACGTCTGCCATGAAAAAAGAGTGCAGGTGGCATCGACCAGGCAGGTGAGTGTCTGTGGCTGCAGACCACTATAGTTGAAGGAATGCTGTGAAAGTATTCCCCGAGAAACACAGACTGAAGAAACTCACAGTTGATAGAGAAAAGAGAGTGCATATGTCAAAAGACTGCAATAGTGCTGTCGCAAAAAAACAAAAAAAAGCACACACACACTATATTTGTGGCAAGGACGTGTGTTAACTGGGCAAGAGGAGACAAATGTTTCCACGCACGTACCTCAAATACACACTTGCCATCATTTACGTCTATCTTATCAATACTGTTCCAAGTAAATTATGTATTTTTATTTGGATTATGTTAATATACGAAATGTTGCTTCTTTACTATTGTGCACTTTTATAAATACCGTAAAAATTAACTGAAATCGGAAATAATATCAAAACGTATCTTTCAATGTACTGATTGATATCAAATACTGACGTTGCCAGCTCCTAAAAATTCTCTATGTTCTACTCTTGCTGATAACCATCAGCTTCTGTAAGTAAATTTATGAGACTTCAGTATCCAATTTCATTACATTTTGCCAGGACAAAACACCAGTCCAAACAACTGTACTCGGAAGTGGTTGGAGTAGACTTAGCTTCATTTTTTAATTACATTTTCATCCCAAACAAGGCACATTGCCACTTTGGTTTAGGGGACTACTATCAGACATACGTTTCTGGGCTACTATGTAGGGAGTTGGGCAGCGAGATGTCAGTACACTTGGGGAAGCAGGGAGCTGGAATGGAATTCCAAAGTCTAGCGGTTCTGGGGAAGAAACTATCAGGTTGGAGACTCTCTTTTGAACCTTATCTAGGAGCGAGAGACTAGTAGCAGATGCACCAGCCCAAATATGAAACATGGGCGAATGGTGACCTTATAGATGTACAGGATACTTTCGGGCGTTAGTAGTTTTCTAGCCCGGTAGAGAGAGCCTACATTCTTCGCAGCGGTCCTGGCAATGCGTTCAATGTAATTGTTTTAATTCATATTTCCTAGGGACGTCAGGCCGAGGAGTTTAAAAGAACTACTTTCATGTAATACATCTTTTGCCATTGCTATTAGCAGCAGAGAATGTTTCTTATAATTATTGAAGGAAACAAGCTTAGTCTTTGCAGCATTGAATGTGGCCATACATTTTCATGTCGTGTCTGTTATAGAGCGTGTTGTCATCAGCATATATACCTATGTCACAGACAATTATGTCGGGGAGGTAATTTATGAATATTAGGAATAATAAATATCCAAGTATAGACATCTGGGGAACTTCCGCATTTATATCTGTAGTAAAAAAACAAATCGTGCAAACCTTTTACCACTGGCAACGCCCGCTTCAGAGAGTGAAAGAAGAAAGAAGAAGAAGAGAATGGCCACTGCGTCTATTTATAGACTAGAGATCATGGGAAGAGTATGCAAATAACTTTGGACGGTTTTGTCCTATAAAAAGCCTGTATTTGGGAGAGAGGGTGTCTTTTTTGTTTGGCAGAAGCAATTGCTGTCAGAAGTGCATTGGACTGCAGGATTGAAGGGTGAAGATTGAGTTGTGGGGTCATTGTATTTAACCACAAGCTATTTCGGCCAAGAACAGATCATGGAATCTGGGATGTTGAGATTGGGAAAAGATGTGATACCACCTTTTAGTGGAGAAGGTGATGTAGTCGGATGGATAAAGAAAGTAAAACTGGTGGCTAAGCTTCAACATGTGCTAGACCTTGCCAGTTTTATTCCACTTTTTTTGCAGGGAGATGCACTCGCTCTCTATCTTGAGATGAATAATGCAGAACAAGAAGATGCAGAACTGATAGAGATGAGACTCGTGACCGCCTTCACTGAGGGGCCTTTTGAGGCATGCGAAAAACTGCAACGATTCAAGTGGACAGGAGAATCGGTGGATGTTTATGCTAATAAAATCAAAAGATTGGCTGGACTGGCGGGATATCTGGGAAGAGGGCTGGAACATACAGCCAAACTGGCATTCATAACTGGATTCCCAGACGATGTATCTGTGGCATTACAGCAGCTACCGAGCATAGAGAGAATGGATGTCAACAAACTGATACCGACTGCACGGCTTTTAGTCAGCAAAAGGGTCGTAGAAACTCTGACATTGGCCGCAAGTGCGCAAACTAATGAGACTAATAAGGGAAAGAAAGAATCAAGCCTTCAGTGCTTTAGATGTCAAGGACCGCACCTAAAAAAAGATTGCACAGAGATCCCTAGGGCCAGGGCAACATGCTACAATTGTGGAAAATTTGGCCACATTGCGAGATATTGTCCTCAGATTCAGGGAAACGGGCAAGGGGGAGCTTCTGCGCCGCAAGCTACCCTAGCAATGAAATGAAGGCGCGATACTGGCCTCTTCCTATAATAGAAGTAGAGGTGAATGATTCTGTAATGACTGCACTTGTCGATACTGGGTGCACCACTACTTTAATCAATTCCAAACTTTTGAAGGGATATGGAAGGTGCGGTACAGTGAAAGCAGTTGATGGGAGGAATATAGAATGTAAAGGAGCCAGACAAGTGGAGATAAAAGTCTGTTGAATGCACGTAAAGGTGAGGGCAATATTGATGAATCACATCGTTGATGGGATCGACGTCATAATTGGAATGGACGTGATTAATGAGCTGGGAGGTGTAACTATAAAGAAAGCCAAAGTGAAGTTTGGAGATATACAATGTGCCGTGGCTGCCCATCAGCTGAATGTTTGCAAAATCGAGGATAAAGACTTTGAAGCAAACTTCGATGGAGATAAATGGACAGTAAGATGGACATGGAAGGGAGAGCCTCCAGTATTGCAGAACAAAGTCCAATATTATAAAAACTCTCTGGAAGGCGATAAGAAATTAGAATTCGAGAAAGAGGTGGAAAGATGGATATCGGATGGTATTCTGTTACCATGGAAAGGAGAAAGAAAAGGCGTGTTGCCATTGATGGCAGTATTTCAGGCCACAAAAGGGAAAGTTAGGCTAGTGTTCGACTTTCGTGAGTTGAACCGTTTTGTGGCTTGTCATACAGGGAGCGACATAATAGATGTATGTGATGAAAAGATAAGAAAGTGGAGACAGTTGGTAGGAGGGACCGCAATAGTGGACCTTAAGTCTGCCTACCTGCAACTACATGTGGCAAAGGAACTATGGCAGTACCAGCTGGTCTGTTATAAAGGAAAAACCTATTGCCTAACACGATTAGGATTCGGACTTAATGTCGCACCAAAGATTATGGCAGCCATTTTAAAAACAGTATTAAAGAAAGGAAGTAGGACAGAAAAAGGCCACTGATTCATACATTGATGATATAATGGTAGACGTAACGAAAATATCGACACAGGAAGTTGTGGAACATTTGAAGGGGTTTGGGTTAGCAGCAAAATCTCCGGAATCCCTGGACGGAGGAGCGGCACTGGGCCTTAAGCTTATGAAAAATAAGATGGGTGCACTAATGTTCAGGAGAGACAACGAGATCCTAGAGATGGGAGGAGAAATTAGTAGGCGGGAGCTATTTTCGATCTGTGGTAAATTATTGGGGCACTATCCATTTGCTGGATGGCTTCGATTAGCATGCAGTTATGTGAAAAGAAGAGCAAATGGAATGGATTGGGAAGAAAAAGTTGATTGCAGAACCATGAAAGTGATGCAGGAGGTTCTACTTGAGGTGAAAAAAGAAGACCCTGTTAATGGCGCTTGGCACATACCTGAAGTGAGCACAGGAGTCGTGTGGTGTCATGCAAGCAATGTTGCAACTGGCGTGGTTGTCGAGATTGGCGGTGTGGTGTCGGAAGATGCAACTTGGCTGAGGAAAAGTGATGACTTTAATCACATTAACATAGCTGAATTAGATGCTGTTCTAAAGGGTGTCAATTTAGCTATCAAATGGAGACTGACAAATATTGAAATAAGAACTGATTCAGCCACTGTACTCAGTTGGGTGAACTCTACTGTGGAGGAGAGTGGCAGAATACGAACAAAGGGTGCCGGAGAAGTGATAATAAAGCGGAGATTAGGGATGCTTAGAGAGTTGATGTCTAAATTGAAACTGCAAATAAAAGCAGTGTTTGTGCCTTCTGAAAGAAACAAAGCAGATGCGCTAACACGGATAAAAAAACAGTGGTTAATTGAGAAAGAGGAGGCGCCGATATGCTGTCTTGGAATTGGAGAAATTAAAGAGTTGCATGACATGCATCACATGGGAGTGGAGAGAACATTATATTTGGTGAGGCAAGTGGATCCGAATGTAAAACGGGAAGAAATTCAGATGATAGTAAAGAACTGTGTTCGGTGTCAATCGATCGATCCTGCCCCAAATATACATACTCCTGGGGAAATTGGAGTTTTAACGAACTGGACGAGACTAGCTATTGACATAGCACACTACTGAGGGGGAGCGTACTTATCAATAATTGATTGTGGGCCAAGTAGACTGGCGATATGGAAGGAACTGCGAGTGGAAGCCGCATCTGCAGTTGCAACTGAATTAGAAAAGGTGATGCTTGAACGAGGTCTAGTAAGGGAGGTGATAATGGATAACGGCACTGTTTTTCGCTCAGAAATCTTTCAGACGATGCTAAAAAAATGGAAGATTAAAAGTTATTACAGGGCAGCATACAGACCTGGAGGAAATGGCATTGTGGAGCGACATCATCGGACCGTGAAAGCAATAGCTGAGAGAGGAAGAATACCGCCTGAAGAGGCCACATTTCGGTACAACATGTCCCCTAAGGTCGGGCAAAGAGATGACACAGTACCACATAAAGCAATATTTAATTACGAATGGAGACATCCTAGAGACATGTCACCGGAAATTAATGATCAAGGACCAGCCAGAATCCAAACAGGATAAGAAGTTTGGGTGAAACCGCCTAATGTCCGATGCACAACGCAGTGGGGAAGAGGAGTGATAACAGGAGTGCAATCCCAAAACAACTTAAGTGTCAATGGAATGCCACGACATGTTTTAGATTTAAGGCGTGTGGTCCATTTAGGTGATGAGGATGGTGGTACTGAGCAAGGGAGTGATGAAGATGAACCGGTGCCGATGCAAAGACCGCAAAGAGAACGCAATGCGCCGATCTGGACACGGGATTATGAGATGTGAATGATCTTTAATGATCATGGGGGCGTGTAGTAAAAAACAAATCGTGCAAACCTTTTACCACTGGCAACGCCCGCTTCAGAGAGTGAAAGAAGAAAGAAGAAGAAGAGAATGGCCACTGCGTCTATTTATAGACTAGAGATCATGGGAAGAGTATGCAAATAACTTTGGACGGTTTTGTCCTATAAAAAGCCTGTATTTGGGAGAGAGGGTGTCTTTTTTGTTTGGCAGAAGCAATTGCTGTCAGAAGTGCATTTGACTGCAGGATTGAAGGGTGAAGATTTAGTTGTGGGGTCATTGTATTTAACCACAATATCATATTGTTTAGATGCACAATGTCGAGGACAACTGAATTTTTCTCTCATCTAAGAAGGATTTAATTATGTTTAGTAGTCGTCCAGTGATACCGTATAATCTGATTTTCCTGAGATGACCTTAATGCCTTACACTGACAAACGACTTAGATATATCTCGAGCTATCGCTCTACCCTTCCCTGCTTTGTCCATTGAATGGTATATACGTTCAGAGATTGCAGTTAGGATATATGCTGTGGAACAGGCTTGCCTAAATCCATATTGTTGGTCAGTCAGAAGTTTAGCATCTGTAAGGTTATGGACTAGAGCTGGATTAATTATGGACTTAAATATTTTAACGAAAGGTGGGAGGAGGCTAATGGGGCGATAATTTACTGGGTCAGTTCTTTCGCCAGAATTCTTGAAAACTGGTACCATAGAAGCAGTTTTCCAACAGTCCGGAAAGCAAGATTCATTAAGGCATTTGTTGTAAAGTTTAGAGAGAACTTAAGCTATTTCTGTGGAGCATTTTTTTAATAGCTCAGTCGGAATGAAATCAGGTCCACATGCTTTAAAGTGTCAAGTTTTTTTTTTATGATAGCAGGCACCTAAGATTGGGTGATTTTCAGATCGTCTAGCATGGCGTCTGTCCACAAACGAAAGTTCGGGAAACGATGGTTAGCATGGTCCAGTGTTGAGTTTGAGTCAGACCGACTGGAAAGCATGTCAGCCTTCTCGGTCGCTGAGCAAACAACCTCATGATTGTTGGTTAGTGGTGGAATTGTTGATTGCCCATTATTTACTACACTGTTGTAGATTTTCCAGAAGTTACGGGCTCCTAATATTTGTGCTTCGATGCATTTTTTTGGTGGTTTCAGTATATTGTGTCGTAGCTGTCGCTATGTCTTTCTTACAGTTACTTCTCACATCCGTATACTTGTGTTTGTTTGAACTGGACTTATGTCGGTTAAATATGTGGTACACATGATGCCTTTGCGCAATAGCAGTTGCACAAGTAGAAATAAACCATTGAGGAGAGTGGGGCTTGCTATAAAATTTCCGCGTGGGAGCATGTGCTTCAATTGCCGTTTTGAACCGTTCAGTGGTCTCATTTGCGCACTGTGCAACAGAAAGAGGAAATATATTCCCCATGGAGCATCTTTGATGAGATCCCTGATGGCTTCCCAGTAAGCCTTTTATAATATCTCGTTGTTTTGAACAATTGCT
Source organism: Euprymna scolopes (assembly GCF_053919585.1). Classification (NCBI taxonomy): domain Eukaryota; kingdom Metazoa; phylum Mollusca; class Cephalopoda; order Sepiida; family Sepiolidae; genus Euprymna; species Euprymna scolopes. The sequence continues at coordinate 66,899,789 of NC_136482.1, read as the reverse complement.
CTTCAGTTTTGTGCTCTAGTGTACAGAACGATTTCAACCATTATCTCTGCATGATCAGCATTCCCAAGTGGGCTTTCAGTTATTCGTTATACAATATGGTCCGAAACAGATCAAGAAGTGAAGCATGTTGTTCTTGCTGATTAGGGAAACGGGTTGGAAACGTAGCCATCTGTGATAGGGAGTGAGATATAGACAAGCTGTGCGTTGTGATAGCAGCTGCGTCTGTGTAAGTAGAGAATCCAAGCCAGTTTCTGTGTTGGACATTGAAGTCACCAAATACATGTACTTGTGCACTAGTGTCGAGGGAGAGTTCTGTATCTATGCTGTCAGAGTCGTTGTTTATTATGGTGAAGTCCTGGGCCGAGAGAGAGCGGTAGAGAAAATAAAAGTAACTAATGTTATGTTGCATCTAAAGTCTAAAGCACAAAGAGGCATGATCCTCCGATTCTAGGTTTGTTTTTCTAGTCAATGGGGAAGGTATATTTTTTTACGTAGGCATCATTACTTATCAAGGCTATTAGGCCACTCGAGGATAAGGGTTAAAGAGTGTACAGTAGAAATTGGAAAATATAGTAATCGTTAGTAATGGAAATTTGGTAAATTTTTTATGGAACGTCTCATCAAAAACTTGTTTACGTTAGACTTGAAGACAATCATATTGTAATCAGCTGGAATGCAGGGTATTACGAATATATGTCTGTCAGTGTCCTTACGACAGAGTGGGAGATATCCGGTCATGTTAAAAAAATTAGAGGGGGTGGAGGAGTGTAGGTTAGTCTCACTTAGTGCGAAGATGTCCGGGTGTTTTTTAGGAGAACGCATTGTATATTTTTATATAATGTGTATTTATATATGTACATTCATATATATTTGTTTATATATACATATATATATATATGTATATATTTATAAATTGCTCTCTCTCTATCTCTCTCTCTCTCTCTGTATATATATATATATATATATATATATATATATATATATATATATATATATATATGAATAAATATATTTAAATGTATATATATTTCATTTTTTATATTCAAGGGTTCGCTGCCGGCGACATCTACATATCTTAGCACTAGAAGCTTAAACATCAAATACCGTGCGTATAAAAGGTTTATACAAATAAACAATCCAATACTTAATTTTTTAAATTGTGTTGCTTACAAAAAGTCATTTAACTACAATCATTTCATATTAATATGTATATCAACTCTAGCTAACACTAAGGTGCCAGGCATGAATAGCAATGTAATCCCTATTAGTTTTTTTTTTCGTTTTCCTATGAGGTGATCATCTTTCTTTAATTATTACGTGTAATTATATTGATGCAGATATTGTACACAATTTAACCTTGCGTAATATTTGGTAATCTCCCTCTCTCTCTCTTTCTCTCCCTCTCTCTCTCTCTTTCTCTCGGGCTGTCCGTCGATTTCGACGATGAGGCGGATGGCGATTAGTGTCCGTGTCGAAGTTGCAATATGAGTCCGATCGAAGCTCTTTTTTAGCAAGAGCACGACCATCATACTCCAATCGCCTGAGTCCATCAAACCTCCCGGTACCCCCTCACTCAATCGCCACAGGACTTTCACCTCATCTCCCAGCCTAGGCAAAATAGGAATAAGCAGATTGCCCAGTACTGCTAGCACCCTCTCCGCTGAAAGCAAAAGTACAGAGGCAAGGACGGACCAGGACAGTCTGCACACATGCAATCAGCCGCATCCGATGGCTGAGGCAAACCCGAGTCGAGTTGCACATCTTCATTGTTGACCGTGTCGGCACTGCGGTGCTCGTTCATCCGCTGCTCAAGCCGTTGGGATTTCTTCCTCTCCCGTCAAAAGCATCGTTGACCAAGCTTGGATTTTTGTGACTCTAAATAGGGGGGGGCTAGTGGGTACTACACCTTTCCTAAGGGTAACCCCGCACTGCAACGGCTAAGGGGTAGCGACATTCTCCCCAAAACTCGTTGCCGGATGTAGTTTTACGTCATACCAGGAACATATTTGGTGATATTTGCGTAAAAAGGGTATAGTAAACACAAACTTCCTTCTATATATATGTATGCGTATGTATATTTGTTTAAAAAAAAATCCTACAAAGCTTCTGTCAGTGTTTGTTCTACGGACTAAAAACTTAGTATACAGGGTATTCGAACCCATGCGAAACTTTGGGTTATAGCGCCAGAAAAAAATGGAATTTGATAGGTGTAGGTGAACGATAGCATTACGAATATGCATGCGTGACGTAATCACCCTTGGTTCAAGTTTTAATTTTTAGCTTTGAAGCAAACATGTCTTCATAGTTCAAGCAGTAACTTCACATTAAAAGTAAATCGTACGCTAGAAATTTTGGTTTTGATTATCGGTGGTGACGCACGAGTCGTTTTTTTTAAATTTTGAAAGCATTGCTATATATTTAGTCTCATATTATATAATAATAGATACTAAATATGCCTTAATCAAAATATATTTAAGGGTATTTTACAATAAGGCAATGCAAGGCAGCCTGCTCGTATATGCATATTTATATATAATTTGAATTTACATATATATTCAGATGTATATATTTTAATATATATATTTTATTATTTATGTATATATTCATAAATTATATATGCACTTATATTTGTCTATATTTTTTATATTTATACATAGCTATACGTATATATTTATATATATATATATATATGTATTGATAGATTCATATATACTTGATCTAAATATATTTATATATATATGTACGTGTATTAATATATATATATATATATATATATATATATATATATATATATATATATATATATATATATATACTAGCATGGGTGCCCGGTGTTGCCCGGGTGATTGGAGGGGTGTATTGAACAAAAAAAAGTGGTACTAGAAAGGCAGGCTCGAACCCGTAACGCGAAGGAGGAAAATAACGGAAAATCATGACAAATTTGTGTTACGACTACCGCCAAACCGGAAGGGACGTGGGTTTTAATTAAGGCTAGACAATCGAAGAAAGGGGATGGCTTTCGGAAATATAAGAGCAAAAACCGACCCCCCCCCCTGAAGAAAAGTGCCCAGTTGAGGATGAAGAAATTAATGTTTTTAGCCAATCTTTCGGTATTTGTCGTCTGAAAGATTGAACTCCAAAACGATACTGATCTAGTGAAAATCTGTCGCCACTGTCGAAGATTTAGGCAGATATGCAAATATACATACATAAATTCATATATTTGTAGCTCAAATAAAAGCTGGCCCTATCTCTGAATTCGCTTTACGTAAAAGTTCAAATGTTTAGACCAGAAATTGTCTGAGTAATTTGGTAGAGACCGAAGAGGTCAATATTTTTAAATTTGACCCCTATTATAACCCCATATCATTTAATCTTTTGGTCTCACATCAAGTTATTAAGTTAGATATATGTCCAAGGAACCCATATCTAAAATTTCAAGTGTTTAGACCCCAAATTGTCGGAGGAGTTTGGTAGAGTTCTCAAAGGTCAAATCGTAGAACTTTGACCCCTTAACAGCCAAATTTATGGCCGAAGACCGATCACATAGATTTTTTCAAATCTCAGTAGCCTGTATATCAAATTTCGAGTCATTTCGTAGGGAAATGTATACAGACAGGCAGAGATACACACAGACAAACACACAGACACACAGATACGTTCAGTTTTATAGATAGATATATAGGCAGATTAAATAAAACTATATACGTATACATAAATATATATTAAAACAATTTTGTGTTTGCTGTAAAAATTTTACGCAAATTTTATGCAAGTATAAATCATGTAGAATATCTGCATGAATATAATTACACGTAAGAGTTAACTAAAGATGATCATACTATAAGAAAACCGAAAAAAAAAAAACTAATAGGGAATTAATTAAGATGAATGTTTAAAAGAATATGCTAATTAGCTAGATCTTTTGCTAGTGAATGTAATACCACAAGCAATATATAAGAACATTTTCTTTTCTTTTTAAATAAATAGAAAAAGGGGGTTTAATATGAATATCTATACACACAAAAGAAAAAAGAATTTATAGGTGTGTATATATATATATATATATATATATATATATAGTGTATGTGCTTATTATGTATGTATATATTATTGGTATAATATACACTAATGTTTGTATAATATACAACCTAGATACCAGCTCTGTCCTTTATTGAGCACGCTATAATAACCTAGCCAGCTTCATTAGAAGCCAATCGATATATATATATATATATATATATATATATATATATATATATATATGTTATGAATCGTAGAATTTGCAGTTGAAACCTAAAGTAAAATATTTAACCGGAGATTGTAGAATTTATTTGCTTTAAATCTCTTTGCAAGAGTTTTATCAGGGGTTCCTACTAAATTCATTTCAATTATCAAAATCATTCATTGTCATGCTAAAGGTTCTTTCCTATTTTTCAGATAATCTTTGGTCATAGTATCTTTAATTTAAATTCCACTTAAAAACAGCTTTTAGATATTAAAAGGGCACAATTTGTTGCGTTACCTGATGAATGATTTCACTACCAGAAATTTTAAGGAAAATGAAATGTTCAAGTAAAGGTGTTCAAGTAACAATTGAAAGATACAATAAACAAAGTGTTTTAAAAACAGAAAAAAACATGACGGTAAAAGTTATTCAACTGCCAAGGATTACAGATCTTTGAAAGGAGTATCCATTGAAGATAGGAAGAATAACCTTATAAACTTGCTGCTAAACTTTAAGAGAATACAAACAAAAACACATTAGCTAAAACATTGAGAAGAATATCTTTAAAAGCGGGATGTAAAGCATGCAAGCCAAATAGAAAAAAAATTACTGGAATTTGTAAATAAACATGAAAATTGGACACCTAATTATTGGGCCAACATTTTTGACCTGACAAAAGTAGATTTGGGGAAAGTTAAGGGCTTTTATTTCTTAAACTTTGAAAGTAAAAATTGAAATTTCAAATGAATCCTCATACATAAAATCTATTCAAAATTTGTAGCAAATTCTCATTTGTTTTCATTACGTTTTGGCACTCCTGTTGCACTTTATGTTCGCCGTAGGGAAGAAGCGCCATCTGATAAATGTGGAAGAGGAAGTGTAGTAGTTTTAGACTGCATGTCTTCTTCAGCCATACAAACTTGAGATCAGAATGAAATCCACAAGTTATACTAATATACTGGACCAGGTTTACTAAACCTTTTTGACTAAAATATTTTTTAATAATATTCCATATGATGTAATCCTCCAAGAAGACAATGTCCCATTTCATGCGTCAAAAGTTTAAATGCGTTGGTTCGAGAAAAAAAAGAATTACATTCGTGAAGTAGCCCCTCAATAATCAGACATAAATCCAATGAATCTTTATGGTCACATCTAGAGCCAAGAGTGATAATGCATAAATGTTCATGAAAACAAGCATTAGAGGCAAAATCCCATGACGAGTGGCAGAAATACATTTACCACCCGCAAAATTTAGTAAATAATATGGAAAAACCAATAAAAGCAGCTATAGAGGCAAAAAATAACATACAAAATGTTGGTTTTGTTTAAAATAGATAATATATATATATATATATATATATATATATATATATCTATATATAAAGGAGGTTAGAACAGTAGTATAAAGGGCAGAGTGTATTTTAATGTGTTAGTAAACTCACTAATTTAATTAAAATACAAGAAAAGAGAAGTGTTCGTCGTAATGAAGCTGTATAATAAGCTCGATAGGCAAATATCCTATAGCTACTAAAATATTTAAGGTGATTGATTATTTATAATTCAAATCAAAATTAAGAAGGAACACAACAAAGCCAATAAATTGTACTATCGTTTCGGAAACGATGTTTTTATTGCAATAGACATTAAGTCATATACAATTGCAATAAAAACATCGTTTCCGAAACGATCGTACAATTTATTGGCTTTGTTGTGTTCCTTCTTATGAAACAGATTTTTAATTTTTAATTTTGATTTGAATTATGAATTATCAATCACCTCACAAAATATTATATGCATATATACTAGCATGGGTGCCCGGCGTTGCCCGTGTATTTTGAGGTGTATGTTTATAAGAAAAAAGCGGTCAATTTTTTAAATTTGACCCCTACTATGACCCCTAAAATTTATTGTTTTGGGATCAACTTAATTTATAAAGATAGATCCATGTCCAAGGTCACCTATATCTACAATTTCAAGTGTTTATACCCAAAATTGTCGGAGGAGTTTGGTAGAGTTCTCAAGGTCAAATCGTTGAATGTTGACCCCTTAATAGCTACATTTCTGGCCGAAAATGGATTACAAAGATTTCCCCAAATCTCAGGACCCTGTATATCAAATTTCGAGTTTATAGACTGGAAATTGACATAGTTATTGCGTAGGGAAGTGTACACAGACAGACACACAGACACAGAAACAGACACGTTCACTTTCATATATATATACTCATATATGTATATTCAGGTATATGTTTTTATAAATGTATATATATATTATAGAAGATAATACTTAATTATTTGTGGTTTATATATATATGTATATACATATATATATACATATATACATATATATATATATTATAGATGGAGAGAAGTCTTTATTACACACCTCGATATTTTACTAGTCGAAAAAATAGTTATATTTGTGTAAAACTGTAACTTTTCGAATTTATGAATAGAGCACTTCTGTGGAGTTGATAGAAATAAAGATCATTTCTGATATTTTATGGTGGTAAACCTAGAGTTCATGTAATAATCAGTTTCGAATTTTAACTTGTTTAATTCTGAGTGCAAAATTACTTTAACCTGAATTTCACCTGTCACCTCTTAGTCATCATGCATTAGCGTAAAGCATATGTAAAGAAGAATATATATATATATATATATATATATATATATATATATATATATATATATATATATATATATAATTCACAACCGGTACGTTATGCATACGTTTTCATAATCTATTATAAACACTCTCATATAGTTTTGTGTTCGATGTGTATTTATATTTCTCTTGAGTGTGTTACCAGAGTTTGTTGCATCAGTTATAATATTTTCAGTTTTTTTAATCCGTTTTCTTTTTACTTTTTCATACATTTTATTTGTCCTTTTTTCACATTCGTTTCGTTTCTTGATCTCCATCCATTATTTTCGATATGCACCCGAATGTCCGTTTTCATAAACTTCTTTAAAGCATCTCAATATGTTGCAAGACTTTACAAGCAAAATAACTATAAATCATGTCACGAAGTTAGATGGAGTTATTTTTTTTTTTTAAATAAAATCCAAAATTAAGCTGATTTTATAAAGCAGATTATATTTTACAATATATATGCAGAACAATGTTTCTTGTTGAACAGTATTATCAATTGTTAAGCTATACATAAGTATATGGGCGATCGGTCGGGTTCGCATTAATCAGTTTGTGAATCTGGATATACTTTCCTAACTATCTACTTTTTATCAGTACTAAGTCAGTATGTACATATGTGTCTGTTTATATAAATCAACTTTTGGGTAATGAATATATGGGTATACATTTGCAATAAAATGGACCGTTATCAAAATAAATCACAATCAATTTATTCTTGCGACCCTCTCTGTATTAACCACACTGCTTTAATCTCTCAATCGTATGTGTATTTACGTATATGCATACACACATGTAAATACATATACAAACTCACAATCTCTCAAACGTTTCCTAAGCTCAGCTTTTACTTACTTGAGAGTCACCATTTATTAAGACCACCTGCGGATAAGGGTTGATGAATGTTAGGTGGAAGTTTAGTAATCAATAATGATTTTAATTGGGTAGAATTTGATTATTTACGGGGACATCTCAAGAGGAAATTGTTTACATTGGATGTGAAGTCTAGCATGTTGTAATGAACGGCAAAGCAGGCCAGCAGAACGGGGTTACAAAGGAAAGGATTTCTGGAAAAAAAACCTATCTATGGAATCTGTGTTTAGATTGAGGCATGGATAGAAGATGGGGAAATCATATATATTGGTTGTAGCTAGTCGATGTTTTGCTTTTAAAAGTTTGACAAACGAGGACCATAGATTTGAGTTAAGACGAACATCTGCAATGAAGAACAGAGAGAGAGAGAGAGAGAGAGAGAGAGAGAGAGAGAGAGAGAGAGAGAGAGAGAGAGAGAGAGAGAGAGAGAGAGAGGGACAGAGACTTACGACGTCTTTTCTCTGGGAATGAAGATGAAGGAAAGAGAAAACGGTATCAACTACTATGTTTCGAAGCCGGTTCTGGACTCTATTAAGCCAGAATTAAGCTACGAGCAATTCCTGCTCATTTGCTTTTACGAAGTACCTGGCTCTTATACGGAGAGAAGATTGCATCAGTGAGATACCTACTGGAGCCTTAGAATGATCTAACTATTTTCTCCAGCGATTTTGGCATCATATTTTATGTACATGTTCCATTTGTGATCAGGAGTAAGACTCAGCTTTATAAGCTTGTGAAGACATGGCACTTCCCCAAGAGAAGGGCCATTTATGTCAATTGGGGCCTGGTGGGGATTACAGCGACTATTATGATGAACGAGAGAAACTTTTCGATGCAATAAAATTACCCCACCGCCTATTTCCCATGTACCACGTACCAAATTCTCATTATCAGAATAGAAGGACTCATAAATATTTTGGACGTTGCTGGCATTTGAAATGTTACCATATATTGTGGTGTCGCCTGCATAGATGTTTATGAATGATCCCAGAATGTGATTTTGAAGATCACTAATGAAGATCAGGAACAAGGTCGGACGCAGAATAGAACCCTAAGGGACGTCAACATTAATACTATGAGTTTCTAGTTTCTGCCCATCAACGGCTTTTCTTATAAACCTATAATAATTTAGAGGACATTCCTACTTATTTCATAGTTGGCGATTTTGTAAAAGCGACATTTGATATAGCAAAGGCTATTGCACAAGTGACGAAGCTCCCGTCGAGAGATTCACCAATCCTGTGTTAGTCCATCAGCTGCAGATCTCATAGAATAGAAACCATATTGAATGTAACTGAGTAAGTTATTTTTTCTGATGTGGTTGATCACTACTCTGTTGATCACAGATTCAGAAACTTTTTCATAGAGTACAAGAGACTGATTGGTCTGTATTTAGACGGAGATGACCGATCACCGGAATTTGATGAAGTTTTCCAAGGTGTTGGAAAGCATTTAATTGTGAGGTAACGTTTTAACAGTTTTGTAAGTATGGGAGCTAGTTCCGGTGGAGAATATGACTTGAATACCGCTGGGGTTAGTTGATTTACTAGAATCAAGTTTCTGAGAAGCTTAGAAATATCACGTCTATATATTTGTGTCGCATAGTGTGCGTTTAATCAGCAGAGAAAATTCGAGAATACGCAGACCAAGTCGCAAATGTTAAAATTTGAAGGGGAATTCTTGCTTTGTCAGATGCTGACGAGATTACGTCAGGCCTATTAATGATGGTAGCGATAGAAGACACGCTTCTATTCAGGATCTAGCATGCTATTCATCAGGATTTGTGAGAACCAAGCCGCTGTTCATCTGCTTTAAACTTGACGTATGCAGATTATGATTCTCCACACGTTCTTTATTCTTTTAAAATGCGTGCTGGCAGTCTTAAATGTTGCTTTTTTTTGGCAGCAATGGATAGAGTTTTTTTTTTCTGTGCGCTATGGCCGCAACGCGTGCTGCGATGACACATGGTTTGCTGTTGGGCTTTTGCTGGAATTTCCTAAAAGGGAGTGAAGAGATCTATACCGAGAAGTAATCATTCAGTCAGGTCTGATAATACAGAGGACACGGTTTTATTTATGACATATATATATATATATATATATATATATATATATATATATATATATATATATATATTGCAACAACTAGGGTTCACTGAGCCACGGAAGATGGAGTGTCCTGCGAATTCACCAGATTTTATCCCAATTGAAAATCTTTGGAGTATCATGAAGCGACGTCTCTATGCAAGTGGACGCCAATTTAAGAGCAAAGACGAGTTGTGGAATGATTTCCAAGAGGTATCGCGAGGAATAACTCTTAACGAAATCACAAATTTGATTAATTCTATGGAGCAACGTCTTTTACGAGTCATTAATAAAAAATGGTCACATATCCCCTACTTATTAAGTCAACATAGAAATTGGTATGTAGTTATTGTGTTCTAAGCATTTTTCCTAGTTCATTTAATTTTGAAAATTATTTCAATAAACAAGTTATGGGTATATTGTGTTTTTTCGCAACCTCGTTAATAACTCGACACACTTAAATCAACAAATATTCCTATCTTTTGCCATATTTTCTCTAATACTGCTTTATATACTTATATTCTCTGACTGGAGTAACTGAATAATATTGTAAACGTCATGGTTTTTTATTTCCTTAAATATAAAAAAATGTAAACTTGTTAATAATTATATATGCAGTGTATACAAACATAAACTTTTTTGATTTACTAACCCAAAACTGTTGATTTCAATGTTAAGTAATTTCGCTTTGTGACGTGAAATTAATCTAACAAATTACCTATATAGTTTACGATAAAATACTTATCTTTTATTTCTGATATTGTTTGTTGTCGAAAACAAAATACATTTTAAATAAGCGGCTGGCAAATATGACACTGTAGATGCACTTTATTTGGAGCAGAAACTGAAAGAAATTTTAATCATCTAAACACATACAAAAATTATTTGTGACGATGTCGATATTTAGACATATTTCTTACTATCTTCTCACTTTCTTATATGACATGGCTCAACTACTCGAGATTCAAGTTGAAAAAATCTAAAGCTCAACAAATGAGCGTATCCCCGTTTTTATGACTGGACAGATTTTATCGATATTTTCCATGCATTTTATTTGTAAACAGTTCTATTTTACCACGTGTAATGTACAGAAAGACATTTTATGTAAATAATGATTGCCTAATATACTTACGCTTTTATGCATTTTTATTTTAATAGCATTTATATGCTAGTTAACATGTCGCAGAACGGATCTTGTAATCTGAAACTGCTTATTAATAGTTTATCTTTTTAAATTTTTAGATTTCGTGAGAAACTCAAGATGCGGAAGATTTGAACGAAGTTTGTCTCAAGAATGACCAGGGAAGATCAGACTATTTAACCAAAACTAGTATTAAGACAGTTCCTTAAAATCCGTATAATCAAGAACTTGATCATTGTGACTTTTCTTTATACCCAAAGCCCAGGAAACACCTTACGGAGTGTCGTTATGAAACAATTGAGATGATGAGACGTGCTGATGCGACGAAATAACTACCATTGATCGTCCCCAAGTTGTTGGAACAGTACAACAAGTAAATTGCAGCTGGAGCAGATTATTTTGATAAGGAATAGATTTTTACGTGTGTACTATCAATAAAATACTATATACAAAAAACGTATGAAAACTTATTTCAGGGATCCCATATATACATATATATATATGTATATATAATAGTGAAATTGTTTGTCTGTTTGTCTGTGTGTGTCTGTGCACATTTCTCTACGCAAAAGCTCTGTCAATTCCCAGTCTACAGACGCGAAATTTGATATACAGGGTATTGAGCTTTGGGGAAATCTTTCGAATCCGTTTTCGGCCAGAAATTGGTCTGTGAAAGGGGTCAACGTTACACCGATTTTACCATCGAGAACTCTACCATCTTTTCCTCCAATTCTGAGTATAAACAATTGAAATTTTAGATATAGGGTTCTTGGACAGGAATCTAACTTAATAACTTAATTTCAGCCCAAAACAATAAATGTTACGGGGTCATAATAGGGGTCACAGTTTACAAAAAAATACCTCTCTGGTCTGTACCAAATTAGCAAAACAATTTCTTGTCTAAACAATTGAAATTTTATATAAAGCATATTCAGAAATAGGGCAAGCTATTTAATCGGTTTGGGTAGAAAATTTGCGATACCAATATATAAACCTACGTATGTATGTTTGCATGTCTGCCTAAAACTTTCGACAGAGGCGACGGATTTTCACAAGATCAGTATCGTATTAGAGTTCGACCCTACAGACGACCAATACCCACCCTTAACTGGGCACTTTTCTACAGGGAGGGGTCGTTTTTTTCGCCGTATTTTCGAAAGACATCCCCTCTTTTCGATTGTCTCGCCTTCATTTTAACCTACGTCAATTCTGGTTTTACAGTGGTCATAAAGCAAAGATGGCACGTTTTTTCCTGCTCTATTCCACCTTCGCATGTACGGGTTCGAGCCTGCCTTCCTACTATCAATTATTTTTGATCAACATACACCTCCAAACACCCGAGCAATGCCGGGCACTCATGCTAGTATATGTATATATATATATATATATATATATATATATATATATGTGTGTGTGTGTGTGTGTGTGTGTGTTTATATATCTGTACACTTTGAGAGAATAGCATATAGTATGCATTTAGAATAAAACCCTATTTCAACTTCGCATGTGTACTTAGTAGAACAACATGATTTATTTATGTAAAATAACAGTTCGCTTATATTGTATTGCACTTATTGATTTATTTCCAGTTATAACAGTTTGATTAAAGTTTTTTTTTAATTAAAGTTTTTCATTTATTTTATTTACTATTTTACTACAATTTTGTTCAGTTTTACTCTTTTACTAATTTTACCAGGCAAAATGCATTTACAATGTATTAAATTAACGTTTATATTCATTTGACGCCCTATATACTTGAATTTTTTTCAAATTTTTTTTTCATCCTTACATAAACAGATGTTAGCTATTTTGCCCTGAAACTAAAATTGCAGCATGCCATTTCATTTAAACTGTCAATATGCCTATATACATATATTTCTGGGAAAATATGCTCATTCGATATTTCCGTTTTTTTTGTGCCAATCCTTATGAAGCTCGCTGTAACTACAGAGCATAGGTAAATAAATGACAAAAAGTCTACGTTTCAAATTTCAAGATGTTGTAAATTTTACCGGTTATTTATTTCAGCCTATTAATATGTTCAATCATCGACAACACCTTTTTCACAGTGCAGAATCCTTCATTCAATTATTCTGTTAATTTGTGAATTACATCTGCCTTGACTTACTAGAAGTTTGTATCACCCGATGATATAAAAAGTGCGCAGAATAGACAGGAGATTGTGTATTTCAAAAACATGGGCTTATACTAACCCCTAATAATTTATACGTCTTTTTCCACTACTTAATAAAGTAATTAACATTTTCTCTGTATTCACTTTCATTTTGTGGAGGTATAACATACTTGAAGCGAATGTTTGCATTTATTCCGATCCAGCAACATACTGACGACAGAGGGATTCGAATTTATTACGAATCACTAACAGAGACAAATGTACAGGGTGTTCCAAAAGTCTTGGGCACATTCCAAGTCCGCATAACTGCTTAATTGTGAATGGTAGTAAGATGAAAGCGGTGCCATTTTAAAGCTAAATGCATTAAGTTTTTTGTAAGGCTATACCAAAATATACCAGATATACCAGAAGTGTTTTTTAGTTCTAGAGATATTCAATGTCAAATGTGCCCAAGACATTTGGAACACCCTGTATTACGAAACAAGAAACCTAAAGCATTGTTCAATAATTAAAAAAAGACGAATTATACAAGATTACAGACGCAGTTTTTAAAACAACAAAAATTTTATGGTAGAACAAATCGGAAAAAGTTGGTAAAATAAATAAAATATCATTGAATGACAAGAAAAAAGTTTTTAAGAAAATAGGAAAAAGACAAGAATACATTTAGAAATTTCCCTAACAGTTTAGCATAAACGGAACTAATCCTGAAATCCCAAATGCTATTTTAAAAGAGTCGGTAATAAATTAAGTCAGCATTTCCTTTTTTACAAAGATATAGATGTCTTATGAGAAGCAGACTTTCGCAGTTGTGGAGGCGATAAAATATAAGATTCCTACTCGAAAGATACGCACCAATTACATTTAAAAATATACAAACCCTATCTTGCTGAAGCGCTCCGCTGAATAAACGTTCCTAAAAACTAAGAAATATTAACGAATATATTTGGTCAACAAGACTACTTATTTAATAATCGATGGCAATTCCTAAACTGACTGGAAAATGTGATGCAAATTCAATAAATCGAAGCTTTCAAATGTTCTGGCGTAATGAGAAAACGTTCGCTATGTTTAAATGTCTAAGGTTTAATCTCCGTGCCCCAAAAGAAATGAAGATGAGTTACAAAAATGGAGGGAAATCCAAACATTACTCACCAATATAAAACAGAAAAACAATGCGAAAAAATTCTTAACTTGATAGTGGACAAGTCAAAAACAAATTAAATGATATGACAAATATTCATGGAGTAAGAAACACTGCACATTGTAATAATCCACCTTAAAATCAGTTAGTATTACAGTTTTTCTGAATTACATTCATATCTAGACTGCCAATTTCAGAATAAATATGTAATACTTGTGGATTCAAAGAGCATAAATTCGCCAGCTATAAGCGAAAAGCAAAATGAAAACGTTGCCGTGTATATATATAAGGCTGCACAAAGAACAACTAAATATATTAGTTTCCAATATTAAAAAAAAAAATACGTAAAATTCCCGAAATGTACTGGGCAGGATCTTACCATAACTTATGCTGACATTGGAAAAATATAGTAAAAACCTAATTAACTTTAAAACGCTGTAAGAAGTTTTACCAGTAACAAATTAAAATTCATGGGTTAATCTTGCTCATACGAGATTTCTAAAATTTATTGGGAAGAAGCTGGATAGAAGAAATCGACTTAATCTACATTCCAATCAATATTTCCTGCAATAAAATAAATGATATTACGACAACTTCAGATGAGTAAAAAAAATAATTAAAAGATGTTTTTCAGAATAATACGGATATTATTTAAACGCGTGTGCAAAGTTAAAAGAAAAGGCAATGCCAGTTTCCCGACCTAAATGTGTTCGTAGAAATCATTAATCCTGATCTAGAACGACTAAAAAAGAAGTGTGCCACAGGGAAAGTGCACTACACTCCTTTAACATCATCACATATGTAAAAGAAAATGAATAAATTCAGAATTTGTGTCGACTATTCAACCGGTAATAATGAAAGTTTGAGAAGGAAAATTTCTTCTATTAACAACCGATGCAATTTCTCACAAAATTCAATGGTCAACAAAATATCCTTTGAATAATATTTGTCACAGGCTTATTGCAAATTTCTAATGGGAAAAAAGTGTTGCGAATTATTAACAATTCATACAAACACGGTATTACTAAAACTTATCAACAATTACTACACCTACAAAGTTATTTAATATTAACAAACTGCAATATAGAATACAAAATACCGCCCGGAATTTTCAAACAAACGAGGGATACAATCTAAGCGGACTTAATCTCAATCGTATTTGATGTAATATTGAAAGTCAGTTAGATAATGCAAAACTGAATTCAACGTAATTGAAGTGTTAAAAACTAATATAGGCTAAAACTGAGCATGAAAATGTGATTTGTTACATAAAATATCTAGAATCTAGGACAGATAATTAACGTAAGTTTTAGGTCATCTAATCCAAAACGTACAGACACGATAAAATACTTGTCGACTAACGTAGCATAATTACAGTAATTCTAGGGATTGGCAAATTACTAAACAAGCTATATAATGAATATCTATATTTTAAGAGGCTCGTTAAATACTTTAATGAAATATGTAAAGTGGAGCTTAACAGATAACTTTTAAAAAATATTCATCAAACTAAAAATTGCGTAAACATCAAACCTTATTTTGAGGCTTTACGGCGCTTAGAAAAACACGAGTAATTTTGGTTTAGAAGTAGTTTTGGATCATAAAAGCAGATGGCGATATACTGAAACGCATCCAAGATTTTTCCAGTGGAACAGAATTATTAGTCAATAGAGACCTATTAGCTATAATACGTTCAAAAGAACATTTTATAAATACATTGCACAATTGAGAATCCATACTGTAAACAGACCATCGATATTTGTTAGCAAGATTTAGTAAAAAATATGAACACCATTACACACAACGAATCGTTTGCAGAGATGTGCAACGATGTTGTTAAATTATTCCACCAAAATAAATATTTTAATATCAAATAAAATAACACATGATGACAGTTTATACAGATTTATATAAAAATTAGTGAACAATTAGAGAAGACGGAACTCTCTCGCTAATGTCCAATATTGACGGAAAATACAAAAATACAAACTGATGAAAAATAAATAACACATTAAATAAAACGCGTATTCTAAGTGAAAAATGTTTTTTTAAATTGTAATTTAGGAAAAACAATCAGATAGAGAGCATAATTGAAAAACAAATTAGGAATATAATTTGCATTATAAAAAATAAATTCGGAAAATACGATATATAAATAAATAAAAATATACCCCAGACACAAGTAAACAACGAAAAATAACCTGTTTGTCAGACATGATACGGTTGAGGTACCCAATAAAAAAAAATAGGCGAGCAAACGAAAACTTACTTCAACAAGGACTCGAGAAATAGACAACAAACAAAAAAAAATGTAATCTCCAAGATATATAAAAACTTTGTGTGTAAGGTTGTTGCGTGGTTCATATCATATGATTAACGTTCATCGGAAGACCAATAAGAAGGTGCATGTATCGCAAAGAAGACTTGGTCCTCTTTTTATATGGACGTTCACGAATATCTACTATTTGCAGGTGCTTTTTGCCATTGGTCTACTGTTTAATGATATAGTTATGTACATTTTCTCTCTCTCTTATCATTTTTTGTGCGATATAACAATTTGAATGAAAGGAATAAATGGATAGACCGAAATACAAAAACAAAATCCTTATATATGAATTTATACAGTATAAATATGAAGATACACATGTATTTATACAATCATATCAAAACAGGGCGGAACAATAAATTTGTCGCCCTAAACAAAACAAAACTACAGCATAATTTTAAAACTTTTATTAAAATAAGTCAATTCAGTTATCCTAATTATGTAGCAGAGCTTACACCTATTTAGTTTAACGGCATTAAGCCCCAATTAACGCCTCAATACGGGTCCGGAACTGGGAGCATAGCTTTTCCATAAGCGCCAGCGGGAGCTGAGCGAATACCCGGCTGCTGGTAGTGATCAGGTTGGCTTTGGTGTTGTAGGAGGTCATGGTGATTATGTTATCGTATGGCCAAACAAAGTAGTTCAGTGAGTTGAAATGGGCGCAGGAGTGAGGCCAGTGTGAGAAGGTACAAAGTTGTAGCACTTCTTGTGAAGCCAAGCCTGGGTCTCTTTGGACTTGTGGGCCGACGTTGTGGTTTACTGCCACACCCGGGGTCTGTCAGCAGTTATATATGATTGCACTAGGGAATTACCACATCCAGACACATTTGGTGTTGACGTTTAAGCCGACTTCGAAGATATGAGTTGACATGATGTGGTCTTCACTTGAAACCATACAAAAGAAAATAACCGTGGCAGAAAAATTGTGTTCATCACCCTGTGCACGCCCTTGATATTCGGAACAATCCCGCGATGCATGTTAAGGGTGCTGGCAATGGTCCTATTGTCATAACTTGGATCGGTAGAAAGCATGAATTGTACATCGGCGCATCTCCAATCTCGCTCGTTGGACAGTACGTCACTTTCAGACGTAATTTAATGCTCGTATCGTAATAGGGATTTGTACACAACTGGCTAATTAGTAGGTTATATTTAGCATTCATAAAAAAAACTGTTTATCAAACGGAAATGGAATCATATTGTCTTATCTAGGCGACAATTTTTTTCGTTTGACCTTGTAGAAACCTATATATGCATGTATATTTGTGTGGAATAAATGTGAAATTATGTAATCTTTCAGTGTTACGGACTATTACTATTTAGATGATGTTTTTGTAAGAATAGCAGACAATGAAGGAAGGGCTATTATAGAAATAATCATTTGGGACATAATCACAACTAAAAAAATGAATGCACCGAATGACTGGAATGTGGATATAATCAACATTCGCTAATTCAATAAAAATTCGTAGATAAGAGATAAAAAATGTTTCCATTAAGGAAAATAACGTAATTAAAGTGAAAGAGAAAAATAAAACCTTCTAACCAAACTTCCAGGCCCTCTCAAATCCCGGGCCAAAAATACGTTTTATTTTATCGTACATTCACTGGGTTCTTGTTTCTTGTTTCTTTTTAGACATATTCTCTATCTAATTTAGCCAAAATAATGAGGAAATTATTCTCGTGCACCGAGTGACATTGGTTTTTATAACCACAATAATAATAATAATAATAATAATAATAATAATAATAATAATAATAATAATAATAATAATAACATGAATTAGAATAAACTATATAAAAAGCAATATAGATAAGCTCACAGAAAACATATATTCAGAATTCTAATGATAACAGCTTAAACAATAACACGAGAATGCAGCAAACTGGTCTAAGAATATAAACATATATGTAAATGAATTAATATAGGAGACTGGGAACCGTTTACGATTTGAAGTGATAAACGGTAACACTAAAAAATAGCGGAATCTTAGTAAAAAATGGGGAACACAATCTTCGCTAATATCACCGATGTCTAAGGCAAACGCCCATAAAGAGACATACTAATAATGGTAATTATAACCATCGGGCACTTGATGTTATTTTTAATAGAAATAAATTTCAAAATAATACATAATCATATGCTGAGATGCCCATTCACATTAATCGAAATACACATGTGAACTATTCGAGCACGGAAGTAATTTGCAATGCATTTGTCTCTTGCATTTCACAAATTCTTAGATGAGGATTTATGTATAGTATTATATATTATTCGCTTTTATTATTATATTATTATTCGCTTTTATTATTTTATTATTATGTTATTATCCGCTTTTATTATTTTATTATTATATTATTATATTGTTATACTATATATTACTCGTTTTTACTATTATATTATTGTGTTATTATTCGCTTTTATTATTATATTATTATATTGTTATATTATATATTATTCGCTTTTCTCGGATTACTGTTTACATTTGGGATGTTTATATCAAAGTTTTTGGTCAATGTTGCGAGGGGCATGAGAGGAAGCGTACGAGGATTGTGCATGTTAATGTCTCAGTCAGGTCCACTTACGGTGAGGTTGTTCAGAGAGTAATTTCCGAGATTGCGTGAATAGTGTGAGGAATTGTCCGCATTGTGTGTGGCGGTATCGATACAGTAATTCGACATCGTGTAAGGTCGTGTCTACGGAATCGTTTGGTATTGTATAGGCCAGAAAGGAGTTATCGCCCTTTCTCTCAGACTTGGCATAAGTGGAGTTATCCCCCTGATAAAAGAAGAGAGGAATCGCCATTATGTGTTTACACTCATCGACGGCGACACGCTGTCAGATTGGGAAACCAGCTTGCTTAACGCAAACTGTACATGGCGCTACGAACATATTGTCACTTTAAAACGTGAAATACTTATATCGCAGCATTGGACTAAATATCGTTACACTATGGAACAAGAAAACGTTCTCTTATTACGTCAACTAGTCGAGTTACAAAAAGAAAACATCGAATTACGGAAGGACATCTTACATGGACGAGCGAGCACGTCGCAAACAAAAAGAATGCAGCGACCTTCTATAGGTCTGGACTCAACAGATAGCGAATGGGCACTCTTTTTAGACACCTGGTCACGGTACAAGGAGATGTGCAGACTCGAAAATCCAGCTGTAATTCGAAACGAACTGCGAGAAGCATGCACACCGGAAACGAACAGGTTACTGTTTGAGCTCGTTGGACCAGAACGACTCAACAATGCGGCAGAAGAGTTCCTTCTTTGCCAAATACGACTGGTGGCCGTTCGAGGCTTACACAAGGAAGTCCACCGACAAACGTTTCACTCCATGAAGCAAAATGAGGGTGAGTCAGTGACTCATTTTTTATCGAGGTTACGTGGCCAGGCGAAATTTTGTGAATTTAGTATTCAGTGTCCGAACGAACCCACTTGCCGGCAGCAGGTTAATTACTCAGACGATATGGTTTCCGGGCAAATGATGGCAGGCTTAAGAAATATCGAACACCAGAGAAGGGTACTGGCAGAGGCAGCTACACCTCCTACCTTGGATCTAAAGTTTTCACGGTTGGTTTGCCTGGAGGCAACAGACGAAGCAACTCCACACTTTTCCGATACCACACAACCTCTCACGATATCTGGGGTACAAAAGT
Organism: Euprymna scolopes; assembly: GCF_053919585.1. Lineage (NCBI taxonomy): Eukaryota > Metazoa > Mollusca > Cephalopoda > Sepiida > Sepiolidae > Euprymna > Euprymna scolopes. Next base: position 66,879,536 of record NC_136482.1, on the reverse strand, counting down.
CGAATCAAGTACAACAAATGCATGAGGCAAAGGCCCTGTCGAACCCACGGGACACCAAACCTTGCAACGGTTGCGGAAAAACATCACACCGAGGTGGATCGATGAACCGGAAAGATTGCCCAGCAGTGGGACTCAAGTGCCACTTTTGTGGAATAGTAGGGCACATTAAAAAGGTGTGCCGGAAAATTAATAGATCCAAAACGGAGGCTATAAAAAGCGGGGAGTCGTTCATGTTTTGCACCACGGATAAAACCCCTACTCACAGACACAATGAGAGACAACCGGCAAACATTCCTCACCTTGAGTGGAATGGGAAACAGTTCCAGGTGGGCGCCCCAGAACCGCCCCCTTCAGTTACAGCAGAGGTAACTGTAATGAACAAGTGCCATGCGACCTTTGGAAGGGTGCCAAAGAAGCCGATGAAAGTGAGCACCCACGCCATCCAAGCCTTCGCGGACACAGGAGCCCAAACTTGCTCTGTTGGCCCCGAGATTCAAGGACTCCTCGGGTACCCAAATGGGTACTTGGTTCCAACTACCCATCGGATAAGGGGTATAACAAATAGCAAGTTACACATCAAGGGGGTCCTGTTTTTACATATTAAGGTGGGATCAAGAGAAACACGACAGGCAGTGTATGTGTCTGACAACACATCCGGGCTCTTCTTATCACAGACGGCACTTAAGGAGCTGAAATTATTGCCATGCAATTTTCCTACATCATTATCGCAAAGCAGCTCAGCGGAAACAGAAGAGACGGCCCCTTGCGGGTGTCCGCGCAGAACACCGGCTCCGAAGAAACCAGCAGCAATCCCATTGGAGCCAACCGACATTAACAGAGAAAAATTGGAGCAATGGCTAAAGGAACATTTCAAGGCCAGCGCATTCGATACCTGTCCACACCAACCACTCCAAGTAATGAAGGGTAAACCCTTAGAAATAAAATTCCTCCCAGATGCGACACCGACGGCAATCCACACACCAATACCTGTCCCCCATCATTGGAAGGAAAAGGTGAAACAAGATATAGACCGTGACGTGGCAATGGGGATAATCGAACCCGTACCGGTAGGCACACCAACTACTTGGTGCTCGAGAATGGTGGTCACACCAAAAAAGGATGGATCCCCAAGGCGGACGGTGGACTTACAAAAGTTGAACGAGGCAACCATGAGGGAGACGCACCACACTTCGTCCCCATTCAATCAGGTCTCGGTAATACCTGCACATACCAGGAAGACTGTACTCGATGCGTGGAACGGTTACCACAGTTTACCGCTGTCTCCAGCTGCACGAAACGCCACCACGTTCATCACTGAATGGGGTCGATACAGGTACTGTAGAGCCCCTCAAGGATTCCATGGATCAGGAGATGGCTACACCCGTCGGTTTGACGATATCACCATGGACATGGCTCGAAAAACTCGGTGTATAGATGGCAGTCTCCTGTGGGACAACTCAATGGAATCCTCATTCTGGCACACAATTGAATATATAAACCACTGCGCCGATCGAGGGGTTGTGTTAAACCCAGACAAGTTTCACTTTGCTGACATGGAAGTGGATTTCGCAGGGTTTCAAGTAACAGCGAACGGGGTCAAACCCACAAGAAGAATGACTGAAGCCATCCTGAGCTTCCCCACCCCGACAAATATTACTGGGGTTAGGTCCTGGTTCGGACTCGTAAACCAAGTCTCCTATGCATTCTCACAAGCCGAAGTTATGTCCCCATTCCGAGAGTTGCTGAAAACAAAGGACAGGAAATTTTATTTGGATGAGACACTTGAACAGGTATTCCAAGAGTCGAAAAAAATAATAGTGGAAAGAATTGAAAAAGGCATCCAAACGTTCGAAATGAACAGAGCAACAGGACTCGCGACAGACTACAGCAAAACAGGGATATCGTATTTTCTGTTTCAAAAGCATTGCAGATGTGAGGGGGAATTAAACATGAGTTGTGGGGATGGCCATTGGAAACTCATCCTGGCGGGATCCCGTTTTACCAACGACGCGGAATCACGATATGCACCAGTGGAAGGTGAAGCCTTGGCTCTGATCTATGGGTTGGAATCATGCCGCATGTTCATACTCGGATGCCCAGACTTGGTGATTACAGTGGATCACTTACCGCTCGTAAAGATATTTTCGGACCGAGCCCTGGAGAACATAAAAAACCCACGCCTGTTAAACTTCAAGGAAAAGTCACTCATGTATAAATTCAAGATAAAACATCGACCGGGGAAACTCAACTTGGCCCCTGACTGTGCATCTTGGTACCCGGCGGGCACCCCACCAAGAGACCAGGACCAATCCATTGACACCGCAGTCAAAGCCGCCCTAACATCGATGTACGAGAATGATACTACGTTAAGAGCCATCACATGGGGAAGGATTGTGGCTGCGGCAGCCACGGACGAAGAATGCAGGACTTTGAAAGAGCTGATTCAAAATGGCTTCCCCCAGTCACGTAACAATATCCCAACCGTAGTTCGAGTCTTCTGGCCTATGCGTGAGGAATTATATTGCCTGGAAGGAGTGATCATCAAGGGGAACAAAATCCTAATACCTCGACAACTCCGCGCAGAGGTATTGGAATCTCTTCATTCCGCTCATCAGGGTGTGAACGGAATGCTGGCGAATGCGAGACAACGACTATTCTGGCCAGGGTTGGATGCTAACATCAGGCAAACAAGAGCCTAGTGCCGCACGTGCAATGAAATCGCACCGTCTCAGCCCAGAGAACCCTTGATGTCCCCAGCAGACCCGGAATTTCCATTCCAACAAGTGGTTGTTGACTTCGTCCAGATGCAGGGTAGACACTTTATGGTATACGCAGACAGGTATACGGGATGGGTTGAAGTGGCCCTAATGACGTCGGGAAGAGCCAAGACGGTGTGCGATACCTTGAGGACTTGGTTCTGTACCTACGGCGTACCGGAAGAGATTTCGTCGGATGGTGGACCACCATTTGAATCCCAGGAATACGACTCATTTTTTAGGAATTGGGGCATACGAAAACGTACCTCATCAGCGCATTATGCCCAAGGCAATGGCCGCGCAGAGTTAGCCGTCAAAACCGCGAGACGTATACTGGCGGACAATACGGACAGTTATGGACGCCTGTGCCATGATCGGGCAGCCCGAGCACTATTGACCCATAGGAACACGCCTTTCCAGGATCTGGACATGTCCCCGGCCATGATGCTGTATGGTCGGGTCATTAAAGACCACCTTCCTGTCCTGCGGGACAAATACCAGGTTCGAAAACAGTGGACAGAAATAGGCAAACTAAGGGAAGTAGCAATGGCCAAAAGACATATGAGGAACGAGCAGTATTACAACCAACATAGTCGCCCACTCCGGGAACTCCAGGTAGGAGATTACGTCCAGATCCAGAACCAGGACGGGAACTACCCACGTTGATGGACAAAGACAGGGAGAATCGTGGAGACCCAGGGGTACCGACAGTACCAAGTCCGGGTCGATGGAAGCAATCGAGTGACATTGCGCAACCGTCGGTTTCTCCGTAGAATACACCCGGTAGTGGATGGCCCTCGTAACATCAGACAAGAAATCCCGAACCCACCTATAAATGTGGAGACCCCACAGGAACAACCTCCGGAGGAGGCAATGGAGGTGGAACAACACGCCGACACGGAATCCCCAAGCGAGCATGAGGAAGAAATGGAAGTGGAAGATACCACGGGAGGAGATACCCAAAAATACAGTCCTCCTCCGTTAAAGGAACCGTCAAGTCGGAGGACGAGAGCCCCAAGGGGTTTGTCGCCGCAAATGCGGGGGAAATCGCACGGGTATTTCTCCACATAAAGGATGACCACAACAACTTGCTTTTGTGGTCACGAGGGGGAGGGGCATGTAGAGGCCAGAAAGAAGTTATCGCCCTTTCTCTCAGACTTGGCATAAGTGGAGTTATCCCCCTGATAAAAGAAGAGAGGAATCGCCATTATGTGTTTACACTCATCGACGGCGACACGCTTTCGGATTGGGAAACCAGCTTGCTTAACGCAAACTGTACAGGTATCATGTCGGGTTGTATCGATTGGATTGTTCGTGTAGTGGTGCAGACGGAAGGATTCGGATAACGTTTGTTTGTAGTATTATATCAGCATACCGGAACAAACCACAAACTACTATTATTACAACAATAAAACAATGAAATTTGGGAAAATGTACATTAACAGCTTGGTGAGTTTAGTGAGAAATTAAACTCAAGAATAAAATAAACAAAATGAGTTCAGGAATTTTAAAGGAGATTTGAATTTGGTTCGTAAAGTACACGGAAGTTGAGCTAACCTGAACAAGTGATTTTGTTTGTGTTGCTGACGGAGATATAAGAAGATTATTATGGCGCCGTTTTGGTGTTAAGACAAATACGAAGATTTGTGGCTTGAACGTGAATTAATTCGATTCGTCAATTCCTAGCAGCATCGTTTATAAATAGAGTCACCCGACTGTGTGGGATCATACCCCATTATGAATCAAAAATATTGCAACGTTTGATCAGAGACAAATAGATTTATTGTTATTTTTTGATTGTAAGAAAGGCTTCCATGAACGTTTAAGTGTTACGTATGTTAACTACGTGTATTTTTGAAGACACGGCCGCACACACAATGAACAATATATACATGCAATACAGAAGCATTATTTCTATACTTTGTATACACGCATTAATTAGATAGCAAAGCCACCGTTGTATACCACTAAGCGATACATGAACACCTTCAATATATAATGACACAAGTAAGAAATACCGAAATGTATATATATAAGACACACACACACACGCACACACACACACACACACATATATATATATATATAAAGAGAGAGAGAGAGAGAGAGAGAGAGAGAGAGAGAGAGTGAGGCCGCTTATACAAAATGGTGCCCGGTTGTCGATAATTAACTATTTATCAGTCTCTTTTTTCCCGTGAACCTACCGTCTCTTTAGACAATTATGGCCTCAGATCCAACGCTCATACTAGTGCTTTTAACAGTCTATAGTGAAATTACTGAAGAAAAATGAGCTGATATACCAACTGAGTTTATCATCCCAATGCACTTGTCATGAAGCGGTTATGATGTGTACTAACAATTTACTGAAGTAAACGCTGTGCATAAACTTAGCATTGGATGCCGTCGCCGCATTGAAGCAGTTTGCAGCATGACGCCATAACCCAGGTAAGATAACCGATGTTTTTTTGTGGCACAACTACACAGGCTTGCGATCATGTTTTGCGGCGAATCAGATCAGTATATGCAATAGTCATTCGTTGCTGGATTGCCTAAATCTGCTGGTCGAACAATGACAAGCATCTTTCCAGCTTGCTAGACTGGCGCACGTAGTGGCCCGAGTTCGAATCACTTAAATATAAACTGCATTGAAGTTTCAACACAAGCTGCGTAAACTTCATGGTCGACACGATAAACATATAAGAAGACGAATACTCCATCTCTGTGTTATAATGTAATGGACAATCATGGGCAAATGGTTCTTAAAGAGATCGGTATGCAGTTAGAGGTGCTGGTGTGAAATATCATCATCGTATTACCGATGTCGGAGGCGCGAGAAAATATATCAAAGTTATTATTTTCGAAAGGGAGTTGCGATAATGTGGGTTACTATTATGATAAATGTTTGTCGAAATTAGTAACATATAAGAATCATGGAAAATGATGAAATGTGAATTAATCGATTGATGTGTTTTTATTGAAATACATAACTCAGACAATATATCAATTTATTATTTTTGTAAGGGAGGGGTAGATAATGTAGGTTAAAATTATGAAAAATGATTGTCGAAATTAATAACATATCCAGGAATTATGAAAAATCATAAAATGTTAATTTATGGATTGGTGCGGTTGTTATAAAATAATCGGCCCAGTTATTTTTATCGTCAAGGGTAAAGCGATAATATATGTTACAATTATAAAAAATAATTACCGAAATTAATAACTGTTATGGCTTGCAATAATCCACACAGAAAACAGAACAATGGAATAGAGTTTAAACAATGTATTACTGGAACAACAACGAAAAAAGGTTACAACTGAAAAGTGTAGTAAACGCCACCGAGCAGGCGAGGGTCGCTCTGGTTTTTAATCCACACCTGGGGTCAAAAGTTCTATGGTTTATATAATGGATAGAACAGTCCATTTGGAATGTGATTTCCCCACAACACCCCCCTTCAAACTGATTTCCGCTGTTGTAAAAATCAGTATTTCTTCCTTGTGGGGCAGACAACCAAGGGGTCTGTCTGCTTCCTATTTCTGTCGGAGCATCTCGGTTCTGACAACCCTTTTTGCGGGTCTATGTCAAAACAGTCATACACAGTTTCAATCGCCTCACTGCCATCCTGCGCTGGTTCTTCTTTATCATCGTAGAAGCGTTTCCTGATTTGGTTCAGGTGCTTCTTATGTTGGAACTTTGGGCCCTGAATGATGTATGTAACATGGCCGATTCTTCGTAAGATCGTGCCCTGTTCCCAAGAGAAACGTTATTTCTAAAATGTCTAAAATACACGTTATCTCCGCTGTTAAACGGTTTCATTGGCATTGTAGAGGTTATGTTGTGTACTATGTGTTTTGGTAGCAGTTTATCAAATACAGATTTTATTTTCTGTCCAAACATGATTTCTGCTGGGGATCCCGCATCTGGTTTGTTCGGATTTCTCGTGATTCTATAAACCTGCTAAAATTTCTGAAGGACCGTTTTTTTCGGTGTACCCGACGCCTTTTTAATGTCCTTTTAAGCGTATTGACCAAGCGTTCTGCCTGGCCGTTGCTTCTGGCCTGGTAATAGGGTGTCGTAATATGCTTGACTTGATACGTCTCGCAGAATTCTCTGAACTCTGTCGAGGTGAACTGAGTAGCGTTTTCGCTAACCAAACAGTCTACAACCCCAAACCGAGCTAACAATTCCAATAAAAAATTTGTCGTTGTTGCCGTGGTCGGTGTCTTTTTATCTTAGTATCTCTGACCATTTAGAGTAAGAGTCAACTACTATCAGGTAGTAAAATCCTCCACAGGTCCCGCATAATCGATATGGATTCTCGACCATGGTTGTTCAGCCTTAGGCCAAGGTTTATGTTATCGGTGGTGCTTTTGCAGCCAAAGCACATCCTTTGCATCTGTTCACCATGTCGGTAATATTTTGGTCCATAGCTGGCCAATAAACAAAACTTCTCATTAGGATTTCATTCTGTTTATTCCTGGATGCCTCATGTGAAAATCCCTGAGAATTCTTTTTTAAAGGGTTTGGGGCATGACAACTCTTTCACCGTATAACAGTATTTCGTCGCAACCAGAAAAAAATGTCTTAACTTGTGTCACTCAGTGCTAATTTCTGCTACGTGGTTTGAATGAAATTGTCATTTAGGGATTCTGACTTAATTTCCTGAAGTGTGACCGGCAGTTCGCGGATAATATTGTTTATCATGGTTATTACATCACTATTAATACGTAGTGCCGCAATTACTGAATATTCAAGAGGTTCCATATTGGCAGGAATCAGTTTCGATAGACCGTCTGCCTGGGTTTGTTGTTTTGAGGGGAGAAATTGAATTGTAAAATTATAGTTCAGCAGAATAGTTCAATATCTTAATAGTCGGTTCGCAGTGAATGTTGAAAGTCCTTTTTTGATCCAAAAATGGATATCAACGGCTTATGGTCGGTTGTTAGAAAAAAATGTCTTCCATACAAGAACCGGTAAAATTTTGAATCTTCAAATATAATTACTAGGCCTCTTTCTCGTTCTGAGAATAATACTTTTCCGCTGGCAAGAGAGTCCGTGATGCGAAAGCAATAGGCTGTTTCGAGCCATCCGGTATTCGATGTAGCATGTACACCCCGGCGCCATATTGACTAGCGTCGCTTGCTACTTTTATGTCCAACTGCGGGTTGAAATGCGCTAGGAATAGTTTTGAAGTCAGGATTCTTTTTATTTCTTGGAATGATGTCTGGCAATCTTCTGTCCACTCCCAAGCCGTATCCTTTTTCAGAAATTGATTAAGTGGTGCACGCAATTTGTGCATATTTAGGATGAACCCCTGGTAATAATTTGCCGAACTTAATAAAGCTCTGCAATTGAGTTATGTTTACTGGCGCCTGCAATTCTTTAATAGCGGTCGCCCTATCTGGGTCTGGGCGTTTGCCATCTTTATCGATAATTTTATCTAGGAATTTAATTGTAAAAAGAACTCGCATTTATCTGCTTGATCTTAATCCATAACCTTGTATTCGACTGAATACGTGTATGATATGTGTTTCATGTTCCTCCCTGCTTTTGCTCGCTAATATAATGCCATCCATATATGCGATTGCGGTGTCCAAGCAAGACAGCATAGTATCCATTACTTGCTGGAATATTGCGGATGCCACCTTGATACCAAACGCGAGTTTTTCGTATCTGTACAAACCCCGATAAGTGTTAATACAGAGGAGGTTAGCGCTTTTATTGGTTGCCGAAATCTGTAGGTCAGCGCTGCTTAGGTCGATCTTAAAAAAAAAAACTGGCCGTCATTTAATTTCTTGAATACTTCTTCTGGACTAGGTAATGGATAGTGGAAATATTCTGAGCATATGCTGAATTGCTTTCCACGTTCGCATTATTCTGAACAATTTCTATAAGCAATTCCTCTGTTCGTAATTGATGTTCGGCTTACTGTTTTTGCAATTCCTTTTGCTGTTCCTCGAATCGTATTTGACGTTCTGTCCAGTGTTTTTCGGGTTGTTACTGACGCTTTGCGGCATCGATATGCAACTTGGTCAAATGTTCAAACGCTACTTTCAATTCGTCCATTTTACTTTGTGACGAAGTTTTTTCTTTTCAACTCTATTTTTTCCGTGATGATCTGCGTTTTTTTTTAGTTACCGTGAAACTTTCGGTTGCAAGTGTTATGTTAGACACTTTCTTAGGCTTGATAGCATTTGAGTCCGACATCGTTAGTATTTTTAGAATACTATTTAAACGCGAGTAGTTTTTTTTTTCAATGGCGTTACTGGTTGCGATTTTAGTATGCTTTTTTAATCCAATGTCGTCAGTGTTTAGTTTTTAAGAACATTGTTTTTAAACGTGAGTACATTCTCCGAATCCAATGTCGCCAGTGTTATGGCTTGCAATTATCCACACAGAAAACAGAACAACGGAATAGAGTTTAAACAATGTATTACTGGAACAACAACGCAAAAAGGTTACAACTGAAAAGAGTAGTAAACGTCACTGAGCAGGCGAGGGTAGCTATGGTGTTTAATCCACAGCTGGGATCAAAAAGTCTATGGTTTATATAATAGATAGAACAGTCCATTTTGAGGGTGATTCCTCCACAAATGTAACATATCCAAGAATTATGAAAAATGGTGAAATATGAGTCAATTGATTGGTGTGTTTGTAATGAAATAGTCGGCCTAGACAATATATAAAGGTGTGATTTTCATAATTGATGGCTAGAATGTGGGTTAAAATTACGAAAAATGATTGTCGAAATATGTAACATATCGAAGAATTATGAAAAATGATGAAATGTGAGCTAATTGATTGGTGTGTTTGTAATGAAATAATCGACCCAGACAATATATCAAAGTTATAATTTTAGTAAGGCGTGGGTGATCACGTCAGACAATATATCAAAGTTATTATTTTAAAGAAGGAGGGGCAATAATGTGGGTTAAATTATAAATAAATGATTGCCGAAATTAGTAACATATCCAAGAATTATGAAAAATGGTGAAATGTGAGTTAATTAATTGGTCTATTTGTAATGAAATAATTGACCAGACAATATATCAAAGTTATTATTTTAGTAAGGGGTTGGCGATAATGTGGATTACCAATATCAAAAATGATTGTCGAAATTAGTAACATATCCAAGAATTATGAAGAATAAATCGATTTGTGTTTTAATGAAATAAACAACCCAGATAATATATAAAAGTTATTATTTTCGTAAGGGGGCATAATATGGGTTAAAATTATAAAAAATGAATGTCAAAATTATTAACATATCTAAGAATTATGAAATATGATGAAATGTAAGTTGATTGGTGCGTTTATAATGAATTAATCGGTCCAGACAATAAATTAAAGTTATTATTTTCGTAATGGGGTTCGATAATGTCGATTAAAATTATGAAAAACGATTGTCGAACTTAGTAACATATCCAAGAATTATGAAAAGTGATGAAATATGAATTAATCGATTAGTGTGTTTGTAATAAAATAATCAACCCAGACAATACATCAATGTTATTATTTTTCGTAAGAGAGGGACGATAATGTGGGTTAAAATTATGAGAAATAATTGTCGAAATCATTAACATATCCAAGAATTAAAAAAAAATGCAATGTGAGTTAATTGATTGATCTGTTTGTAATGAAATAATAAACCCAGACTATTTATCAGTTTCTGTAGGTGATCAACAATATTTTTTTTTAATTTTCAATGTTAACTGCTGGGAATGAGGTCACAGTTGTAGTGGTGAGTAGAAATATACATGATTATGTTGATTTTTATGTACTTTGGAGGTCTCTATGAATTAACAAACCTTTACTTTTTGGGTGGGGCTGGAGAGAGTAATGTCCATTTTGGGGTGGTGCAATCTCTCACAATAACATATTCCAAAAATATAAAATAACTATGTAATCATATTCCGGAAATGACATCGTTTCTATTACTAATGTGTTGTTGGCGGTTGTGGTAGTAAGGGGAGAAAACTATATTCATATTAAAAATTGTGGTAAAGTTAAAGTTGCCTAATTGTAATTCGCATCAATGCCTTAATGCAATTATTTGAAAACCCTGCTGAGTTATGGTCAACAAAGGATATCATTTCACTTTAAATGGTGCTGTCAGTAGTAAGGAGGGAAGAAACACAGTTATGTAGAATTTTTAGTGAAGCAAGGGTTGCTTAATTGCAAAGCTTCTCAACATATTTGTTTATTTGTTTGTAAAGCCGGCAGAGTAATCTTCTGAAAATGTCCTCTTTCTCCCAAAAAGTGGGGAGAAAATGAAACAGAGTAATGTAGAATTTGATAATGAAGCAAGGGTTGTTTAATCACTTAACTTTGTCAATGTATTTATGCATTAATTTAAAAATCCTGCTAAGATATCTTCCAAAATTGACATCTTTTCTTACAATAATAGTGCCGATAGTGAGGGAGGAAAGAAACGCAGTAATGTTGAGATTTATGATGAAGCAAGGGTTGCGAAGTCAATAACCAACATATATGTATTTATGTAGTAATTTGGAAATCCTAATGATCCATTTTCTAAAAATTATTTCAGTTTTCTAAAAATCATAGTAGCCTTGGTGGAAAGAACATTTATTTCATATATGTGTTACAATACCTGTTGGGAGTATGTTAAATTGTTTCATATATGTATATAAATTACCTGTTCGAAGGTAGGTAAACGTATTTTAAATATGTGTTGTAAATTTCCCGTCCACAAAAAGTTAAAATTATTTCATATACATTCTGTAAACTGCCTATCATAGGGAAGGTATAATTATTTCATACATGTGTAATAGCTGTCCGAGAGTAGGTAAAATATTCTTTTGATCGAAATAGTAAATCATACATTAAAAATTCCTCTCTCCAAAGAACTACAGTTATATTCAAAATCAACTTCAATTTTCTCATTGTTTATATAGTCCCGAGCAACGTCGGGTAGACCAGCTAGTACAAAAATATAAAGACAATTTTCCAAGACGTGACATGTTGACCTAATAAATGAGTAAGTAACTCTAACTCTCATTACTTCATTTTCTTTCGACTATTAATTAAGTTTTACTATTTTTCAGCTCTTGTAAGACGTGGTGTTACGGATATAAGCCTTTTTGAGAATAAAGCTGAAAGTGATATGAGGAATGTAGTGCAGGTTACTTAAGACTACTTCCTGGTCATGCCTTATGGAAGTAAAGCAAGCCAAATATTAAAATGGTGTATAAAATGTCACGACTTACCGTGTTGTGGTGGTAAAACACCGGGTTACCTATTTAAATGCTACGAGTTCGAACCTTGTTAAAAGTTTAGCCATTCTGAGGACGGGCGAAACCGAGGAACACGTGTTTATAGATAACTTTTATGCATGAAAAAAATTAATAGATATTTGAATAAAATATTCAAATGTTTACTAAATAAAATTATATGTATATATATATATATATATATATATATATATATATATATATATATATATATGAGAGAATAGTTAATAGAACATGTTAAAAAACACTTTGAAAAAGAGTTAAAAACATATTTAATTTAAAAAAGAAACACTACATAAGTGGAAAGTCCTTAATCAACGGAGTTTCGAAGAAATACTTTCCTTCTTATCAGAGGGTACGATTTAGCGAAATGCGGGATCGGATTTTGCTTGCAAAATATGTGATGAAACTACAAGTAAGTCAAATATCTGGCTTGATGACAAAAAGTGAAGCAGAGGGAATAGCGTGATGAAAACAGTGATTTCACTTCAATGGATAGTGTGGTGAAAGGTAAAGTATCCAATGATGTTAAAATCCAAAAAATGCACACCAAAGAAAGTTAGTAAAATTTCCATTTGCACAAGTAAAAGCCAAGGGAATCGCGTAATTGGGAACTGGTCCAAAATAATCCAAAAGGCCGAAATCCGTGGAAGAATTTACAAATAGGTAAGAGAAAATGGGAAAGAATTCCAATATTATTATTAAAAGAAAAATAAGATATGCGTTAGACTCAGCTGCCAAGGCAAGGCGTAATTAAGAAAAATGAGTGAAGAAGAAGAGAAAAAATTGAATGGTGATTGAATTAATTATAAAATAGAAAAACCAATGTCAAAATGACCCAGACCAGATGACGTTAAAAGGCGCCAAAATATAGGGCAAAAAAGAGGTCAACTGAAATGTACAAGTTATAACTTAAGAAAATATTAGCAAGAGTTATTAAAAGACACCAAATGAAATGAAAAAAAGAATTATTTATTTATTTGTTTTATTTAAAAATGTATTTTATTTTATTTTTATTTTATATATATATATATATATGCGTAAACATATATGCTGATATATATGAATACTAGCAGGCTATCAGTCGTCGCCCGGTCGTAAAACACACATAAGTATTATATTTTAATAAATACAGAAACTGAAAGTTGTGCATACGAGACTTATGATTTTTTTCTATACAGTTAACTTATTGTGAGTAAAAAAACAATACTCTAGCTGAGATCGAAACTAAAGCATAAACACTGTGAGGAAAGTTCAATAACTATTATGCCAGCTTGATGAGTATTTAAATTTGTTTTAACCGACTTATTCTTAGCATTAAACCATTCACGTATGCGCATTCGTAAAACAATCGACAAACAGATAACAATCCGATGGCGCTCACATACCAATTTTGCAATGTTGACGACCTAGCAGAATTTTTCTGGATTAAAACTGTCTAAAATGTTGTCCACATCTCTGGATACCCTATATATCAAATTTCAAATATGTTGATCACAGATCCGTTGAGTATATAAGTTAAGAAGTGCCATCACACACATTCTCACTTTAATAGATGTATATATATGAATATATATATATATATATATATATTATATATATATATATGATATATATATTTCTCTCTATTACTCTGTCTGTCTGTCTGTCTGTCTGTCTGTCTGTCTCTGTCGTCTCTCTCTCTTTCTACACACACACACACACACACACACACACATATATATATATATACATACACATATAATAAAAATTTACGTAGTAGAACATCATGGATTATTTTGTAATATATTATGCGAAAGGGATATATTCGCTTTAAGTCGCTGATTAGGGTTACATTTAATGAATAATTAGGTAAGTTTTTCTAAGGTTCTTCATTAGTGTTTTCTTTTTTTATAACTTCATAGACCACTCTGAATCGTCCGTTTTTAGACTTTTTCGAACTTGTGAGTTCGTTTCAAATACTCTATCAGCACTGACCGTTACCAAGAAAGGGATATATTCGTTTTTACTAGCTGAGTTGTTATAGCTAACCTTCGTGTAATAATGGTAAGACGTCTTACTGAACGAGAGTTCGTGCTCCAAGCGGGTATTCCAAGCAGGTTGCGTTTCATGTACCTTTTGATGTACGTCACAGATGACTCTGCCGATCTGTATTCATGGCTTAACCAACAAATCATAGTTTTCTATAAGGGAGAAACCAGGATGTACACATATTTATTACATCGGCTTGATATTTTTACATTTTCTTATTTCATATTTCGCTGTAATCAACTTACACTTCGTACGCAAAACTCTTCCTTTTGAACTTTATTGACTACTACACTAAACACATTAATTTAATTTATTAATTAATCAATTATTCTACTGCTTTGTTGTTTTTTGAAAATTATTTTTAATCATATTGCAAATTCTTCATGTGTTCGCAGATTCTAATTATATCTATCAACATACACGTTAATCAGTAATATTTATTTCACTAATAGGTGCAGTGTAATGAAAAGTGTCGGCTGTTCTTCGAAAGCCAATGAATTTTATTTATCATGATTACTTACTTAATTTTTGGGGGGGATTACTGAATATTGCACTTTAGAAAATATTTTCATCCATTTATATATATACATATATGTGTGTGTGTGTGTTTGTGTGTGTGCGTGCGTGTGTGTGTGTGCTCATACGTGTGTGTAATTTTGTGTTTATTGCACTAAGGTAATATACGATTTAGATCCATATATATTATAAAAAGGATGAATTTGTTATAAGAAAAAACTTATCTTGCAAAGACCTAGTCAATATGTTTTCGAACTCTTTCAAATAACGCATCTGCATTTCTACATTATAACTTATAGATTACTGACTAAGTTCTCTATCGGTTAAGTCAGGAAAACAAATGGAAACACTATTTCTATTGGTGTTAGGTCTGCTTCTAATGAAGCACCGCAGTATGTTATTCGTTGTTATGGATCTCGTGTATTTGTATAGAAGTTTTCCGTTAATTCAAAGAAAATTCCGTTTTTTTAATAGAATTGCTGAACATTTCTAATTAGCCGTTTTCAATGAGTCAGGATAGCATTAAAAAATAAAATGTTAACAAAAGACTTGCTACAAAATAAAAAGTTAAAATTAAATAATTTGTAAAAAAATATATTAACACAGAATAATACACGTTCCTCGTCGAACCCAAATAGATTTGAAGCTAATCAGGTAACAATGTTAACTAATTCTGTCATTTCCAAATTTAACATGTCCACCTGACAATGGAAGACAAGAAAATGTGTGTTTGGTAAAACAGAAACAAAATTCGATTATCTTTCTTTTTTAGTTGTTCGATATACATACGGCCTAATTAATTAAAACTTTCTAAAGAATTTGTTCCAATGTCCTGCAATGAAAATACATGTGCCTGTAGCATTGGCACCGTGTGGATGTTAACGGCGTATAAGATAAATTTTACTGGTTTCTACTAGCGAATATATGCAGATAAAACATACTAAAAAACCAACACACACACACACACAAACACACACACACACACACACACACACACACATATATATATATATATATATATATATATATATATATATATATATATATATATATATATATATGATTGTTGAGCTGGATTAAATCCGACGATATGAAATAAAATGGAGGTGGAAGGACCTGGATACTCAAAGTTTCGCCCGATTTATGCGGGCTTCTTCAAGAGGGATGGTCATATATATAGCCCCAATCCTCCGACTCTCTCGTCAATGACCATCCCTCTTGAAGAAGCCCGCATAAATCGGGCGAAACGTTGAGTATCCAGGTCCTTCCATCTCCATTTTATTTCATATATATATATATATATATATATATATATATATTATTTTGCCTAAATACTATATATTACTATGTCCGTTTATAATAAAGAAACATCATAAACTATATGGCTACGCAAGCAAATATTATATACATATATATACAATTATATACGTGCATAGACAATTATTGAACGGACATTGCTGCTTGATGTGGAATTACAGTTGTTAGTATGCTTGAATAATCAGTAGTCGAATATAATTTGCAAGAATTATCCAGGAATAATACTTTTTCATCAATATTGTAAGCATTCGTTTTATGTCCCTTCTACCGTTTACATCGGTTGAAGTGTCAGGAGATAATTAATCTTTATTAAAAGAGATAGGGAGACTTTATGCTGCTACGTAGGCATATTATACTCTTTGTTCTTTTATCTATTGTTATCTTATGTATGATTTAGCCTGTAGACCTGTTTCGGTATGTAATGGAATGTATTTAATGTTATTAAGTAACACGTTATTAAAAACCAAAAGGCTTTTTTTATCGTAAATAGGCAATCACTTGAAAGATATATTCATATTGAAACCTAAATGGAGTTTATATTTAATAATTGTTTCAGGTTATGTAAAATATTCATGAACATAAAACAATGTAATATAACATTTATTATAAGAATATAAGATTCACAATTCATGTTGATTTATGAATCAAGAAAGTTGATTAATTTTTCAATATTGTAAATAATAAGAAATCGCTAAACGTTTGAAACGCGTTCGCATGCTTAATTATATATTGTGAATACTAGATATGTGGTTAGTGAGAAAAATGGGCGTGCAACAAATTTACTCTTAAATGTCGAAGATTAAGATGCCAAAAATGTCTACCGCGTACATATCTCTGCGCATACATTCGTCTGAATTAATAAATACCCGTATAAACATTCCAGAAACATCAGAATTATTTCGCTGAATATACTATAGATTTGAACCCTGTGCATACAAATATGTAGAATATATAAGCATACACAGTTTTATCAAAGCAAAGGAAAGAGGAAGAGTAATTTATAGTAATAGAATACACTGGCTAAAAGAACACGGTTTATATATTTAAACTACATGATAATAAAATGTTTTAAAATTAAATGGATAACCCTCGTATGAACAGAATATATCTATTATTTGTGTTATATATAGACCATGCGTGAATATTGGTAATATATGTAGCATATGTATACATATTGATAACATAACTCTTGTTTAAATACATGCCTTAGTGTTCTTACTAACCATGGATCAAATACTGATTTAGATGTGTTGATTCTAGTTTCATTATATCTAAAAAAATAATAACTTTATTACTTTGTTTCTTAAAATACAAATATTATATAATTTCTTCAAATATAAATAGTATATATAGTTTCTTAAAAATACAAATATTTTATATAGTTTCTTCAAAATACAAATATTTTATATAGTTCCTTCAAAATACAAATATTTTATATAGTTTCTTAAAAATACAAATATTTTATGTAGTTTTTGAAAATTCAAATATTTTATATAGTTTTTTTCAAAATAAAAATATTTTATATAGTTTCTTCAAAATACAAATATCTTATATAGTTTCCTTAAAATACAAATAGTATATAGAGTTTTTTTCAAAATAAAAATTTATATAGTTTCTTTAAAATACAAATATTATATATAGTGCTTTAAAATACAAATATTATATTTTCTGCAAAATATAAATAATATATATAGTTTCTGCAAAATACGCATATTATATATAGTTTTTTCAAAATAAAATATCATATATAGTTTCTTCAAAATACAAATATTATATATATATTTATCAAAATATAAGTATTATATATAGTTTCTTCAAAATACAGATATTTTATGTAGTTTTTTCAAAATAAAAATATTCTATATACACACATAATGTGTATAATAATTATGTACTGAGAAATGTATAAAATGCATAGGAAACCGTGCGAAAATTCATATATATAACTCAATAAATATTATTTCAAGAAACTGACAGATATATTGTCGGAAATCGATCCCTCTCCTGTTTCTCTCTCTCTCTCTCTCTCTCGCTATATATATATATATATATATATATATATATATATATATATATATATATATATATATATATATACAAATCGTTATACCTAGTTGAAATTTAGTTTAGGAATTTATCTAAGTTATACAATTAGTTACTAGGAAATACTAGGGAAATAAACCTGCTTAGATATATTATTAATAGTTTTAACTAGATTACACAATTCACTCGAACTAGGTGTAAAATATGGTTCAACTAGTGTTCATACGTAGACGCATATAAAATCATAGAATTTCATCATTCATTTAATTTTTCATCAATCAATGTTATTAATTTTGATTACTTATTGTAAATTAACCCCGTACCATTAAGTTTAATTAGTTTGTGGTGTTTTTTTTCAAAATCAATTTACAACGATGAAATTGCCTGATTTTCGATTCGCTTTTTCATGGTATGTTCTGAATTATTATAAACTAAATATCACTTCTGGGGAAAGAAACAAATATTTCTGATGATTTAAATTAAATAATACACAAACCATAATACTTATTTTCATGTCTTCCACATTTTAAATATCATGGGGTCGGAACGATCGGATATTTTAAGAATCTCGCTAAATATTGTACACTGAAAACAAAAACGGAAGTGAAATAACTTGAAAACAAAAAAAAACTTAAAAAGAAATTAAAACCCATCTCAAACTAGCAAATAAATACATAAAAAAACTAAGGAAATACTTTATTTATTTTATTGTTTGTTCAGATCTAATTACGCTAAAATATTACAGAATCAATAGAATTCACATGATCGATTATTTTTAAAACGAGAGATGGACTTTTAACGCATTTAAACTGTATAAGCCTAAGTGCTTCAACCTTATGTGGTTTTTGTCAGGCTTTGTTGGTTTTATAATAGGATCCGTTAGACGAATTTAAAAGTTGACTCTTGTGTGTTGGGAAATTAATAACTGATTTTGTAATGACTATTTCTCGCATCATATGAAAGTTATATGTAGAGGTGTTGGGTAAAAAGCTGTGGGGTTGATGTGCTAGAAAAATCGGAAGAAACCTACAGCAGTAAAAAATCTTAACATTACAGACACGACTCTAATGTGCCATTTTGTCTTTCGATATCGATGCGTACGAAATTCCATCGTTTTCTAAATCTCACAATTTTCATAAAGAATATGACTGCATATAAAATTAAAATATAATGTATGTACATGAAATAAATAATATAAAAGTTGTGACTATTTTAATCAGAAAACGTAAATAAAAATACAACACTGCAAATTAAAAAAAACGGGTCTAGGTTTGAATGAAAAAAAACAAACAAAACCATGAAAAACATCGAATCATCTTCCGCAATTTACATGATCTCAAAAGGCAAAAAAGTATAAGTGTTATGAAGGGGCAGATCCCTAGTAAGATAGAAGACAAACTAGACAAGTTTCAACATCAGATTTGGAAAAGGTTAGAATCGAACCCAGTAGGAAAAGTTAAAAACAGAATACATATTGAAATCCTAGAAATGCAGAACGATTGTCATTTTTCTCGCAAATAACAAAATATTATTTATGCCAGAGAAAGATATATTATTTATAAATGCAGTGATTGTTCATTCTTTTAGAAATAACGGGATATTAAATATGTCAGTAAAAAGAATGAACAATATGAGTTTTAGAAATAATTAACAAAATAGGTTAAAAGAGATACAATTAACTTAAGGAATTTCTTTTGTTTATCAAAAGTGTGTAGATACATATGAAAAGGGCACGGGTAAATTGAAACGTGATAAAGTCATATCGGTTGACCACCCATCTGACATCATGAAAAAAGGAGGTTCTCATTATATTGAGACAGAGTTCGAAGTTAGAGTCAATCAGAATCACAGGCACAGCCAGAGAGACTCAGAGAGACTCGGCCAGACTGGAAGCTTATGCACCTTAGAGGCGAAGCGAGAAAGAAGACACCATGTAGTCGTAAAGGCTTGAATCCCTGACAAACATCAATCATCCAGCTGCTTTGAATAAAGAATAATCTATATTTGTAAATTGTTGTCTTCGTCTGTCGTTATTCCACCACAAAAGGAAAAGGTAATGTTTTTGTCTATCATCTTGAAAACGAACTTTGTATAACCCCCTTCAAAGTATTAAATGTCTGCCTCCTCCATCATCAGTAATGATTCTCACTCTGATGTAAAAGAACCGTATTACACATTCCTCTCCTTCAATAATGAATTCGCATGTGTTATTAATATGAACTGTGTGTGTAATCCATATAAATGACATTGTTATCCTTTGATCTGAGCCCACTGTATTATGTGTCTCCAATATGAACCACCCACGACTACATAACATATCAACTGTATTTCTAATCCTCTAAGTTGTCTAAATACGAATAAAAATATATATGACAGCGGGGTTTTCTTTTCTAATAACGGTAAGAGTTGCTACCACTACCTTATCGAACTCTCACGATCTAAATCTCTCTCGTAAAGTAAGACAATTTAATAACTCTGTTATAAAATACAATATAATTGTAAGAATAAATAACTCTGAACGCACTTAAACAAATAAACATTGTTTATGAATACTGCAAATTCAATCGCCTACCGTTTTCTACCTTGGTATCCCAAGAATTAAAATATTATATTCGCAAAGTAAACTGTTACTTAGAGATAGGGAAATGCATTGTCATTGTCAGAAATTAAGACAAAAACACGTTTTTCAGATGTCACTTGAGGAATGTGCACTTCAAAACATTATTGAAATATGTTTGAACAGCTTTTTACCTATGTGGATACAGTGTAAATGTGTTGAAGTTGAAAGTATATGCGACTTATACTTTGATGTTCATTGTGTGATGAGATTAATACAATTAATAGAGTGTGTGGGTAGATACTTGCACACACATTCTTACGCGGCGTAAGATAGTGTGAGAAAGTTATACTTTTAAGTTTGATTTTTTTTTTATTCTCCGTCAAAAACAGTCGAATTTTAAATTAAATTGAAGCTTCCAAAGAAAATACAAACAGAAAAAAAATGTAATTCCCTCATGATTAACCAGGCGTAATTGTATTTATATTTGTGAAACAAAGCACAATGAAAATAATAAGATGTTTAAAACTAAAAGCACAGCTGCAACATCAATAATAATAATAATAATAATAATAATAATAATAATAATAATAATAATAATTGTAACAATGATAATAATAATTAGAAAACGAAAATACGTGGAACAAAATATAAGACCCCAAAACAGATACGACAAAACAAAAGAGAATCGGAAAATAACACGACATAAATAAAGGGAAAACTAGAAAACCGAAATTAAAAAATGACCAGTAAGCACCGTCGAAACAGTGTCACGTTGAACAAAATAACAGACATAATATCTTAAACAAAAGTAACAATATAGATGTGGATAGTGCGGCAAATACACATACAATTTACCATCAAAGTATCAAAAAAATTGAAAATTAGAAGATATGGACATATCAATGTAAAAAACACATGCAAAAGAGAAACCAAATATATACTTACAAAACAGTCAGAAGCATTATTTGAACTGGATGGTATCCAAGAAAATGACGATTGCAAACTCTGAAGAAAAGACAAAACGGTAAATGAGATATCATAAGTTAATACAAGACTAAGCACACATAAACACACACACACACGCATATATATATATATATATATATATATATATATATATATATATATATATATATATATATACAAAAGGCTTCCTTCAGTCTTGACAGACTATGGATACCCATTGTAAGGGTGCCTGCGCGTGAAATTTGTGTGGCAAGAGTTTCGCAATCTCTAACCATGACGCTCCTGAGTCAACATTGTTGCATACCAGTGGCAAGTTAAGGTACAAGACGACTGTAAACAATGCCGAGATAAGCGGAGAGCACATACAGCGCCTAGAATTCCCAAATAGTCACCCATCTGGTATTAGCCAGGCTCAACGTTGCTTAACTTCGGTGATCTGACGAGAACCCTTGTGTCAACGTGATTATGCCGTACATAATATATATATATATATATATATATATATATATATATATATATATATATATATATATATATATATATATATATATATATATATATATATATATATATATATATATATATATATATATATATATATATATATATATATATATATATATATATATATATATATATATATATATATATATATATATATATATATATATATATATATATATATATATATATATATATATATATATATATATATATATATATATATATATATATATATATATATATATATATATATATATATATATATATATATATATATATATATATATATATATATATATATATATATATATATATATATATATATATATATATATATATATATATATATATATATATATATATATATATATATATATATATATATATATATATATATATATATATATATATATATATATATATATATATATATATATATATATATATATATATATATATATATATATATATATATATATATATATATATATATATATATATATATATATATATATATATATATATATATATATATATATATATATATATATATATATATATATATATATATATATATATATATATATATATATATATATATATATATATATATATATATATATCATCGGCGGGCACTCGTGTCCGAGTAAGACTGTCCTCCGTTGTAGCTTCTGTGGGTCCTCAGGTGAGCATAGAGCCCAATCCTAGACCCAATTTGTCTTGTGCAATTTGGGCAGATAAAGGTAGTGGTGGTGGGGTGGGGTTGGGTGTGTCTGGTTAATAATCTGTCCTTTCTGTGCTTGTGTTTATCCTCAGCAGCTTTATTTAAGTCACTACTATAAAGCGCAGCACCTTTGTGGACAGCGCTCCTCCATGCCAACCTGCTCCCAGCCACGTCCTCCCATGTCTTAAGGTCCATGTGAAACCGCTTTAGATTTGCTTTGATGTTGTCCTTATACCTCATCTTTTGGCCACCCTGGGCACGCTTTCCCTCAACAAGCTGAGAGTAGAAAATCTGTTTTGGGAGGCGGAGATCCGGCATTCGGACAACATGACCAGTCCATCTGAGCTGGCGTTGAGCAACAGTAGCGGTGATAGTGGGAATGTCAGCCTCACTCAGGACGCTGGTGTTGGTGCGTCGGTCCTTCCAACTAATTCTGAGGATTTTTCGGAGGCATCTTTGGTGGTACGTCTCCAGGGTTTTTACGTGCCTCCTGTATGTGGTCCAGGTCTCCGATCCATAGAGAAGAGTGGGCATCAAGACAGCTTTATATACCATGATTTTGGTCTTTGCCAGAAGGTCACGGTTCTCAAATACTCTCTTCCTTAGCCTTGAGAAAGCCCCACTGGCACAGCTGAGACGGTGTTGTATTTCATCATCTATGTTGGCTTTTGATGATAGGATGCTGCCTAGGTATGGGAAGTGGTCCACATTTTCCAGTCTAGCGTTGTCAATGGAGATGTTTGGGGGGGGGACAAGCTGTCTTCTGCCATCATGGACTCCAGTATAAGCATCCTAGGGCAGAAAAAGCGGAAACATCAGGATTAGTACGATGAAAACGATACCGAAATCCAACAGCTTATAGACACCAAGAGGCAAACTTTTATCACCTGGCAGAATAACATCAATTGCAAGGTTAAAAGAGCTGCCCATGCCAAGGCTAAAGCGGCTGTCCAATCGACAGTCAGGAAGCTGAAGAACATCTGGTGGATGAAGAAGGCTCAGGAGATCCAGCAGTTTGCTGACTCTGGGGACACCAGAAGATTCTTTGAAGCCACAAAAGTGGTATACGGCCCCAGCTACCGTTCTCTGACCCCCCTTCGGTCTAAGGATGGGCTCACGCTGCTGAAAGGAAAGAGAGAAATAACAAATAGATGGAAAGAGCATTACAAGGATCTTCTGAACAGGGACACCACTCCAGAGATGGAGGCCCTTGAAAAACTCCCCCAACAGCCCATAATTGAGAGCATGGGAGAACCACCCAGTCTGGAAGAGGTGCGGGATGCAATTAGGAAGATGAAAAACAATAAGGCGGCTGGTTCTGACGGCATCCCAGCAGGAATCCTGAAGAAAGGCGGGCCTGATCTTCTCAGACACATCCATGCCCTGCTGCTCAAAATATGGGAACAAGAGAAAATCCCTGCACAACTTAGAGATGCCCTAGTTGTATCCATCTTTAAGAAGGGAGACAAGGAAAACTGTGGGAACTACCGGGGCATTTCTCTCCTCTCTACCACAGGGAAAGCCCTAGCTCGGGTTTTGGCCAACAGGCTTACACCCCTTGCAGAAACCATCCTTCCCGAGTCCCAAAGTGGCTTTCGACCAAATAGAGGCACGATGGACATGATCTTCACTGCTCGTCAACTCCAAGAAAAGTGCAGGGAGCAAAATTTACCATTATACATGTCTTTTATAGACCTTACTAAAGCCTTTGACTCTGTGAACCGTCAAGCCCTTTGGCTGGTTCTTGCAAGGTTTGGATGCCCAGAGAGGTACATTCGGGTACTGAGACTGCTGCATGACAATATGTCAGCTACAGTCCTCAGTAGTAGTGGAGATGAAACAGAGCCCTTCAGGGTTGACACGGGAGTGAAACAGGGATGTGTCATTGCCCCAACCCTGTTCTCCATCTTCATTACTACTATCCTCCATCTTACGGACAAACATCTTCCCCATGGAGTTCGGATTATGTACAGAACCGACGGCCGACTTTTTAACATCAACAGATTTAGGGCCAAAGGTCGAACGAACACCATATCCATTATGGAGCTACAGTATGCAGACGATAACGCCCTTGTAGCCCTCTCAGAAGAGGACCTACAGTGTACACTGGTTGCCTTCACGAGGGCGTACAAACAGCTAGGACTAACTATTAATATAAAAAAACCCAAATCCTCCATCAATCACCACCATATATATATATATATATATATATATATATATATATATATATATATATATATATATATATATACATATATATATATATATATTAATTTTATTTATACAAACATTAATGGCTACATATGTGCATACATGTTTCTGTAATCACCCTCGTAGGCCAAGAATTACCGTCAAAAGTGACATTTCCACCAAATACATTTTTCTATTTCGTTTATCAAGTTAAAATACAACCTGGTGGGAGTAAAAAAAAATATATATATATATATATATATACATACATATATATATATATATTATAGATAGATATGTACAAATGTAGTTGAACTGTTCATATTACTATATTATTGGGCCTAGATAGGACCTTAAACTATATCTAATGGTGAGGACCCAGCATGTGGGCTTTGGTGAATGTGTATCAAACCCTTAATAGCCATTGCTCCCAGGTCCACTCTGTCCCGGAGCGGTAGTACCTGTTAGGGTCTCAACTAGTGGTTAAATAGAAACCGACTTGAAAAAATAAAAAAAATAAATACATTCTATTAAAATATTTTCTCTCAAATCACTGTATTCGGTATCAAATAATCTGAAAAGGGTTGATATGCTGTAAAAAACAAGCAACATACCAACTATATTATGACCACAAGTACAAAACAAAGCGATGTTAACATTTTAAAATTAAAAGCATAGGTATTCATAGATCATTCTATTTAAAACAAATGTACTCAAAGTAAAGGTCATTTTTATTAATAAACAGGAAATGTAAAACCCTCCCAATAGTTGATTTCGCTTACTCAGCTTGCTGCAGTGTGTAGGCCAATAACGAAAACACAAAATAAATTAAACTTTCCTTGAACGTACTTATTTTTTCGAGACAATCACACCCTGACATTAGTACAACATATGGTATATGAGGAGAAATTTGAAACTGAGCACACTGCACAGTTTCAATTTGCTTATTCTCAGGAGTTTATATAAATCAATATATATATATATATATATATATATATATATATATATATATATATATATATATATATAGTGATTTTACCGTCACTGGATTATTTATCTTCCACCAGACTATCCATTCACCAGTAATAACCTTTTTCGTCACCTCTGCTTCACTTTTTTTATCAAGTAAGATCTTTGACTGACATGTTGTTTCATCAAATACTTTTGCATGCAAAATCCGATCCCGCATTTTGCTAATTCCTACCCTTTGATGAGAAGGAAAGTATTTATTCGAAACTCCGCGGATTAAGGACTATCCACTTATCTAGTGTTTACTTTTCAGATTAAATATGTTTGTAACTCATTTCAAAAGGGGTTTTAACAGGTTTTATTAACTGTTTGCTCGTGTATATATATATATATATATATATATATATATATATATATATATATATATATATATATATATTGCGATTTTAGCTTAATGAATTAGATTCTTTTTTGTTTTCTTTTTTGTTATAATTATTTTATAATAATAATAATAATAATAATAATAATAATAATAATAATAATAATAATAATAATAATAATAATTCTGATTTCGTTTATCAACGTCTCTCTGGAAAGGGATGGGGTTCATTTCGAGAGGATTTCCCTCAATCCCGGCTTCAAACCAGGAGCTTCAAAGATCAAGGGTTTTCCTAAGGATGTTGGTGGTACCTACAATTGAAGAGGTGTGAAGGTCGCCTAAAACATCGGGGATTTGTAGTTTTTTCAATTGTCCATCCAAAAGCCATACCACATTCTCAACAACCTTCATCATCAATAGTGTTTCATGTATTCATTAATGAGGAACCATGTCATAAGCCTTTCTGTAATCGATCCATGCTACGCTCAGATTCCTCTTCTTCTTCATAACATCCTGCATTAATGCTTTATCAATTAGTGGTTGCTATTTGGTACCTCTCGAGCCTTTTCGACACACCTTCTCTTCGCCAGGAACAACACCATCACTCTCAAGCTGTTCATGAATTTTCTCCGCAAAATTTCCAGTCAACAGTTTCCACATCAGTGGTAGACATGTAATTGGTCTATAATTATTGGCATCTGTTCCCTTAGCAGTATCTTTCCTAATCAGTGTTATTCTTCCATTCACAAGCCAATAAGGGACACCTTCCGACTTTACAACCCTTTGCAGTGTAGTAGCTATAGGTGGATAAAGGCATGGAAACTGTTTAAACTAGAAGCCCATCACTCCATCTGGATCAGTTTCCTTCCAGTTTGTCATCCTTCATATGCCAGCCTTAATGCCATCGATGGTTATCTCAACGTTTTTCATCTGCTGCATTCCTGATAGACTTTCTCTGACTTCTCTCAACAAGCTAGCCTTCTTATTATATCGCCCTTCGGCAGACCAAATTCCACTCCAGAACTTCCTGGCATCTTTGCATTTGGAGTGTTGTTATTTCCCGCCTATTTAATTCTTTATACAGCTGAGACTGAGTGTTCCAAAAAAAGGTTGTTCTGCCGAAACGCAACACTTTTTCAAAAAAAGTTCCGAATTTTCATACCACCAGTGTGGATCTTATCTTTCAACATTGTTTGAGCGCTCATGGTTTCCTTTTCCAGCAATCTATACCTCCTTTCAAGCTCGTCCTTGGCTTTCTGTCCTAGTTTAACTCATTTTCTTATTTCTTCGATTCTACTAATGTCTTTCCGCCACCGTTTAATATTTTCCTCAAGCCGCCTCTGCCAATGTGGCCTTCTATACTTCATTTCTCTCTTTTTCTTCTGTATTAAGCCAAGACGATTCGCAATAACGTATGACATACAGGAGCCTATTAAGTTCCGTAATCGATATGTTCTTTCTTATGATGTTGTGAATTACTCCTTGAACTATTTTTACCTCGTTTTTCACCTTCCGCCTATCACTACTCTTCATACTTGGAATCTCTATGATTTCGTCATTAAGGACCTCTCTGAAGTACTTCTTTTTCTACACAAGTTAAAGTTCGGACTTCATCACCACTTCTCCATACATCTGGTCCTTTCACTGGCATCATTGTCTCAGAGTCAATGATCTCATCTGCCTTAGATCCTTCAAACTCCTTCTCATCACTTCCCCTTACCATGGAATTCCATTCCTCCTCAGTTGTCCGCCTCCCACCATCGCTTACATTTCCCTTCTGCACTTCCACTTTCCCAGTTCTTTCATCAGAGCTCGTTTCATCAATGTTACTTTCGTTATTCATTTCATTCCTAACCATCCGTTCAATCTCTTCTCTTGCAATTACTGAAAGTAGGTTGTTATTTTTAATTTGTTTTAACTGGGATACCAAACTCGTGACACTTCTAGCTCCTCCTCCTCTCGATTCCCATTCTTCTCCCATTTTTTGGATATATCCGCTAGATTTGGTACTTCCACTTCTTACAAAGCATCCCCACTACTCTTCTTTCCTCATCCGGCCATGGTTTTTTGACATTCCCTGTTCCAACTCCCTTCGTTTCTTGGGCACCTCTGTGGCAAACATCACATCCTCAGAATTTCGAACAGGTGTATGATGACGACAGGACCCACTCTGTTGACCAGTGGGACGTGAGACCATCGCAAGATGTTCCAGCCTCATTCACATCATTCTCCCATAAATGGGGTTAGTGAATTTTAGATTACACTACCACCAATAGATTTATCGAGAGATCATCTCTAGGAGGGTTCCCCACCAAGGTTAAAGTTCCCCTCCCGACCTTTCTCCTCCACCACCACTATTACCATTACCACCACCAACAACAATAGAAATAAAATTTACAATGATAATAGTAACATTAATATCGGTAGTAATAATGATATCAGTAACAACAACAATATCAATGGCAGCAAAAACGACACGTACAATTACAACTACAGTAACAATAAAACATACCACCACTACTACCACCACTACTACTACTACTACTACTACTAATAATAATAATAATAATAATGATAATAATAGTAATAAAAGTAATTTCCCTTTTTTCCTTCTATCCTTCCTTTTCCTTTCCTTCGTATTAATTCAAACAGTGAAATCCCAACAAAAAACATGCATTTTTCCACAGCGCTACGACTGTGACTAAGCACAAATTTACACGTCGTGGTTGGAGGACAAACCTGGGGTGTTCTACAAAAACAGTGTCCAGAGCTGCATCAAACGATAGGAGAAATGCATAACTAGGTGTTTTCTATGTAGATAAAGACTAATAACTGTGCAAAGCTTTGTTTCTCCACTCCTATGGAAAGAGGGTCAGGGGCATTACTTATTGCATGCTCCTCATATACATACATATATATATATATATACATATATATATATATATATATATATATATATATATATATATATTACAATAGAAAAATTCGACCATGAAAAGTAAAGTTTACACACGGAAAGGTTAAGGAGTAGTTGTTAAAAGTGGAAATGAAAAAATATAATAAAATTATAACTTAAATTATTACAGCATAAAGAATTGATTCCGTAATGTTATAAACTGAATTTCAAAATAAATCTTAATGCTGCAATATTTTAAGTTTTACATTTATTTAAATTTTTACTAGAATATCTTGCCCTTTTCCAGTTTTAACAACTAGTCCTTTACTTTTCCGTGTTTAATCTTAGCCACAATTCTCTTCATGCTCTCATTTTTCTATTGTACTCCATGATTTTTCCACCATTCCAATAAATTTACTTGTTATTTGCTCAATTTTAGTCTTATTCCCCCCTCCATAAACACATATGTAAAAAAACAACAATATACGGCACTCGTGTGCTTTTAATAAAATCTCCCTAATCATCTCCCTTACATGCTTTTATTTTGTCTGTTTCACTTCTTACGGCAATGAGTTAGTAGCAAGAGTAGTCGCTGAAGCGACGTGGTAGCTATAGAAACCAATCATTAAACGCGTTGCTCACCTCCTTACTTATTTTTACGATTTTGAACACTAGATAAAACACCATAAAATTGTTTAGTCAGCGAAATATCATTTTTTTTATTATATAGATGAGATGGTGATCTATAAACTGTAATAATTGTTTGAAATTTGGTCGAAAAATGAGTGAACGCTAAAGTTTTAAAACAGTTCTAAATCACTGAAGCTGACACTTAACCATATATTTAAACACTACTGTGTTTGAATGAAACACACACACACACACATATATATATATATGTGTAAAGCTGAATGTTCGTGTGTGTCTGTGCGTGTGTGTTTGTGGTCACGAATAGGCTCCTATATGATTGACAATTTAAAAAAAAATAATTACATATAATCATAGAAGATGTATCGAGGCACATGAATGGGTACGTTTGATCTGGTAGAACAGTGGTTCATTAAAATTGTAAGGTCTGCGTTCGCGCCTGGTCCATAAAGTATGGAAATAAAAAATTAAAAAATTAAAAAAAAAAACGTTTACAAGTGTTGTTGATATAGATCTACATAAGAATACTTTGATAAGTATGTTTTAACTTAAATAGGGCTGGTATAATAAAATTGTAGGATCTGCGTTCGCGCCTGGCCTCCATAGAATGGAAATAGGCACAAACTTTAATACACACTTTTCCTTTCTATCTGTGTAAGTATGCTTTGATAATTATGTTTCAGTTTGAAGAAATATGGTATAATAAAATTATAGGGTTTATCTATTTTATTTTTAGTTTCATAATATTTTGTTTTGGTTTTGATACCCCCAAATTCAACCCAAATTTACAACCCTTCCTTTTCATAACCTATCATACTTTCACAAATCAGAGTCCATTTTGTGTAGGCTGTTTTTGAACCCAGTCAACTACGAGTACTTTTGCTAGTATGTATATATTTAGGCAATGCTTTACCATTTTAATCTCTTTACCCGCGATTGTTGATATGATAAGTATATCAAGACGTAAAATTAT
This sequence comes from Euprymna scolopes, assembly GCF_053919585.1. Lineage (NCBI taxonomy): Eukaryota > Metazoa > Mollusca > Cephalopoda > Sepiida > Sepiolidae > Euprymna > Euprymna scolopes. The sequence goes on along the minus strand of NC_136482.1, from coordinate 66,848,812 downwards.
GTTAACGTTCTATTTAATAGAAAGTTAAGATTGGTTTTTAGCTTTACCTATTTTATAATTTACATTACTTTGTTTTAAATGAATCGAAATATGTTAGAGTTTTATTGTGTGTCATAACATGCGCAGTTTTGATATTATATTTGCTTCCAATTTTTTTTTTTACATCGGGGTCACCACTTATGAAGGCCACTCAGGGATAAGGATTATTGCGTGTACAGTAATCAATGATATAGTATTGTAGTAATCATTAGTATTGGGGGTTTTGATAGAGTGTCTTATTTAAGGGGGCGGTTTGTCAGGAGTTTGTTTATGTTGGACTTGAAAGTTGTAGTCAGGTGGGAAACAGGCAAGCGGCAGAGAGTTCCATTCGCGTGCAGTTCTATAAAAGAAGCTTTGCTCATGGAATCTACGTTTGGATTTAGGCACAGATAAAGAGTGGGGAAAATTATTGACAGTAGTTTCCGCCAGATGAGTGTTTCTTGTGAAAGATTGGCGAGGGGGGACGAGGGATTGGAGTTCAGACGAGCACCTACCATCGAAATAACGATAAAACAAAGACAGGCTTGCAACGTCTCTTCTGGTCCGAACATTTTTCACAGTTTACAAAGATGTTTCTCATTATCTCGATATTTCACCCGGGGAATTAGTCTCAGTTAACAATTTGTCTAGCGAAATATAGGTGGCATAATAACATTCAATAGTCCCAATTGTATCTAAACTGTCAAGTAGCAATTTACGTCACAATGAGGTTTTGTTTTAGAGAACAGTTTAATTCGATAGCAAACGCAGCGAATACTGGCCTAATACTTTATGGAATTTATACGAGTTGAATATAATTGATAATTATATATTTATATTTATATATTTATATATATTTATAATTTATTCCTAATAATCTAATTAAAATACGGCATAATCACGTTGACACACCGGTTCCAGTCAGATTACCGGTTAAGCAACGTTGAGCCTGGTCATTACTAAAATGTGTGACCAATTTGGGAATTCCAGGTGGTGTATGTAGAAGAACGTCGACACCTCCCTGCAAAAAGTTGCAAAAACCTAACGTCGTCATCTCCCCTAACGAGGATATACATGCGGCTTGGGACCGCTTGTGGATTCCATACTCCAATGAAACTTCCTCCGAAGGAGGAAGCCGGTTAAACCCTGAATAGGATTGTTGCTGACTGCTCACACACACAGAATTAAATAAGGCGATCTGTTATTTATTCCAGTAATAAATGTTCGCGCATGTTTTAACTATTTTAACAATTTCTGATATGCATTTTATCATATTAGTCTCAGTAAACAATTTGTCTATTATTATTTTTCGCTTCATACAGTGTTCATACAGTGTACTGAATGAAGCGAAAAATAATGATTTACTAGCATTTCAGCCCGGCGTTGCCCGATTATGTGGATGTGTATGTTGAGCAAAAAAAAAAAAAAGGTGGTAGTAGTAGGAAGGCAGGCTCGAACCCGTACCGCAAAGGAACTAACGTTTATGCTCTTACGACCACCGCCAAACCGGAAACGACATTTTAACAAATTAAGGCTAGACAATCTAAAGGAGAGGATAAATTTAAAAAATATCGACGAAAAAAGTGACACCCCCTGAGAAAAGTTTCTAATTAAACTGGAAGATATTGATGTTTTTAGACAATTTTTCGATATTTGTAGTATGAAAGGTCGAACTTTAAAACGCTATCTCTGAATACCCTTTATGTAAAATTTCAAATATTTAGACCAGAACTTGTCTGAGTAATTTAGAAGAGATCGCAGAGGTCAATTTTTTTAAAACTTTGGCCCCTATTATTACCCCTTAAAATTTATTGTTTTGGGCTCTAATCGAGTTATTAAGTTGGATACATGTCGAAGGAACCTATATTTAAAATGTCAAGCGCGTAGACCCAAAATTGTCGGAGGAGTTTGGTAGATTTCTCAAAGGTCAAATCGTTGAACTTTGACCCCTTAATCGCCAAAATGTCTGGCCAAAAAAAACGATCACATGGATTTTCTCAAATCTCAGTACCATGTATATCAAATTTCGAGTCTGTAGACTAAAAATTGACAGAGTTATTGCCTAAGGAAATGGACACAGACACACACACACTGACACTTTCACATTTATAGATATACTAGCAATTGGTGCCCGGCGTTGCCCGGGTGTTTTGAGGTGTATGCTGAACAAAAAAAAAAGGTCAATTTTTTTAACTTTGACCCCTATTATGACCACTTAAAATCTATTGTTTAGGGCTCAAATCAAGTTATTAAGATCCATGTCCAAGGAACTTATATCTAAAATTTCAAGTGCGTAGACCCAAAATTGTTGGAGGAGTTTGGTAGAGTTCTCAAAGGTCAAATCGTTGAACTTTGACCCCTTAATCGCCAAATTTCTTTCCAAAAACCGATCACATGGATTTTTCCAAATTTCAGTACCGTGTATATCAAATTTCAGGTCTGTAGATTAAAAAATGACAGAGATATTGCGTAGGGAAATGTATACAGACACACACACAGATACATAGATACACACACAGACACTTTCACTTTTGTATATATATATTGATATAAATAGATATATAGACACATATGACATGTAACAGATAAAGCACGTTAAAAAACATTAATTGTGAGGCTGTGTTTTATTGGTTCTCTCATTGTACTTTTTGCACTTGCAACCGCTATTATGGCGAGACCTTAAAACGTGGAAGGACGTTGCTATAATAAAGACAAATTAATACAGCGCTCAGTAGCTAAAGTAGTCCATGAAATCAGATGTGTCAAAACCTCTATATCAAACGAAAGTATAATTGGGAGCTGATGAGGATGTAGTATGACTCAGGAATGGGCACGTTAAAATAGAAAGACAATCAAAATGATTATATCCCTTTCACGAGATGGGAAAATGGTTTGACGTTTATACAGGATGACCCCCCAAAAAAACAAAAGCTAAATTGAGGCCATCTAGAACATATGCTGTAGAACAGAGAAAAAAGGCCAAAGACCCTTGTATTTTGATGTGATGTTTTGAATATAATAAACTAGTTATGACCAAAGTTTCATTTCTTTCGGACAAAACACTAAGAAACGGGGCCTAATTAGAGTTGGGGCCGGTTTCTTTTGGTCACCCTTTATAACAATAACAGCTGACAAAATTATGTTGATTATCCTGTAAACTAATATACATATATATATATGCATGTATGTTCATAAATATATATATATATATATATTTATATATATATATATATATATATATTATATATATATACATATTTGTATGTGTGTGTTTGTGTGTGTGCGTGTTGTGTGTGGTTAGAAGGGCTAACCTGCGTTGCTCGGGATCGTATAAAATTTAATAAATGTATAATGATATAGGGACTTCTTACTTTTACAATTGCTACTTTCTCTCTATTTCTATCTCTAGCGGTCTCCCCCTTTTCTACTCCGCTATCATCTTTCGCTAAAATAATTATTTTCTTTTATTTTACTATCCTGAAAAAAATTATTTCAGCATTCCAGCAGCCTATAACTTTTATGCTTCCTTGATTTCTGGCAAAGTTACTTGTAACTAGGCAAGAGTTCATACATGAGTAGGCCTCACATGCGTAACAAGACCTTACAATATTTCTCCCTCTGCTCTCTCTGTACTTCTCTTTTTCCTCTTGTTAAATATGTAAACTTTAATGTGTGTAACTGTTTGTATCTTTGTATGTACAAAGATTTAGTCCTAAATTAATCAATCCATCATTATGAATTTTGAAACATAGATGGCGAGATGACGGGCCTAGATGTGGAGTATATTTAATTCAATCTAATATTGTGGAAATGCACCAATTTAAAATGATTCCTGTAAAGTATCTTTTGTTATATTTTGTTGTTTTGTTTTTGACGTTATATATAGGTAGGCATTTCTCATTAAAAATTAATACATGTTCATTCATTTAGATTTACCATCATTAATCATTAAAACAAGTGTTTTCATTTCGTAGTTATCAGCTAATGCTTTAATAATTTGTCAATATGAGAATTGTATAGTGGATTGTGATAGAAACTGCGAAAAATATTCTAGGTATAACTGCTAGATACATAATGTTTTTATTTTCTGATTTCTGACAGTGTGAAAAAATATACAATTTATGGAAAGTAATTTTATCCGTTTATTAATCAATATTTATGATGTGTTAGAAAATATATCTATTGAATGTGACTTAAAATGGTAAGTCACAAATTGTTAAATATATAAACTGTATGATGAGCCTGTAAATATATAAACATATGATGACATTGAAAACTATATAGGTTTTAAAATGTTATTTAAATTCAGTTTTGATAATAAAGTGTTTCCTGGAACGCGTTCACATAGCCGTAAAAATTGCTAAATGTTAATTTCCCTTGATAGATTACAATGTTATAAAATTGTATGACTATGTTTTTTATTTGATAATATGCGTTAATAGCAAACACACACACACACACACACACACACACACACATATATATATATATATATATGTATATATGTATATATATATTCATTGTACGTGGAAGGCAGGAAACACGTTATCCACAGTGTATTTGCTATTATACCCTGAAAAGATTAGGAATCAAAAATTTAGACTGACACAAAAGCGAAGCATCTTGCACTATTTTATTGATCCGTTGAGAAAATTCACCTTTGCCGATTGTTTAGAAAGTTAGTTTTTCTCATTTCAAAATATACTTTTATTTCTCATTTCGTTTGTTGTCATTTTTTCATCACTGGACAACATATTGTCGCGGAGAGATAAGTTGATTATATGGAATGAGCGCAATCTCAGAGAAAGTTTTCAAAGCAAATCAAGAGAAAAAAATACAAAGTAAACTATTAAAGAAAATGTGAAGTATTTTCCTGTAAGCTGAGTCATACATTTTTTCAGAATTCTCAAAGTCAATCAAGTAAATGGAAGGTAAAGAAAGAAATCGATATAATCAAATCATTGATATAATGAAGGACAGAGTTAGGATTCTCTAGACACAATGAATTACGTTCACTCAGGAGAAATGTTGAATGTCAAGCAGTACTTATTATTTATTACTCACTATGACTTCTCAAATAACCCGAGACCACTCACTGAGAAATATGAACGATTTTACCAGTAGCAAGTCTTTTTATATTATAAACTGTTTTATGCGTTCTTTCAACAGTCGTTTACTTTGAGTACCAACTTATATCTGCCATTGACTGCCATCTATATATTAAGTAACACGAATTCTACTCAAGATTTTGTACCCTTTGTTCACTATGAATGGCTCAGCCTCTCTTTATTCGTTCTATCATCTTTGTTTTTATTCTGTGGTAATAAACCAATGCCCTGTAATTATTTTCATGGAGTGTCGAGAGGGGTGAAATTACAGGATTTCTTATATATTTCTATTTAATATATATGTAATTAATGTTTTAACATAAGATATTACTATTTTTCACTATTTGTTATGTAAATTAATGAACTAAAATAATATATATTATATATATATATTTACTAATATTTGTTTCGACATGATCAGTAAACGAATCAGGTTTTATAGTAGCATAACTATATTCATGACGTCAAGTGTTTTAATCTCATTCACATCTAAACAGCTGTATTATAATCTAATTTTTGTCTAATTTCTGTTGATCTACCAAATTTCTTTAAAAATAAATGTAAAACTACAGTAAGCAAATCTCTCTTTCTCCCAATATATAAATATATGGTGCATGTATATACATACATTTATATATATATATATATATATATATATATATATATATATATATATATATATATATATATATATATATATATATATATATACAGGGTGCGGCATAAATAACGCCCTTTCTTAATATCCTTTTTTTCTTTATAATATGAATGCAATTTAAAGATAAATAAAAGTAAAAGGTATATCTCAAATTTATTAAATATCTAATTCAATATCCACATTGGTGATCTTTACAGTAATGATCTTCTGAACTAAAAAAACGACTTTTGGGAACAAAATTAGTCAATAAAAATAAAATCAAAATAAATTTAATGAAAAAAAGGATACCAACTTTATTAACTTTAAAATTTAACTCAGATGTTCAAAATGTTCTCCATCATGTTCCATACAATTTTGAACTCTACCAGCGACACTTTTACACACTTTTTTACACTCTTCAATGGTAATTTCATGAAATTTATCTGAAATTGATTTTTTTAATTCCTGAATTGTTTGTAAACTTTATCTTTCAATATACCCCACAAAAAAAAAATCTGGTTGCGTTAAGTCTGGAGATCGTGATGGCCATTCAATTGGTCCCCTTCGTCCTATCCACCTATCTTCAAAATTTTCATTTAACCATTCCATAACTCTTAACCCATAATGTGGTGGAGTCCCATCCTGTTGAAAAAAATATCAGTCTGATTTTCAACTCTTGGCCAAAATTCCGTTTGAAGCATATGCAAATAATTATTTTGATTCACAGTACCCTCGAAGAATATTGGCCCTATTAATCCCATACAAGAAATGGCAGCTCAAACTGTTACTCCTGGCGAATTAACATCCTTTTCCAAGATGATATTAGGATTCTCATTACTCCAATACACACAATTATGGCGATTGATATGCCCATTTAACTTAAAGGTTGCTTCATCTGACCCCATATCTTTTCAAGGAAAGTTATATCTTCATTAACTTTATTCAAAAAGATTTCACAAAATTGTAATCGTCTATCTTGATCTCCATCATGCAAACTTTGAAGAACACGTGGAATGTAAGGTCTCATCTTTAGATTCTTCAATATTCTGCGAACACTCCTATCACTGATTGCTAACTCTGTAGAAAGACGTCTACTGGATTTTTGAGGAGTATGCAGCAACGATTCTTGTAGTTCATTGGACTTTTCTAAGCTCGTTGCAACAACTGGCCTTCCGGATCTTTGAGCATCCCTTACACTTCCTGTGGATTCAAATTTTTTAATCAAGCTTTTGATATTTCGGCTTTGCACTCTTGGGATGTCATATTCATCTGATAACAATCTTACAGTTTTAGCACCATTATTATTATTTTGATAATACAATTGTATTGCTTTTACTCTCTGTTCAATTGCTAATCTCATGGTTTAAAAAATATCTGAAAAAAATAAATGTTTAAGAATTAGTTAAAGAAAATATACATAAATATAATAAGATATAAAAGGGGCGTTATTTATGCCGCACCCTATATATATATATATATATATATATATATATATATATATATATATATATATATATATATAATTCGTTAAATTGAATAGATGTTTTTAGCTTATTAATTTTGCATTAAATCCTTTCTATTTTTCGTATTGTAGTTTTTGACTTCAAGTGGGAACTGGCTGATGTAATGACCATAATTTTTCTTTGTCCAAGTACTTTCAAAACATTCTGGATTAAACTTCACAGATTTATTAAACTGGTAGGAGTTTTTGTTTACTATTTATATTATGGATGCTTAATTTCATTGGCTAATAATTTTTTAATTAACACGTCAAAATAGTAAGGCTATGCTAAAGTTTATTTTGTTACTGTTAGTTTTTTTTGTAAGTTTTTATTAGTACAGCGTAAGGTATCTCAAGTTTACGTTTATTGTTACATTTTATAAGGATATTAATGCTATGAACTAGGAGCTTTCTAAACTGGAACATGGGAACAGCATGCTGGTTTGTCGGGTGTTTCAAGATTTGTGCAGAACAATGTAATGCTAATCTCCTAGACAATGTCGTGCCAATGTAGAAATAGGCTAAAAACGTTTATTCAACTAACGAATTATGCACGAAAAAGATACTGCCCAAATACGCACGCACATACACCCACACACACATATATATATATATATTTATATATATATATATATATATATATATATATATATATATATATATAGAGAGAGAGAGAGAGAGAGAGAGAGAGAAAGAGAGAGAGAGTAGTGTGTATATTAGTAATTACATTATTGAGAATTTACACATGTTAATCAAATGGGACTCAGAGTTTTATATACAAAATACTCAATAGCACAAATAGTTATATTATGACTGAAGTATAGATAGAAAGGTTTTTCATACGCATTTTCATGAAAGCTTCAACTGCGATAACTTTCAGAATCAACATCATCGAGCTATCGTCCCAACCCAACTAAGATGAATTTGTATTCATCTTTGGCAGTTTAGAAAATCAGTTTAATTTTGGACAGGCGAGGGCAGGAAAATATTGTTGGGCATGCCGTTATTTATTGATAAAATCACACAGGTTAGTGCACAAACACACAGTGGCTTCTTACTGAGCTACCATATAAGTACTCTCATTACATTAATTAAGATCCCAATTTACCAACCAATTTCAGCTTACATTACTGTGCAGTTTTTTTTTTTTTTACCAAATGCTTTCCCATCTCTCTTCCAACCTGTGCCATTTTCAAATCCCGAAACATAATACAATTCTTATTTCCACTTCAGAAAGAAGACGCTCATCTCTTTCAGAAATAAATTTAATAAGACATCCTTCTTTATTTATATATATATATATATATATATATATATATATATATATATATATATATATATATATATATATATAGATAGATATAATGTATCATATAATATTATCAGCACAGAGTAAGCCTCAATCATCTCATGTTTATAATCTACATCTCGTTTCTTAGCAAAAGTTACGTCTAACGCCATTTTCTGTCCAAGCCCTTTAAATCATTTACATTCCAGGTTAGTATACCAGCGTTGTATCAAATTATAAATACTGCTCTGGTATTGATTGCATATATAATATTCCGACTTTGGAGTTGCTATTTCAGAATATCCCTAGTAATACTCTGTTGTCATCTGATTTACATTTCTGTGTTCTTAACCTTATCGGCTTCCAGTACACCTTAGTATTTGTAGCCTATATTACTGTAAACATATAAGCACTAGCGAGGTGTGATGAACGCTTTTTATCTTCGGATTTTTTTTATACAACTGTCCTCTCCTCGATTATGATGTATTGTGCCAGTAGTAGCATGCCTATAGTACAATTTTTTTGTAGGGCTGGGAAGAAATTATCTTAAAATAATACGTTTTCAATTTTCTTGATTCCATGTGGTGTTTGCCTTTTACATCTGTAACAGCTTCTATATGTTCGGCGGCTTCCGCATATATCTCATATACATACCCCCCCCCGCATCCAAGTGTTTACCTTAATATTTCAGTCGTTTTCATGATTGTTATCTTATCAATTATCCTTCTGATTAAAATTTCTCCTATACATTTTTCATTTTTTTTTCAGGAAGGATCCTAACATTATAAGTGTTATTTTGATTTTCTTCATCTTCCATGACTGTTTCAGTTCTCGAGCCAGTTCCGTGTATTTAGTCCGCTACTCTGTCTCCTTGATATTCATTTGTGCTCGGTTTGATCGATGAAATCTACAATCTTTTTTGTTAATTACTATGGCACCCAACTTTCTGTTTGGGATGGGTAATCTGTTTTTATTATTATTTACCCACAAGGAGTAGTCACACAAGTACTTATTAAAGTTTTCCCTTTAAGGACACCTTGTGGTGTTCCCTGGAGCCTGAGTGACAACACGTCTATTATCATTATTATTATTATTATTATTATTATTATTATTATTATGTTTATCCACTCACTAAAATATACCACAGACGTCAATATTTATAATCCTTAAACGACAATATTCAGGTCTAAATTTTCTCAACTTTAGTTGACCATAATATCTCACAATTTACAAAACTCTTTGATTGTTTTTATAAACATGCAAATCATTATTCGTCATAGCTTTAAAAAGTTGTTGGCCATTTCCGGAGATTGACTTACAATAATCCGCCTTCGGATCGCTAATTTCGGTTGCTTAATTCGGATTGCTAACTTCTCCACAACTTCTGGATGTTTCTCTTCCTGTCCTTTTCATCTTCTCTGTCTCTTCATGAAATATATATGATATCTGTCGACGATGATATTAACAGATGGACGTGTGTATTATTTTCTTTTACTTTGAAGACAAGATCGGTTCATTGAATTAATAGTTGTTTCAATTCCATTTAGTGTTTGTCATATTATTTGCATAATTTCTGATAACTTTTCTATAATTTTCGTTCTATTTTTATTTCAACCAGTCATGACTGGTAAGTGTCTATCTTTTATGTGGGTTGATTTTCATATGACAAAAATTGCATTAGTGTTTGAAAAACTTTTCTTCATCTAAAACAACGCTTAATACACTGAAACATATATAGACGACTGCTATTAAATTCAAGATATGTTGTGTTACAAAATGTTTGTTAGCATTACATTGAAATCTTGTGCATGACGTGCATGAGACTACAGTGTATGACACCTGGAGTAGGGAGGGAATTTCCAAGATAACTTGACAGAGGAAAGAAATTATTCCAGTATAATATGTTTCCATCATCTTGACAACTTGAGAGGAAAGTGTGTGTTGTTTTACTTTTAGTCGGATTGCATGGAGTTATTTATTGTGTGGTAATAAAAGTGCAATAAGGTCTAACTAATTCCGTAGACAATATGATAATGAAATTAGGACTGAAGTATGAAAACAGTGTTGGAGAATAGTTTTCGCACTCTGTCTAAGAAGGATATACCTGTTGATAGTCTGTATGTCACAACTATACGTTATACCATGGTAAATAACGATTTTGTTTATCTAAAAGATACTGGCGGATGAGACAAGTTTCATAGACTGGTAGGTGAGCTCCTATCTTTGCAACATATTTGCCAATATGTCATCTGTATTATTTCTTATTAATGTATTTTTATAGCATTCTGACCCTAAACAAGTCCCAGTGCCACTTTGAAGTAAGAGGTACTGTCGGGACATAAGTTGCAGGGGTATTATGAAGGAAGATGAGCAATAATATGTCTGTTTACATTACACTTGAAATTCAGTACAGTTGGGGAAGCAGAATCCCGGAAGAGAGTTCTAGTCTAGCAGCTTCGGGGAAGAAATATTAGAGTTTTCTTACATTTAAGGATCTCCACTGTATAGTGGTGGAACGTAACTGCTTGTCTGGTTTATCGGTGGTATTCACGTCTAGGGAGTACACAGGCTTCTAGTTCGTTAGAGGATTTGCCATTAAAATACTTGTAGAACAGACATAGGGATGAAATATTTCGTCGATGGGATAGAGGCTGAAGCTAAGATTACAGTTCAAGGCTTATGACGTTGGCAACATTCTTTTGAAGCCTGTCCAGGAGGGAGGGACAAGTAGCATATGCACCAGCCCAAAGGGGACAACAATACTCCATACATAGGCGAATAATAGTCTTATAAGGATACTTTCAGGCGTAAGAAGCTTTCTAGAACGGTAGAGAGAGAGCCCTCCTTCTTTGCAGCGGCCAGCGGCCTTGAAAATGCTTTTAATGCACCTGTTCCAACTCATTTCACAGTGAACGTTAGGCCGAGGAGTTTAAGATAAGTACTTTCAGATAATATGTCTTTGGCTATTGCTATTGATGGTGGAGAAGGTTTCTTGTAATTATTAAAAGAAACAAGCTTAGCTTGGCAGCATCGAATCTGACCATAAATTGATGCACTCAATTCCACTACAGACTTGAGGTCTTCCTCTAGTTTTTCTGCTATTTACTTAGATGTGTGTTCATGTGTTTTCACTTCGTGCCTGTTATAGAGTGTGGTGTCATCTGCAAATATACCTATCTCAAAGAAAATTTTGTCAGGGCGGTTATTTATGAACATTAGGAATAATTCAGGTTCAAGGATAGAGCTCTGGGGTTCTCCTGCAATTATATCACGTTGTTTAGATGTCCGAGCGTCGAGGACAACTTGGATTCTTCTCTTAATTAAGAGGGTTTAATTACGTTCAATATTCTTTCAGTGATACCATATCGTCTGATTTTACCGGAAAAACCATCGTGTCACATCTTGTCAAAAGCCTTAGATATATTTAGAGCTACCGCTCTACCCTTCCCTGCTTTGTCCAATGCATCGTATATCAGAAGTTTGTGCAGCTGTAAGGTGATGGACTAGAGCTTGATTAATTAAGGACTCAAATATTTTGGCGAAAAGCGTGAGGATGCTATGGGGCAATAATTTAATGGCTCGGTCCTTTCTCCAGAATTCTTAAAAACTGGTACTACAGAAGCAGTTTTCCAACAGTCCTGGAGATGTTATATTGATGAGTTTAAATTTCGGACTTTTTAGAATCGTGCAATCAACCTGACATATTTATTATGATTTTCTTAATATTGATCTCTTGTCTCATCAAGTGGTCTAACATAAAATAATAAAAAGAATAAAGTTTGCTGGCATTAGGAAATATATGCTCTAATAGGATATTAGTGGCTCAAAGAGGTTGTTCGTAAAATACGGAATAATAAATGCCAAATTATCTAGCCTTATAGCTCACCTCTATGAATGTGATTTTTGTATTTACAACCATTTAAAACAACGTGAAGTTTTCTTTGAGCTTAGAGGGGGTATGATTATGTGAAATATAAGTAGAGTAATAACGTACAAAATTATTTTATTAATAAAAATTTTATGCCAAAGTTTGTTAAAGGCTGTAGATATATTCAGCGCTATAGCGCTTGATTTACCTCTCTTATTAATGTCCGATATCTGGCATATGCGTTCTAAGGCGACGGTTAGTACATCGCGGTGGAATGACATTGCCTAAGATCATAATGATAGTCTAAAAGAAATTTAGCGTATTTGAGGTAATAGAGTGTCGTATATTGATTAAATATTTAAGAATTGCTTTGTCGTAAGATCATTCATCGACACATTTTTCGTACCTCTTTTCTTAGTCAGTTTTATATATAATCCATACAGATGGTTAACTTAAATGTTTGATTTTAATCAATAGTAGCAGTAGTAGTAGTTTGCCTTAGTCGATTAGTGCTTTACACATTAAGTAAACTGTGATTAATGACCATCAATATTTTCATTGCTTTCTGTTTTTTTTCCCCTGATAGCAATACGGTTTACTCGTGATGTATCGTTTAAAACTATCCATGGTTTTCTAAGGAAATTGTGGAAAATAAGCCTCGGCAGAATTCCAATACAATTTGCGTAGCCTTATTCCCTCCTGGTTTCTATTTATCCGATTCTCCGCAATAATTTTCATTAGTACAAACTGGTCTTCATTGCACTGGACTTTATTATATATTTTTATCGAATTTACACGGTATAACATTTAACAGTATTTAACAAGTATTTTAGTGGTGAATGCTCTGACGAACTGCAATCACTTGTGCCCCCACGACGCGAGCACCCTCGACAAACCCGACAGGCTACTAGATCCCACCCCCACACTGTAGAGGTCCCTAGATGTAAAAGATCTTTTTACTCCAATAGTTTCTTCCCCAGAACCGCAAGACTCTGGAATTCCATTCCAGGTCCCTGCTTCCCCAACAGTACTGACGTGCAGAAGTTCAAGTGTAACGTGAACCGACACCTTGCTGCCCAAATCCCTACATAGTACCCCAGTAGTTGTTGCCCCTGATAGTAGCCCCCTACACCAAAGTGGCAATTTGCCTTGTTTGGGGTGAAAATGTAATAAAAAAAAAAAAAAAAAAAAAACAGTAGAGATACTGTGCTATTAAAAACGTAACTAGCCTATGGGTTTATTACTCATAAAAAATAATTATGTATATATATATATATATATATATATATATATATATATATATATATATATATATATGTGTGTGTGTGTGCGTGTGTGTGTGTGCGTGCGTGTGTGTGTGTGTGTGTGCCCTTTAGTCATGTCTTGTCTTCTAAACACGTAAACTGCGGCGTTGCCTCAACACACAGAAAATTGACGTTTCGTTTCAGTTGTTTTAACGGAGTCATATCGTAATGTATTTTGCTTTAAGGAATCAATATTACTTATTTTCAAAGTATCCAGGATTTTTAAAAGCACAAAATAGGTGCAGTTTAGCCTACAAATTATCTACCTATGTATCTATCTTTCTACCTCTCTCTTTCTTTCTCTCTCTCTTTCTCTCTCTCACTCTCTCTCTCTCTCTCTCTCTCTCTCTCTCTCTCTATATATATATATATATATATATATATATATAAGGGTAAATATGTATATTTTTAAAATAATTTTAAATGTCCATTATATGTAATGTTCAGTTTAGGAATCTATAATTACTGCTGGTTATTTTGTAAGATTATTTAAAGTAACCTCTACAGCCTAATATTTAGTAAGAGGAGTTAATGTAACTACTACAACCCCTCTCCACGTACATCCATATGTGTGTATGCATACACATACGTGCATATATATATGCATATATATATATGTATATATATATATATATATATATATATATATATAGTAAGTTATAAAATATATATGGCGATTAAGCTACACTGAATATTCCGCGTTTGATCCACTCTACAACCCTTCAGGCTTATGCATAAGCCTGAAGAGTCCTAGAGTGGACGAAACGCGGAATATTCTGTGTAGCTTAATCGCCATATATATTTTATAACTTACTAACTAGCTCTACCTACGTATTGAGCACTTTTGAAGTAAATACTTTCGTATATTAATTTTATGTGAGTAAATGAAGTATATATATATATATATATATATATATATATATATATATATATATATATATATATACGGGTGTGATTGTTCAATGAATACTTAATCTAAAGATTTACATTGCACAGTCCGTTTATTAAATAAGACGTAATGATACTAATTTAACAAATTTAAGTTATTAATTTAATTAAATGTTTTCTCGAACTTTCAATACAATTTTACTCAGTACTACGTTGATGGTGCAATATTTTACGAGCGGGTGCAATATTTTACGAGCGGGAACAAAGTATGCCCTTTCAGACAATTTTAATCAACATGACTTGTCCTAATATCCTACTAAATGTCTATTCATAATATTCCAAATGCTTCTACATATTATAGCAGACATCTCATAAAGCTGTCTTGGAAGTTTCATGAATTAAAAAGAACATCCCAGATTCTAATCCTGTAATTTACTGGGACGATGAATATTGTTTTTGCTGCTTTAAGGTATACAATGGTCCTATTTCGTTGTATTTTTTATTATCATAACCCATCCATATGACCAGCAATTGAATAGTCTCTTTATATCGAGTAGCTTATTACCATTCCTGTCATTTTTCTTGCCAAGTTCACTTTTATGTTGACAGTATTCTATTAATATATAAAGTAAAAATAATTGTTGCTGAAATCAGATTTCCAAGACAATGAATAAGAATCCCTCTCGTAGCACGGTTCCTAGTTGCCTCGCTAACAATAGGAGTAACGACCCGGACGACGCAGACACACAGACGCACAAAATATGTTTTGCTCTCACTGAATTCCTCACCCACTTTCTGTCTGGCTGTTCTGATGTCTTTCTCTTTTGCTCTCTGTAATTCTCTCTTTCTCTCTCTCTCTCTCTCTCTCTCTCTCTCTCTCACTTCCTGTTTGAAGAAAGCGTTAGCGGTGCTGTTAATGTAAGTACAATCAAGTTAAATAAAGACTTTAGGAAAATATTGTTATGCGTAGTCAGATTGAAAGGAAACAGTTTTTCCTTTTTTTTTGGGGGGGGGGGAAGAAGTAGAAATGAATAACAGGATGATACACCTAAACACACACTCTGTATCGCTGTCTTAGTCCATTTATCGCTCTCCTCCGCTCCCTCTCTCTCTCTCTCTCTCTCTCTCTCTATATATATATATATATATATATATATATATATATATATAATATAAACCTGTACGTCTGTGTGTGTCTGGTCACGAATAGGCCCCTATATGGTTGACTATTATAGAAAATTGATCACATATAATGATAGAAGATGTATCGAGACACAGGAATGTGTATGTTTAATCTGGCATAACGATGATTCATTAAAATTGTGGGGTCTGCGTACGCGGCTGGTCCATAAAGTATGGAATAAAAAAAATTAAAAATTAAAAAAAACACGCGTTTACACGTGTTTTTGATATAGATGTACATAATAATACTTTGATAAGTATGTTTTAACTTAAATAGAGATGGTATAATAAAATTGTGGGGTCTTCGTCCGCGCCTGGCCTCCATAGAATGGAAATAGACACAAATTTAATAAACACTTTTCATATCTATCTGCGTAAGTATACGTTGATAATTATGTTTCTGTTTGAAGAAATATGGTATAATAAAATTATGGGGTGTTCGTTCGCGCCTGACTTCAATAGAATTGAAATATGTCAAAGTTTAACAAGGTTTTTTAATATAGATCCACAGAATATTATGATAAGTGTTTCACTGTGAACAGGTATTGTATAATAAATTATGGGGTTTATCTATTTAATTTTTACTTTCGTCATACTTTGCTTTGATTTTAATACCCCCAAATTCGAAGGTATCTCTTTAAAACCCCTTCCTTTTCATAACCTATCATACTTTCATAAATCAGAGTCCATTTTCTATAGGCTGTTTTTGAACCCAATCAACGACGAGTACTTTTGCTAGTATATATATATATATATATATATATGTATATATATATATATATATATATATATATATGCGTGTGTGTGTGTGTGCGCGTGTGTATTCATTTGTTTATTTACCTGTCTCTGGAAGTGAAACTTTACCGGAGTTGTTAGTGCAAGTATCAAGCACTAAAGTAAGGAGCAATCTAAATACTGTTATGCGTTATCGATTGAAAGGTTTAACTAATAAAGTTCGATATTCTGAATGAATAAGATTCAAAGGCAATGAACCAAAAAGTATTCTCAAGAGTTCCGTAAATATGAAACGTGGAATGATGGTTTACGTCTGACCAGTCAATCAAAATGCTGCTGGAAGTAGAAGTCAATTGGGAAGGGAGTGATTATTAGTTTCATAGGTGGTTTTCTGTTCTTTATGAGTAGATTAGGTTGTTAGCGCAACGAAATAATTACGGTAAAGCATGGTAAATGAAGAATATAATAATAGCCCCGGTGGTGACTAAGTTTGTGAAAGTAGAACATTATTAGAAAGTAAACTGCAATGCAATATATATATATATATATATATATATATATATATATATATATATATATAATCGTATTCACTGACATCCAGATCAGCTTCGTGGTATCACAACTGATGAGTGCCGCCAGACTAGCACCTCTCCCAAGCCGAGGATTGGACCTAGGATCATGGCGTTGACAGTCGGCATTTCTACCCATTGATCCACGATTGTGGTGGCAGCAAATAACCGCCACAAAGGTCTGTTTCAAACAAACATTCGTCCATCACTTTTATCGTTCTCAAACCGCGTATTTAGAAACAAACAGGGAGCCCGCACTTTTCAGCCAGTTACGTAGCGGGTGAGATTATTTCCGACTTTGAATAGGTTGGGCTTTATTTATTGAGTATAAAATTTAATAATTGTAAATTATAAATCAGTTACAAACAAAATAAAATTGAGTGTACAGTCGTTTAGGAAATGAATGTCATTTTTATTATACTTGACAATAAACATTGATATTAATTAAGAAAGATTGTGTTCTTGGATATAGTCTCCTTATCAGAAAAAAGATAACGGGGGACCCCCCCAGAATACCCATCAAAAATTATAATTAATATGATCATTATCGTTTATTATTATTATTATTATTATTATTATTATTATTATTATTATTATTATTATTATTATTATTAATAATACTATTATTATTACATTAATTACTTTTATCATAGCGTTTTTATTACTATAATTATTATTATCATTTTTATTATTGTTATTTTTGTTATTATTATTTTTATATTTACTATTATTATTATTATTATCATTATTATTATTATTATTATTATTATTATTATTATTATTATTATTATTATACTGATTATTACTATCAATATTATACAGTATTAATATTTTTATTTTTTTTATCAGAACTATTACCATCAAAATAAATAAATTATATATCCCTTAAATAATTACAAATATATAAATATTAATTTAAATTATGAACTAAAGATTTAAGCAGTTATCTCCTTTACATCATAAAAAAGTCTTGGCTCTTTTATTTAAAAAAAAAACAGTTATCTCCCTTGGATTTTTAAATCAGCGTGCACTAATGAGACAGTTAAACAATTTTATTTTCCTAGCGTTTTTAAAATTAAAATATAATAATAAACTGTAAATAATTATTTCAACCATTTGTGGCCAAAATACAACCTGGCCACTTATGTACCGAGGAACTTAAAAAAACGTAATGCAACTCAATAAGGTATGTTCGAACATGTTTTCCTCACATATACACACCCACATGTACGCACACACACACGCACACACACGCGTGCATATACACATCCTCATACGCACACTCATAAGCATATATACGTATACACACACATTGTGCGCACGCACCCGAGCTGTGACGTCACTTCCTTTTAAGTGAAATCTGGACATGCGCAGGAAGAACAGTCACCCCGATATAAAAGTCAACAACAAACATTCAACTTCCTCTTTCTACCCTTTTTGGCTTGGTTCGTCAACCAGGCAAGTTCGCATCCACATCTCTTGGCTTGAAGACTTTTCCACGGGGACGACTGCTATCATGAACGCGCGGCGTTGCTGAGGCCAACGCTCTCTCTCTCTCTCTCTATATATATATATATATATATATATATATATATATATATATATTTTCCTTTCTACATGCAGGACTGCCATTTCTCTGTCCTGTACTTCATTCCTTTCTTTTCCACTCCTGTAGTCGTCAAAGACAGAATGAACAATTGCTCCACCTAAACCTTTTATTTTCGACAAAAAATAAACGACATGTTTATTTTATCCAGCAATTGAGTTTTTTTTTCCTTCTTTCCATTCGTTTCATTATTTTCTTTTGTAGCGAGTTAGGATATTTATATCCTGGCTCACAACAGGTATTTCAAAATTTTCTTACCTTTTTTTCTATTTCTCATCATTTTCTTTTTTCATTATCAACATAAAATTTACAATATTTTTCTCAGTTTTTTAAAAAATATTGTCAGGACTATGGACCTTACTTATCTACAAAAATGCTAGTTTTATTTTAGTGTCATAAAGTGCCAAGCCAACCTCTCTTTTTTTGCTGATGAGGAGCCTATATTCAAAAACACAATCTTTTTCAATTATTTTCAATGTTTATTGAAAATTTTGATAAAATGAATATCGTTTCCGAAACGATCGTAAACTGAATTTGATTTTGTTTGTTCATCATTTTGAAACTGATTTATAATTTACAATTATTAATTTTTATACTCAATATTAATATAGCCCTAGAATAAATATACATATTGAGCTTATTATATGTGTACAGAACTATGCGCATTGCTCTTTTAAAGAATTAATGCATTAAAATAAACTTTGCCCTTTAGAGTCCAGGTCTAATTATATATATATATATATATATATATATATATATATATATATATGTATATATATATATATATATATATATATATATATATATATATATGTATATATATATATATATATACACACATTTTTTTAATTACATTTTCACCCCGAACAAGGCACATTGCCATACTGTTGTAGGGGGCTACTATCGGGGACATAAGCATCAGGGGTACTGTGTAGGAAGTTGGACAGTAAGATGTCGGTTCACGTTGCACTTGAACTTCTGCATGTCAGTTCAGTCGGGGAAGCAAGGACCCGGAAGGAAATTCCAAATTCTAGCTGTTCTGGGGAAGAAACTACTGGAGTAGAAGGCTCTCTTGCATCTAGGGATCTCTACTCTAAAGGGGTGGTATTTAGCAGCTTGTCGCCTTTGTCGGGGGAATTTACGTCGTGGGGGCACAGGTGATTGCAGTTCGTCAGATCATTCTCCGTTAAAGTACTTGTAGAAAAGGCAGACGGATGCAACATTTCGTCGATGGGACAGAGGCTGAAGTTCAGCTGACATTTCAGGACCTATTAGATTGGCGACTTTCGTTTGAACCTTGTCTAGGAGCGAGAGATTAGTGGCAGATGCACCAGCCCAGATATGACAACAATACTCCATACATGGGCGAATGGGGGCCTTATAAAGGTATAGGATACTTTCAGGCGATAGTAGCTTTCTAACACGGTAGAGAGAACGCACCTTCCTCACAGCGGCCCAGGCGATATTCTCAATGTAATTGTTCCAACTCAAGTTTCCTGTGAACGTTAGGCCAAGGAGTTTAAAATATGTATTTTCAGATAAAGATTCATTGGCCATTGCTTCTGGCCTTAGGGAAGGGGTCTTGTAAGTTTTGTCTCCATTCCACTACGGATCGGAGGGCATCCTCTAGGGTTTCTGCTATTTCTTTATATATGTGTTCATTTGTTTTCCTGTCGTGTCTGTTATAGAGCATGGTGTCGTCAGCATACATACCCACCTCACAGACAATTTTGTCAGGGTGGTCATTTATGAATATAAAGAATAGCACAGGTCCAAGAATAGAGCCCTGAGGCACTCCCGTAATTATATTATATTGTTTAGATGTACGACCGTCAAGGACAACCTGAATTTTTCTCTTATCCAAGAAGGATCTAATTATGTTATATATTCTTCCAGTGATGCCGTATGATCGGATTTCCTTGAGAAGACCCTCATGCCTTTCCCTGTAAAAAACGTAGATATATCTAGAGCTACCGCTCTACCCTCTCCCGCTTTGTCCAGTGAATGGTATATACTTTCTGGGATTACAGTTAGGATGTCTGCTGTGGAACGGGCTTGCCTAAATCCATATTATTGGTCAGTCAGAAGTTTAGCATTTGTAAGGTGATGGAATAGAGCTTGGTTAATTATGGTCTCAAATATTTTGGCGAAAAGTTGGAGGAGGCTAATGGGGCGATAATTTACTGGGTCAGTTCTTTCGCCAGAATTCTTGAAAACTGGCACTACAGAAGCAGTTTTCCAGCAGGCAGGAAAGCAAGATTCATTAAGGCATTTGTTGTAAAGTTTAGAGAGAACTGGAGCTACTTCGGCGGCGCACTTTTTTAATAGCACAGCCGGGATGAGATCAGGTCCACATGCTTTTGAAGTGTAAAGATTTCTTATGATAGCATGCATCTCAGCAGGCGTGATTTTCAGATCATCTAGTGTGGCGTCTGTCTGCAAAGGAAAGTTAGGAAGGGGGTGGTTGGCAGAGTCCAGTGTGGAGTTGGAGGCAAACTATCTGGCAAACAAGTTATGGTTGTTGGATTGTGGGGGAATTGTTGATTGACCATTATTTACTACACTGTTGTAGATTGTCCAGAAGTTTCGGGATCCTAATTTCTGTGCTTCGATGCGTTTTTGGGTTCACCCTAAAAATATAGACCGCTGCTGAAAGGGTTCACCCTAAAAATATAGACCGCTGCTGAATGGTAACATGTTATTTTTAATAAAAGGAATAAATATACTAATTCCTAAGTAAAAATCATTGCAGGGTGATGCTTGTTTAAATAACAGTTAAATTCCTGCAGCCGAGTAAAAAGCTAATAAGAAGTGTTTCCAGGAAAGAAATTGGAAGTCATCTATCATAAATGTGTATTGTGATGACCGGAAATGTTCCTGTTGTGGAGACGCAAGAGCAGTAATTTTGTCGAGCATATCTAGTAAGATTGGCTTTAAATAAAGTACAGAAGTGACATAGCGGCGATAAGATATGGGCTTAAGCTCGGTATATATTTAGTTAGTTACACTTATTTAGACCTAGTTGATGCGCCAACATTAATATGACATCAAAGTGCGTGGAAAGCATGGGATTTTATCAACCCTATATTGATTTTTTAAAAAATCCAGTATCTGTCTTTTTGTCAATGAAATTTCTTTATCGTAGGTCTCATAATATGATCAACCAACGCCATGCAACATTGTGATGGATCTAATAACTATGAAAAAAATGAACATTTACATCGATCTATTTAATTATTAATGATTCTCGTACATTTCCTTGAATTTCGGTACTAACATTCGATTGAAATATCTTGTGAAGGCTTTGCCTCTGCACAACTACGATTATACAACAACAATTGGATCCCAACTTTGCATGTAAAGGGAAGAAATAAATTGCTATAAAGAAAAGGGTTAGAATGATAGGTCAGAGGTCAACCAATTAATGTGACACTAAGCGCCCGTGTATGGAAGTCGTTGATCGGATATGAAGCTGATATCGTAGAAAGTTAATTTCAATTCGAAAGGAAGTTTTGATGAGTGATAGACTTGTGAGCTGAAGTTGTTATGAATAGAAATCACGTGTTAGCACAATAGAAACAATGGCTTCGTTCCTTCCAGCAAATCGTGCATGAGGCAAATAGGAAATAAAGATAACTACAACGGATATTCTTAAGATGAAGCCAACCAATCTGAACCTTGATCGACCTAAATGCTATTTCGAATTTAATCGCTACATAGATACGGTTTGGCAACAACTCTTCTCGATTTTATAAACACCTTTTATTACACACACACACGCACGCACACACACACAACACACACACACAGCAAACGCCTTTTCTTACACACACGATGTCTACATATTAATAAACCGATTCATACACACACACATACACACACACACACACACACACATATATATATATATATATTTCACGTCTAAATCAGGACAATCATGGACTGATACTGGCAAGATACGTTAGTAATCTGTGCTATACAATGGAGAGTCACGCAATAGCAACCATGATTGCTTATTTTGGGCCCACAGACCGTGGGTTGGGAAATGAAGTTGACAGAGGGCAGTGGGGGGGACCAATAGGAATAATAGGCTAGAGTCGCCACTGATATATATATATATATATATATATATATATATATATATATATAATATAAAAATATTATGCATATATTCATAATATTTAGAACTTTTATATATTTTTTAATAAACTAATAAATATAAAGGGATTATTACCATATAAAAATGTAAATATATAAATAGAATATTACAACAATTAATTATAATTATGTAGATTTGATTTGACGGAATTATATAAATGCAGTAGATTCGTGAAAATAAGTGTTTATTTTTAGGGAAGAAAGAAGAATCACGCAGGCAAGACAAATATTTTGATAACGTGAATATGTTAACCTACTAATTCTAGAGAAAACAACTGGATACATAATCCGGAATATTTTTTGCTCTTTTATTTATGGGAAGTAGTGTTTGATTAGCACTGGTGGCAAGACATGATTTAATATACTGCTTTGAATTTAAAGTCCCGAAACTTTGTTTCATGTTCAATAACTGATGATCGATGAAAACGTAAGACTATAATTTGTTCGAGAAAGCAGGTTTCATCATCAATTGCAAAAGATTAAATGAGTTACTGGCAGAGTTTAAACTTTAAAATTAGAGGTCGTACTTTCCGCGATATGTTTTCAGAATTACCTAAAAATAAACACTTATTTTTACGAATCTACTTCATTTATATAATTTGACCAAATAAAATCTACGTAATTATATTTTCATGTTTCAAAAGTACACATTGTTTAATGAACGCCTCTTAATTTACGGACTGAGAATTATTATATAGACGTTATCTATGATACCCGTACACATAATATGGACACAAATGCACGTTCTAGGTCCATTGGTATTGATTTATGTTTTATTCTAGTACAATTAAAACATGCGTTCCCGAGTTATACGTAATATATTACTGTTTCTTTTTGTTTGTGTTTTACTGAAAATAATATTAAACGATCAAACTAAAAAAAATGCTGGTAAAAATGATTTTGACTACATATTATTTCAAAACTTATCATTTGTGTCTTCCACCTGTCTTTTAAGTCATTGAAATATTAATTTTATTGTGGCTTTTGGAAATTTTAATTGCGCGCGCATGTATTTACCCATTTTGTTCTCGAAATAATTTTTTGTCATTATTCAGTTATATGCTGCACACTCTTCGGTGATTGCGTTATTATTTTTCCTCTTGTACTTTGCCGAATTCCACTACTTTTTGTTCACTTCTCCCCTTCTTCTACTAATACTACTACTACTACTACTACTACTACTACTACTACTACTACTACTACCACTTTTATTATATATTTCATATTATAATTAATGAAATCATTTCAGTAATTAAAAAACAGGCGTATAAATTTGAAATAGGAGTTTATGCAGCTTTTAAAGATAATTTTGTGATGATTATCATTCTTTATTTGTTTTCTTTTCTGAAATAAAAAAAATCCTATTGCAATCAAATATCAATGAGTAAACTAATGAATGACAAGATTTACAATATAAAGCAAGGTAAAACAAATGGTGATGTAAATTAAAGTTGCATTAATGAAGTTAACAAAAGGGCATAAATTACTTACGAATATCATTGACGATATAGAAACCTGCAGAAAATATTGATAATTTTCATTACAAGAAGAGCAATGGCTACATTAAAGCAGCGAAACCTAGCGAGTGTTACATATAAAAGGCACATTAAGGTTTCATAGCAATGAACCCACTCCATACTGCAGCAAAATGGACCGCTCTTACACGAGGGTAATGGACAATAAAGTCCTTTCTTGTAAAGGTGACAATAATAAGAATTCTGTAAGTCCACATAAAACTAATATGTGTTAACCTGAAATTAAAGATTTTATTAAGTGACTCACCTGAGTATAAATCTTTTTTAGTTTTATGAAATCATTGTATTATCTACTGAGATTGATTTTATAATTATTTGTTTAATATTTATTGTTATACATTCATTGTTTTACGGTTGCAAAGAATGGCAAGGCTTAACACTTTGTGTCTTTTAAATAACATTTTATGTTTCCTTATTATTCATGAAATAATGCTTCTTAATTTTCTATAAAAAGAAGATTTCAATGAAAAAAAGAGATAATATTGACTAGATTACGAATAAGTGACAATCATGTCACTACACTCATACCTAGTAAAAAGAGAAAAGTTGCCTACTTGTATAATGTGTCAGGAGCCCTACATAGTACAACATATACTACGGCTGTATGGACATTATACGGTTCAGAATAAAGCATTAACAAGAGAATGGGCAAAGGGAGATGTTAAACAAAATCGACACAGAAAAATTATTGAATTTCTGAAAGAGATTAAAATATATAACAAAATATATCACGATTCCACATGAAAGACTAAAATCAACTAACCAATATCTAACACATCACAATTAATGTTTCCGCATTAAATGACTCTAAAGTGGTTTATATGCCGTAAAATAAAATAATAGAAGGTAATTTTCTATACTTTTCTTTAAATATTTTCAAATAAATCCCGAAATGTCTAGTTCGTTTCTTTTTGGGTTTTTTTATTTGTTACTTTCTTGTTTTATTTCTTTTTTCTTTTATTCATATCACTGCCATAGGTTCTTTCTGTATTTATCATTATATGCCATACGTATAGTACTTTCTAATCAATTTATTTCTTCTTCAGAATTTCTAGATGATTTTCTTTCCTCTTGTTTTTAAATGTGATTGCGTTTGTTCATTCTTTCCTACTACACTTTCGTCTATCTCTAATGGATCTTAAAGGTCACTCAATAATTGGAATATGATTTCTATTTCCCCTTCTCTTACACTTCATCTTATTCCTATTTCCAAACTTTTTATCATTCTCTTTCTATTATTCAGCTTAATGCATTTGGCTTCGTTGTCTATCTCCAATTATTCTTCTTTCTTTTATATTATAACCATGTTTCTCCTTGACAACAATTTATGACAGATCATCGAAAATCTGGTCCCTAAATGTTTTTTTTTTCTATTCAGATTTGGTTCATCATCTTGTTAACTCCTTTCACTTTGACTCATGCAAACACTTATGCGACATCTTGGACTATGATTGACGAGAAAAGTATATGTATGTGCTAATAATCGGAATAAGTTCATTCTAAAATATGCATAATTTATACATAAATATTAATATGGAAAATGGTGGCGACAATAAGCTCGACATAGAGAGGTTGAAATCACTAAAGAATGAGAGAGTGATGAAATGATACCCATCACTTTATATATAAAAATGTATAAACCCTTATATATATATATATATATATATATATATATATATATATATATAATGTGGAAAAGAAAAAAAAGCACTTATAAATATTAATGCGCTACATATCAGAATTTAAACAGGTGTACACACTACAGGCGCACAAACATATATAAATAATATACCTATATATACATGTATATATATATATATACATGTATATATATATACATGTATATATATATGCTGTGCATGTTTGAATGAGTGCGAGTGTCTGTGTGTGCGTGCGTCTGTGTGCGTGTTTTTATGCTAATCGGATTGCGATACCCGACGAACGAAAATAATTATTTGTATTCATAGAGAGTACAAACGGCGAAAAGGCTTAAAAACAAAACAACAAAAACCCAGCTATGTATCATGGATATGAATCCAAGATATACAAATCCTAATAAAAAATGTTCTATAGTTATAATACAGATTTTTTTATCGCCAAAAAGACATATATCGAGACAATGTAGAAAAAAACAGGTAAACACTGGTGCCAAGTATATACGATCTGAAGCCTAAATCAAGTAAAAGCGTGACGGAAGAAAATAAGCAATAACCTTTTAGACGCCATAAGATAAAGGAGAATATATAATCTATATGTCTATAGAAGTGAACATGTATGTCTGTCTGTGTGTCTGTGTACATTTCCCTACGCAATAACTCTGTCAATTTTTAGTCTACAGACTCGAAATTTTATATACAGAGTACTGAGGTGTGGGAAAATCTTTGTGATCCATTTTCGGCCTGAGATTTGGCTATTAAGGGGTCAAAGTTCAACGCTTTGTCCTTTGAGAACTCTACCAAATTCCTCGGACAATTTGGGGTCTAAACTCTTGAAATTTTAGATATAGGTTCCTTGGACATGGATCTAACTTAATAACTGGACTTGAGCTCCAAACTATAAATTTTAAGGGGTCATAATAGGTATAAAATTTTAAAAAATTAAACTCTTTTTTTTTTGTTGTTTTATTTTTTGTTTTTTTTTGCTCAGCATACACCTCCAAACACCCGCGCAAAGCCAGGCACCCATGCTAGTATAATATAAACGGATATTTTTATTGTTTCACCAAATACCACTATTTTCATATATATATATATATATTGTTTAACGTATTTATTTCTCTTCCCCACCAAAGCAAATTAGGCACAAGGCCGTTTTTAATGTGGGGTTAAAACCAGCTCCCATAAAAGTAGGCAAAAAAGGGGGCACTCTGATTACCAAAAATAAAAGTTGTCCCAGTATAGAGGGTTTCAAATTATCTTAAGTGCAGCATCTGCAGAAAAGACACTACACTTTGATCTCGGCCCGAAGGCCAAGAACAACGGAAAAAAGGCAAGCCTCTTATATATATATATATATATATATATATATATATATATATATATATATATATATATATATATATATATATATTACTTTCATCATATAACATGTAAGAACATGTGTAATATCCTGCCATCATTAGCCGTCAACCAGGGTGAAAACACGGTTTTCGTTGCTCAAGAAGGTATTGCCATTCATTGCGTTTCCAAGCAGCATTTGTCACGCCGCGGCATATATTAAAAAAAATAACAAGGAGAAATTGTAATGTCATTTTACGTTGAAGTTTTTGCAATCATATTGAGATGTGTACTTAATACGCTCAGAGGCAACTTATAAATTGCGACTCATAAAAAAAAAAAAAATGGCCGAGTGTCCTAGAAATTCACGATAATTAACCTCAAAAGAAATAACATAACATTCCCAATCCTTTTCCACGCAGTCGACACGCAGTAACACATATTGATTTATATTCTCTTCATGTGTCCCCTAGTCGGTTACCTGTTATATGCTTCAAAATATATTACTCTATAATTGCACTATCATTCTCAATGAACTTTTGTCAGTAATTAATTATGATTCTATCGCAAAATCTGGAGCTCACATGTATGTCGCTACTTTTAAATCGACCAACTCATTTCGGAATTGTGATGACATCCACTGCATCAGCTTTTTGAATTTTCAACAGGCACAAATGTATATGGATCGTTTTAATTTTTTTCTTCCTGTAGGAATTCAATGACGCGTGAATGCTTCTGACGCAGGTCCATGACAGTGGTTGTTTTTCTTAAAGTGTCACACTGTTATTATACGCAACAGAGAGATAACACTGTTTATATCACCATTGCATGCATTCAGTCTACATAACAATGCACTTTTCAATGACCTCTGATCTATTGTGGGGACATTAATAAAATAACTACTTTTGAAATATCCATCGTACATTCTTCTGTTTATAAATGCATTGCTTACAATAATTTTGTACCCCTTGTTGACACTGAGCAAAACATTAGCGGTTGGGAAACGTGATACTTATTGTTCGATTATTTATTCGCGGTAGACTCAAAAGCCGGCTCATTATAGGTTGTATGTTTTGGCTCTTGAGCCTTAGGCGAGGACACCAGAAGTGTATATTTATTATTTTATTTAAATACTGTAAATAACTTTTTGTGCTAGATATATTCACGATTCTGTCGTTCAGTTTTCCGTGAGGTAAACAAAAAAAAAAAAATCCTGGTTCCAAGAACCAGGCCAATATCTCCATTAGTATCTTCCGACTGAGGAAATCGCACAAAATGGAATCACGGTAAAAAGCTTCCGTCAGTGTTTGCGGATGTTACGTTCTCCATTAAAATATTTCCGGTTATTTTTTCAACTTGCATTCTTTTCCGGTGTCACGTCAGGATACTAAGGTTTCTTTTTTCTTGGAGTGATTATATGATTTACAATTGGTGTATGGGTGCCTTTACTGTTAAAGTTTTGGATGTGTGTAAAGAGGATAACCATATTGCTAATGGTGGAAGTAATTTTAATGGACTTGTTGTTGCGGTTTTTATTTTAAGAATGTCTGGGTTGCTATATTCTAATGTAAATTATAATATTAAGCAATTGTGATTCTGAATGAGTTTTCGAATATATAATTAAATAATTAAATACTATCTACTATATAAGCATCGGTTTGTGTGATTCTGTGTTCGTATGTCCGCTAAAAACTTTTGTCATGAGACCGGGTCGAACCCAGTACCATCTGAAAACTCGATCCCTCGGACTCATTAAATATATGTGAAAATTAGAAAAAAACATTTAATTCAGTGGTGATCAACTGGACCATTTCTTACAAGGAAGGCTACTTTTCGCGACGCCATTTTAGCAAGTCACACACGTGTATCGAATTGAAACTGTTTAAAAACATTATTTTGCAGGGTCAAACGTGTTTAACAGAAATGATTTTCTATTCGTTCCCTCTTCGCGCTTCAGGTTTGAGCTTGCATTCCGCGGCTACTTTATTCTTGCGGTCGCACGGGCACTCGCTACTATTTTCACTGAAAGACAAGTTGTTTTGCTTTATTTATTTTTTATTTATGCCAAAATATCTGGTGGCGAAGTTGTCACCTACTTGTCCTTTGGGAGGGGGGCGATTCTGTTTTTTTATATTTGAAATTGTTGTGGGGGTCGATGCACATGCTTAATATCCTTAGTATACTAGCTCTGCCTAAAGCGAACTTCATGTACCCCTGGGAAACGCCGGGTATCCACGCTAGTCGATCATAAATTACTAGTTAAATAACATATATCTTCTTAAGTTTGTTGAAACTACAGTGATCGTTAAGCGTCCGGAGATAAAATTCTCTTCGAAATTGTATTCCAGAAACTGGCAAGCTTCATTACACTACTGAATTAATGATTATTACTTTTAATCGTAATTGGCAATAGATCACTATGTGTGTCATATAATTATTGCATATAGTATTATACACTAGCAAAAAACATAAGAAAATAGATTTTTAATGACCAGGAGCGGCTTAAAATGAGACATATTAAGGCAATAAATTAATTTTAAGTATTTAAGTTCTATATATATATATTATTCCTTAATTGGAATTCATTTTTTGAGATGAGCATTATATGTTAATTTATTTTTATTTCGGACTATAAGTCTCATCTTTATTAGTTGTTTGTTTCCTCTTTTTTTATTGGTTTGTTTATTCACAACGTTTCGGCCAACTATTCCTCTGGCCTTCATCAGGTGGTAACCGCGACGGATAGGAACTTCGAATTTCCTAACTGCATTCTCAGCCATCACTGCCATCCATAGTTCTTGTCGTCTCACCACATTTTGACCAATTAACCTCTGGTACGCTTTGGGTGGGATTGAAACCGCTATCTTCAGACAATGCTCATCTGAACCGTAGAGATTCAACGTCTCTATCAACTGCGCCAGAGGTTAATTGGTCAAAATGTGGTGAGACGACAAGAACTATGGATAGCAGTGATGGCTGAGAATGCAGTTAGGAGATTCGAAGTTCCTATCCGTCGCGGTTACCACCTGATGAAGGCCAGAGGAATAGTTGGCCGAAACGTTGTGAATAAACAAACCAATAAAAAAAGAAAGAACAAAAAACAACTAATAAAGATGAGACTAATAGTCCGAAATAAAAATAAATTAACATTTAAGTTCTATTGAAGCAATAGCAAATACATATGTAGAATAGATCTATAATACAAACAAAAACACATGTCAAAATGGTTTGTTATAAGTATACTTTTATACTTAATTTTTAATCATAGTAAATAATGAAATTGTTATTCTGTAATAACAAATTATGATGATTATGATTTATGATTGTTAAAGTGTGGATTCTATTTACTCCAATTTGCGGTGACGTAGATCAGTTGAATTTGTTTGCATAGCTTGCAGATATGATTAAATGAATAAAAAAAATACTAATATATATATATATATCATATATTCTAAAAATATATAAAATGAATGAACGTTATGCCCTAACATTTAGGCAAAATTACATGATGTTGATTTATAAATGAATGCTTTATGCTTAATCGATTGATATATTTGTGCTTATGTTTGTATTAGAATCTTATCCCTATGAATTTCTATTAAGTTCTAACTTTGTATCGTACAGATTTTCATAGCAAACGTTCCTGCAATATTTTGGATAGATTGACGCGGTAGTTTCCGAGAAAATTTCATTAAATACTGTGTTATTTATGACACACCTCTATTAACCCTTACTAATTCCTTACTCTGCATCAGATGCAGATTATAATGCCAAGTTTGCTGCAGTTTATCACAGCAAATGTTCATCTAAAATTGCAGACAACTCAGTCAAGTTGTTTTCGAATAAAAGTGGAATGGAGAGATATATAAACAGCCAAAACGAAATATAAAAAAAATATTTTTTTAATAAGTAGAGATATGGCATGCTAAACAATGATAAGTGGTGTTTATTGTAAACAGTAATAAGATTTTACATTAAAATTAATTCTCAGAAAGAATTTTCTAATCAGTATGAAATATCAAATCTAACTCAGTGAAAACTGTGTTGCGATGAATTTACTTGTGATGGTTTCGAAATATGAACGTAAAAAATGTTGTTATAAAATTTAATAATTCAGCATAAACTGAGGAATAGAATAGTTTATAAGTTCGTCTCTATTCTTGAATTATTGATAATTATCTAAAATATGTGGCTATTTTGAGTGGACTCTGTATATTATATGGGAATAATTGTCGATGGTAAATTCTGAGATTCACACTAATTTCTTTTTACACACTATTTATGTATACGTGTTCGTATTTTATGTATTAAGCCAATCATCTTTCATTAATACATTTTAAACAAAAAAATACAATGCGATGTTAAGAAATCTTATTTAAAAAGAAAAAAAGTAATGTCGAATTTCTCAAGTAGTTCGAGAAATATGATCAACCCTCTTAAAGGTAAATAATGATAGTATACTATATCCGGTAATAGTAAAAAAACAAACAACATTTAACAAAACTACTGGTGACTTGTTTTTAGAATTACTATAAGTAATAATAACAAGAAACAAGGTTATGATATTAGTTCTACACGTAGAAAATCGAACGTTTAAATGATTTATAGCTAAATGTTATGTATTTAAATTAATTTTACATTATTTACATTCAACTTTACCTTAAGTCTTCTTTTTTAATATAAGTTTTGAATACGAACTCCTTGATATTAATAATGATCTAATGCAGTTTATGACTTAAAACACAGGAATAATGTTTACAAAGACTGCACGGCATCATATATCCATGCATAGAAATCATACACAGATGTGACTAACGATATACGATTTCACTATGCGTTAGTTTGTCATGAGCAGAGATATGAAAAACGTCATGAATCGGTACATGACATGAGATGTCGATAGTCCAACTAACGTCTTTATTATGGCATTTCACTTAATAATTAAGCGAAACATATTCTAATAAATATTAAACTAAAAAAAAAAAACTCATTTACTAGTTATGTTAACGAAAACGTTATGCATTATGAAACAGATTTTATAAGGTTTTAGAATTTTTAAGGGATGATCTATTGTTAAAGTAATTTATTATGTATAGTTTCTATTTTCTTCGTTAACAGACATGAGAGTTTAATATGCAAATACATTAGAAATAAACAGAATTATTCAAATATTTTCTAATCAGACCAATTTAATAGTGACTGCGTCAGGTAAAAAGTATCCGAAAAAATATATCCGATCTTCATTATGAGAAAAAAAAATCAGAATTATAGTCTTTATTTTTAACCGGTTTAATGAGATATTAAATCGAATAACTCCCTTACTGAAACTTACATGTAGGTATGTAGCTAAAATATGTGTGTATATATTGAAACTTATTACATACACTCCATAATTTTATCGCATTGACGAATATAAGAAGAATCAGCAGTTTTATAATATATATATATATATATATATATTTATATATATAGAGAGAGTAAGTTATAAAACATATATGCGATTAAGCTACATTGTATATTCCGCTTTTCATCCACTCGAAATAAAGACGAAACGTTGATGAACACATAGTACGGTTTGTTACATTTACTTCTCTATTTTGTCGGAATACTATTTCCATTATATATATATATACAAAAACAAATATTCAAAATTTTCACAATTAATTAAGCTCAATAAAATTATATTTTAAATTTAATTTATAACTATTAACATTCCAACGATCAAATTATCCACTCAATTCACGTTCATATAGTTTTATTGCTGAATCTTAAGCGTGTTTCATTGAATAACATCAAGCTACAAAAAAAGAGACTTACATGTGTTCCACAAGGCAAAACAAGTTTAAATTGGTTCAGATATGGTGTCATGTACGCAGTTAGTCTCCTCGTGCAGTCATAATTAATATGCAACTTTTCATATAAGGTATGACACATTTACAATATAAAAAGGACGAAACTCTAAGAGTGCTAATACTACTCTTAGAGTTTTGTCTTTTTTTATATTTTATTTTATCGTTTCTGATAGTTTCGAATTCCTTTTAAAATAAATTATACTTTTAAATCCAAGGAAAACGCATGTATATTTTTCCTGTGAGAACATGTCAGTCTCTGATGATCTGTTTAAAATATTCAATCCATTCAATAAAGCAAAGGAAAGGTGCAGCAATAACCATGTGAATTATGTTAATGCTTCTGTGACTATCGATTGGTTAATAAGGTTGTATATATATATATATATATATATATATATATATATATATATGTATATGTTTATATATACATTTGTATAACATATACATTTATATATATATATATACATTTATATAACATATACATGTGAATATATGTATACAGATCCATATATATATGTATATATATATATATATATATATATATATATATATATGTATTAATGTGTATAGATATGTGTGTACGTATGTGTCTATGTGAATAATATAAAAGATCCCAATATTCCGTACAGATTTCTGCAGTCGTCACAAAAATTGAATCTATTATTACTTGTCAACTTCCCAACCATTTTAAATCACCTAAATTAGCCTATTTGGTGAATAAAGTGCAAAGACACACTTGTGGTGGATCATGTTACCGTAAAAAAATTATCAGAAATAAATTTTACACAATTTGTCGCTATGGATTTCCTAAATCTGCTGGAAATTTCAAATTTAACACAATTGAAGAAAGTGTTAGGTCACATAAATGTGGCAAAAAAATTAAAAAATTGTATAATTTGAATAGAAGCTCACAAGAGCAGTACATTAATGCTTACAACCCAGCTATTTTGATGATGTGGGAGTCTAATATTGACTTGCAGTACATTTCTGATAATTCAATGATTCTGAATCATTACATCACCAGCTATCAGACTAAATATGAAGCATCTGAGACTGAAGGCGTGTGGTCATTGGACCAATCAAAATCATTTTATGGTAAATGCAAAAGCTCTGGTCTTTATACATTGTCCAAAAGAGATTCAGGAGCTTATGAAGTTGCTGATAAGCTGTTGGGACATCACTTGTTTGGAGCTTCTGCCACTGTAATGTGGGTCGGTGCTGATATACCTGAATATAGAACCCGCAGATTTTTGCCACAAGAAGAATTGGATCAAATACAGCCTGATTCTACAGATTTGTATTATGGCAATATGGTTGAAACATGGTACCCGAATAGACCTGATTCTATGGAAAATAAAAGTTTGTACTATGTTGCGAGAAACTATGAAAGAACAATGAATGCTTCCACAAATGATGATGAGAAAGTTTCATTGAAGCTGCGAAATAATCATGGCTTTTTAAAAAAAGTGAAAGAAAAAGCTATAAAGACGCCAAATGTGAGATTGACTTCTGAAACAAAAGAACGATATTATCACAATTTGTTGATGCTGTTCAAACCTTGGCGCCAAGAAGAAATTGATTTACTTGATGGCTGTAAATCATATGAGCAATCATTTCATCAAAATGCTCCATATTTGTCTGAAATGACAAATTATGAAAGTATTAAGAAAAAAATTAAAGATGCTATTGAAATAAGCAAAAAAATAGAGCAAAAATCTAAAAATTATGAAAATGAAAATAACGCTGATGATGATCAAATTGATTGCGATCCTAATATGGCTAAAGAGGCAGATAAAAATGAAGCTGATTTAAATATGCCTCAAATCAGACATGTCACAGAAGCTCAAGTTTTTGAAAATGAGCAAAAATTGAATTTCATTCAAAAAGAAATTTATAATGAAATTATTTCCAAACTTGAGCAACAAAATCTTCATTGGAATGAGGAAAACCCTATTCACAGGTGCAATTGTGACGATTGTCCACAAATTCTCAAATTTATTAGTGGTTTTGGGGGTGTGGGCAAATCTTTTCTGATAAATGCACTGGCAGATAAAATTACTCTCACATATCCTGCCATCAATGGACCCAGTGTAGTTATTTGTGCTCCTACTGGTGTCAGTGCTTACATTTTGAAAGGATCTACATGCCATAGAGTCTTTCAACTAAATGTGCAGCATGGTTCTACACCTAAATATGAACCATTATCAAAGGATAAAATAAAAAGTTTGAGAACCATGCTTGGATATGTGAGATTATTCATTATTGATGAAATAAGCATGGTTAGTCACTTGCAATTAGCATTTATTCACCAACGTTTGCAAGATGTTTTTGGTGATATTAGGAAACAAGTGTATCCATTTGCAAACATGTCAATTGTTGCATTTGGTGATTTATTCCAGCTTCCACCTGTTAATGAAAAACCTGTATTTTCCAAAATATCTATTCAAGATGCTAGAAAATCAAATTTGGGAATTGCTGGTATAAATTTGTGGTCATATTTCGATTATGATGAATTGACCATAAATATGCGACAAAAAGATGACAATGAAAACTTTGTTAATATTCTTAACAGAATTAGACTTGGGTCACCAACTGATCAGGATATTGAGATCTTGAAAAGGCATCGAATCAATCCTAAAGAAAAAGCAAATATTGATCAAGTTACTGATCTTTTGCAAAATTTGCAAAAGAAAATGCATATTATTTGCATTGTACCCACAAATGACTCTGCTGAGGAAGTGAATTATAAAATGTTGAAAAAAAATAATATTCATATCATTGAAATTTCAGCAACTGATTCCAACTTAAGACAAAAAACCGTAACAAAAAAAAAAATCAAAACAGACACCAAAAACTTCTAAACTTAAAAAGATTTCTGACACAGCTGGACTGTGCTTAAAATTGGAATTGGTGCTAGATGCATGTTGCGTCGAAATATTGATATTGAAAAAGGACTTTGCAATGGTACAATGGGTACAGTCACTGAAATACAAATGAAAGATGGCAAAGTTGTTGCTGTGACTGTAAAATTTGATCATATGGATCATGCAGTCAATGTTGAATTTGTGCAAGCTGACTATGAACTTTCTCGTGGCCTCTTTGTGACTAGATCTCAAATACCTTTGTCACTCAGCTATGCTTTAACTGTCCACAAAACCCAAGGTATTTCAGTCGATGGTATCATTGTTGACTTGGGATCTGATGTCTTTTCAGATGGAATGGCCTATGTAGCTTTGTCACGTGCTAGAAAGCTGTGCAATGTCTATTTGATTGACCTTGACCCTCATAAATTGACCATGTGTAACAAAAGTGCATGGACTGAATATAATAGATTGAGGGCCAAAAGAGACAGGGTTGATTTGCCACCGCTTCCTCCTTGTTCTGTTAAGCCTCAAAGTTTGTCATTGTACAAACAGACTTATAAACGAAAAAAAGCAATCGTTATAGATCATGATTTGAAGCAAAAACATAATAGTCCAAATAGAAAATGGCTGAAAATAGACAATTCAATTTCTCAAAATAATTTGGACCTCAAATTGATCAATGAAAGAAATGCTTGTTTTGCTAACAGTATTGTTCAGACAATTTACCACCTTCCTTCATTAAGTCTAACATCATTAAAATCATTCCAAACATTGATTTGCCAATTCAGCAATTAAAAAGATTGCTTGTCCCTGGCACTCACAGTGTTGCTGATCTTAGAGCATCAATCGGAGGCGTTTTTAATAGTGGCCAAAAAGAATGTGCTATTGCTTTTTGGGAATCTTTGATAAACAAGTGCCCTGACAGTGCCAAACAATTATTCACTTTTGAAGAAAGTAAAGTGATGAAATGTCTTATAATACACAAACAAAACTGCCAAAGACTACAGGATAGTGAATGTAATTGCACCTTTAAAGTTGGCTGTGGGTTCCAAACCTTGCAGATTGCTGGAATACCACAGAGATTAGTTATTCAACTTCATCCTACTGATGGTCGACAGCAATTTAAAAGTTTGCTCAAACCTGATGCTTCAGTGCTCAAACATTGTATCAAATGTCAGCAAAATACTGAGCACTTGGAAAATGTCACTAGAACGTTTCCTACTGCAATGAAATATTTGTGTGTTCAAATAAA
Organism: Euprymna scolopes; assembly: GCF_053919585.1. Taxonomy (NCBI): domain Eukaryota; kingdom Metazoa; phylum Mollusca; class Cephalopoda; order Sepiida; family Sepiolidae; genus Euprymna; species Euprymna scolopes. Next base: position 66,811,451 of record NC_136482.1, on the reverse strand, counting down.
TAGATTTATGTTTGAAAATTATAATCCTCGGCGAATTAATGCTGAAATTATGAATTTCAGTACAAAAAAAACAAAATATTTTTGGAACAAATTTCAAAGTAAAAACAGCTATTCTGCACACTTTGAATAGAGTCGATTTTGGACATTATACTTGCATTGTTAGAAATAATAATAAGTGGAATATTGTCAGTGACACTAACTTTTCTAATAATGTCAATTTTCCTTCCAAAATGTCCAATATTGTTGGCATCTTTTTTGAAAAAATATAAAGGAAGCAAACATTTGATAAAAACAAGGTCATACATTCAATAGAAATAAATAGTGGTGGTTTTTGCTTTTAAAATTCAACCATCACCTAGGCATGGCATGGGGCTGTAACTATAACTCTGCAGGCGAACAATAGCACTGTTATGAATCATAACTAAACTGGAGACAAGATTTCTGCTTCAAGAGATAAATGTACTATAAAATTTTAACCGGAAAATTATTTTACTGAAAACTATTGATCAATATTACACTCTAAAAAGGAAGATACTAGAGTTAAAAAAACAACAATTTTATTTACACTCAAGCAATTCAAAATTTATCTCAAAACTGAGTCTTCAATTCGCAAATATTGTCAACAAAATACTGAGCATTTGGAAAAAGCCACTAGAATGTTTTTTACTGCAATGGAATATGTGTGTGTTCAAACAAATAGATTTTTATTTTAAAATTACGATCCTCAATGAATTAATTCCGAAATTATATATTTCAATAATTTTTTTTTGCAGAAATTTCATTGTAAAACCAGATATTCTTCACTTTTATGATAGTCGATTCGGGCATTTTACTTGCATTATTTAGAATAATAACAAGTGAAATATTATCAGTGACACCAATATTTCATATAATTTTAATTTTCATTCCAAAATGTCGTCCATCAATATTGGCATTTCTTTTGAAAAATATAAAAGAAACAAATAATTGAGAAAAATCAGACCATATATCCAATCGAAATAGCAAAAACTTGAGTGCTAACCTCCCAATCAGCGTGGTATGGGGCTATAACTGTATCCCTGCAGGCGAACGATAGCACTTTTATGAATCACTTAAATTCAGAATTAAAAAAAAATTCTGTAATTTTTTTTATGTAATACTTTTCCTGTGATCATTAGCATGTTCTATTAATTAATAAATATAATTCTATTATTTTTATTGTTCCTTATGTTGTTGATGAATAGAATTTTAAAAAGTTAGGTATTTTCTTGAAAAAGGATTTCGGCCTCAACAGAAAGATGTTCAACAAAATGTTTAACCATAAAATTTACCAAAAACTATTAATATTAAACTATAAAAAGAAATATACTAGAATTTAAGCAAAAAATATTTTATTTCAACTCAATCAGATGTGCCTTATGCACTAATAAAAATGCAATTGTCATTTTGTTGAACTTTTTAAGATTTTAAATATTTATAAATCTTCTCATTATAAAAAACGATTATTATATTGATTATAATTTTTTGACAGAAGAAATAAAATGAATTGCATAAAAAACATTAGAAGACAAATTTTTAAATCATAAGAAAAATCTAAAGTCACTAAATTATCAATAAAGTTTGTCATAATAATACATTTATTAGATTAATTTTAATTTGGAATGATAGAAGTACAGTTAAAACATCCAGAATCAGCGAATTCATTAAATTTAATCATAACAAAAACGATTGTTTTATTTCAATGCAATTGATAAAAAAACATTTGTTTTACTTGATTAAAATTAATTAAACATAGATTATATCTGTAGTATATAAATATTTTTTATAATGAAACAATTTATTAATTTTTGCTGATTTACGATTTTTTCATTGCCGGTTTTTATTTTGCAAATTAAACATAATCCAATAATCTTTTTTGATAATGAAAAAATGTGCTGACAATTAAGTGATTTTAAATATTTTAATATTTTTTTAAATGAACAATAAATTAAAATCAATTTACTAAATAATCATTTTTTCAGGATTTATTTACACAATTTACTAATATTTATTGATATAATTGGATAATTTTGCATTGTTCTTCTAATGTTTTATATTCATTTTATTTCTTCTGTCAAAAAATTATAATCAATATAATAATCGTTTTTTATAATGAGAAAATTTATAAATATTTAAAATCTTAAAAAGTTCAACAAAATGACAATTGCATTTTTATTAGTGCATAAGGCACATCTGATTGAGTTGAAATACTAGTATCTTTCTTTTTATAGTTTAATATTAATAGTTTTTGGTAAATTTTATGGTTAAACATTTTGTTGAACATCTTTCTGTTGAGGCCGAAATCCTTTTTCAAGAAAATATATATATATGTATATATATATATATATATATATATATATATATATATATATATATACATATGTGTATTTATGTGTATAGATATGTGTGTACGTATGTGTCTATGTGAATAATATAAAAGATCCCAATATTCCGTACAGATTTCTGCAGTCGTCAGAAAAATTCAGACAAAAATGACGTGTGCGTAAAGTTGAATACAACATTGTCCAACATATTGTGAGAATGGCACTACTTACGAAAACAGTTGCCCAAAAATAACGAACCTTTTTTAAGAGCTTGACATTTTACATTATTTTTGTCCGAAAATTGTCGATCATTTCTTCAGTTTATGGATCAACCAAACATAAAAGAATTTCTATTTTTTTTAAAACTCCATCTACAATAATTGTGTCTGAATGATATATTATCTATATTTTAGAATACTATTTTTTCAACGTAATACTTCACAGAATAAAATATTTATCAGGAGCTTCTGCCACCATCGGTAATTCCATAAGATAGAAATCTACCGCGGATTACTAAGCCATAATCATGAAACATGATTAAATTATTTTAAGAAAGAATCATACCATTGCCCGAGAAAGTAGACATATTTAATACATTCCCATTTATATATCTACTTTTTACATTGTTGCATTGTATTCTTTATAAGCTAGTTCTTTATTAAACTAATCAACAGATCTAATGTATCAGCCTAATTTATTAATTGGATTCTAAACATAGATTCGATTGTGCACTAAAATAGAGGCTATTCGATTTACAAGAGGGAAAACTCTTCACTATTTTTTTGTCGAAGAAGATATCCTTGAAGCGATAGTTGTAAAGCGTCTTTATTTACAGGCCTTAAATAGTATAATTCTTTGCGCTTTTATATAAACAGACCATTCATTTCAAATCCTCGGAAGATAATAGGATCGTTACATATTCTATGTTATCCTGCATGTGTTAGGCTTACTAGATGCAATTCTAGTCGACATTATATTCCCTTCGTGATATATTACTCGGACATTATATCAGATTTTGCTTTAGTATTGAGAACAATAAAACGAACATTGATTTTATTTCCTTGCTACGAAACGAAAAAAAAAACGACAAAGTGGGACTAAACCAAAGAATAATGGTTTATAGTCGCATGTTACGAAGAAAATCATTCCGACGTTGAAACGTAAATACATATATACACATAAACCCATATATATATGAGTGTATGTATACACACACATACACACACAAATATATATATATATATATATATATATATATATAATTCTGTTCGCTCACTAATACAATGTATATATTATACAAGCAACCAAACATTTACTTTTATTCTACTTTTATTATGTTATGTTAGAAAAGCAAGTGTTCTGGTTCTTTCTCTTTATCTATTGATTTATAAAAAGCCATGTTAACGTCACTTAGCATAAAACACAGAGCAAAAGTGCCTTATGTAGAGAGGCAGTTAAGTAAGCGCATAGAACATATACTCCTTAGCTACCAATATATGTCTAAGTTACTTTCATCATTAGATATATCCCTGTAGAATCTGTACACATATGTGAAAAGCCGTGAAGTCAGCAATAAGTACGGATTAATTTTCAAGAATATTTATTAACGGCGTTGTTTTTTTTTATTTTGGTCTCAGTTTTCTCTCTGCTAGTATATTTTTCTTCTCGGAAACGTCTAAAAACTATCCGTTTATTAAATAAGAAGAAAATCTACGTAATCATAAATTACAAATAAAAATCTCTTAGGTTTTTTTAAGAAGTGCTTACGCAGAAAGTTGCCGAGATGCTTGAAAAAGTGGTCATCAGTTGAGAGTTCTTGAGAGTATTGCGGGTGAGGCAGAGTTTCGTAACATAATTTGGTAGGGTCAGTTAATAAAAGTGAGGTTGGGCATTATCATGCAGGAGAATTGTGCCTTTTGTGCTGTGTGTCGCTGTCGAAGTTTCTGATACATTTCATCAATTTTTTGACAGTACTTCTTTGCAGTAATGGGTTCATTTCGTAAGGCACCCATTTATTGTTCTATCCGTGAGGCACATATTTATCAGATCCTAATCACGTAGTATCTCTTATTATCCGGATTTTCCTTAACCAATATTGTGGCTTAGTAAACAATGGTTTTGTTTCGGCATTTGTATAGTGTACCAAGAAAGAACTTTAGATATACTGCTTTCCTCTTCATTAATGACTTTATTATCTTTATGAGGATGTTTCCTATTAGGGTTTCCATTATTATGTCTTCTATTTTCTGTTAATTATTTCGTAAAAGATGATTAGTTACCGAGAAGTATTTTCTTATGTAATTTATGAATTTTTGTCAAGTTCATTAATTCAACTATCAATTCGACACTATGAAAAGAATGACGTATATTTTACATACAACATTACCAGCATATTTCTTGATTTTTAGCATATACTATATTATTTTTCATCTGCGAGTTACTTTTTAATTCTGTTACCGATTATTTTAAATCAATATTAGTAGGTATTTAGAACCTGTATTTTCTACCGACTTTATATTATGAACAGTTTTTATCACCGACTGAGAAATACATTCCACTGTTACTTATTAACTCAGTCACTCTGATAATATATTATAAGATATAACTTGCTAAATGCACTGCTTATAATTTAAAAGGTTATACCAGGTTTGTTTAGATCAACCAATCGAGATACATTTTACTAATTGCAACTTTGTCTATGGATTATGGAATTTTTTTAAAACCAAATCAGATTATAAGCAACGACGAAATATTTAAAACAAGCCTAACCATCGCAGCGAAATATTTTCTTAATCTCTTATGGAAATATGTTTCTTCCATGAATGCACAGCATCAACACACCCTGCCTCGTTTTGTAGATCTATTACCACATGGTTCATTTATCAGTCTGATAACTAAACCAATATCTAATGATGATTAAGGTTTACATATACTATGTCTAGTTAGATTTATTGCTTATATCGTACTTACACGACGGCAAATTCATAACTACAATAGCAACAATTTTAAAATTATATTTTTACTTTATCATTAAAGATCTTTACGTTTTCACCTCACAGAAAATATAGCGTTATAATGAAATATAACATTCTTAAACTTTAATTAAAAATACTTAGTTATTCTTCATTTGATCGAACACCAATTAAGGTAAAAATAAGTTTTAAAAAGTATTGTATGTTTATCATTTTTTAGATGCTTTTTTTTTTACAAACGATCACCACATATAAATGGCCGGACGAAGAGTACTCGAACATAAGGGTTAATATGTCTATTGTAGTCATTATGGCAGTTGTGTAATAATTGTTTGTAGAAGTAATCTAATTTATAAAAATCATTATATCCGTCTGTCTGTCTGTCGGTTTGTTTCCATATTTTCAAACACCATCTCTTCCGAAAATAAAAGTTGCAGAGTGGCTTTAGGAGCTTACAATAAAAGGATTTTTCATCGACCATTCTTTTATGGGCCGTTAGACGGTTACAGCATTTTTTCAGACGTCAAAAATGGGTCCAAATTGAAAAAAATCATTATACATTTTGTACATTTATCTTAGTTTAATTTTACTCAGTTTTTATATGTCTCACGGTACAGCGGTAACGTCACCAGCTTTGAATGCTACAGTTTTCAATTCTAGCTGATGCCACCTTTTATTTTCTTACTTTTTGAGATTACGACTCTATAATTATATATACGAAATCTGAAAAATCTTAAATATCACGAGGACGTGATTTGTACGAGGACGCTCACCAAGAACTTGTTTACGTTGGACTTGAAAATAATGATATTTTAATCTACTATAAAGCACATCAGCTAGCAGAGTTTCACAGCCATGCACTTCGAGGGAAAATACTCTGTTCATTGAATCCATGTTTAAGTTAAGCCACGATATGGAGAAAAGGTATTAAATATAAGTGATTTGGGCTAGACAAGTGTTTTTTTTGTGAGGGATTAGCCAGGGAGGCATAGAATGAAGCCCAGTCGAACACGTGCCATGAAAACAGCAATAGAACATGGATAGGCTGGCGACGTCACTTTCATGGGATAGAGGCTGCTGAGTAGAGAAAAGGGACACCGCATATTATATTACGAAGTCTGTTTTGAATTATGTTAAGGCAGGGTAGATACTTGCAGTAGAATACGTGTTGCGAGATGTGGCAACAGTATTAAATCCCAGACGTATATGTCTCTTATACAGGTAGAAAACTGCTTCAGCAGTGAAATATCTTCTGAATGGACGAATGTTCCAATCATTTTTCCAGCGAGCTTGGTTACGGATTTTATGTATGCGCTTCATTTCAGATCAGGTGTAGTGGTATGTTGTAATATTTTTTGATACTTGGGGTAGATATTTAAATGCTACCCACCACATTATTTGAAAGAAGGTAGAGAAAATAGGAATTGTAGCAAGCTCCCCTAAAGGAGGGGTACTCTTGCCTAACAACATTTGACTGAGCATCCCCGTCGGCATTATCAGGTGAAAGCGCCTCAATGAATATACTTCATCCGACAACTGGGATGCAAGACCTCGGAGGGTAGACCTCCCTAGTGATATCCACACAGTGTACCTTAGTCTGGCAGGGACTGGGTTAGTTCCTGGCCCTGCACTTGTCGGGCTGATTGTCAGGAATGGATTCTTGACTGGCACATTTTTACACACTCTTCAAGCAATAGGAGCAGCAAGGAGACTCTACCCATATTTGATGGGGTCCATATTTGAATGCTCTCCACCGCAGAGATACAATGCTGGGAAATTAATACACGCTCTGCTATTAGCCAATCTGAAACGAGAATTGCTGGATAAACATTAAATATTTTAGCATCCCATCACATAATATTCCCGTGTATAAATACGAAGGATGTTTTGCTCTTTAGCTGCAAAATTATCAAGTCTTGAGTTTGTACAGAACAGCTGTCCACCGTGAATTATTCATTTCCATGACTTGTATAGAATACCCAGCCATTGGGAACTCTTCTGAAATAAAACATGTCTAGCAATTCAATAGTTTATGGTCTCAGGGGAAGACTTTACTTCGAAGAACCAGAAACAAAATTCGTATTGTGGCAAGTAAACTGTTCAGGATATTTACGAATTCAAATGTTACCAAGGAAAGTCAGGCTCAAACTGAAAACAGAAACGACCCTGCGTTTATTGAAAAGAATGTAACTGCCTTTGCGGAATTAATATAGTTCTTATATGATAGAAGCCTTTCTGTGTTAATTCGAAAAGCATTGGACGATGGTTGCAAAGCATTAAACATTAAAAGACCTTTGTTTATCGAAAGAAAAATACAAACATATCGCTTTATATACTAAACTGACACCTCTAAAACCTACGGAAGCAAACGCGATTACAGAACATGTACAGAACAGCTAACCACCGCGAATTCTTTATCTCTGATATTTGATAACAGCGCATCGAGAGCTCTTCTGAAATAAAACATTGGATATATCTAAGAGGTTTAGACTAAGAAGTTGGTTTAAACATGGTGCGTCCTCAAAATAGGAGCCGTTCCTTTTAGTAGGAACCGGATGGCAGTCAAGGCGTTGATATGGAAAGATAGAATTTGGGTTTTGGATACATTAAATTTTACAAGAAACCTTTTTACCTATTTTACTACATGCTCAAGATCAGAGGAGAGAGAACCAGAGAGATATTGGCCGTTTTTCGTATTCGCCGTTATCGTCGTGTTGCCATCGATGGTAGTGTCGTCTGTATACATGTTAACATGTCATCTAAGAATGTGATTTAGATCATTGATGTAGATCAAGAAGAGAGTTGGCCACAGGATGGAACCCCGAGGGACGCTGACATTAATACTGTGAGCTTCTGATGTCTGTCCCTCAACCACTCGTCTTATAAACCTATCAGAAATGAATGATTAATAGTTGAAAATACATTTCCAACTATTCTGTAGATTTTGTGTAGCAGGCCTTTATGCCAGACCATATAGAAAGCCTTTGATATATTAAGGGAAATAATCCTAGAAACGAGAGATTCACTAAACCTGTGAAATATTACTGTAAGCACATCAGCTGTAGATCTAGACGAGCGGAAACCATATTGCATGTCAATAAAGAGATGGTTTCTGTTGAGGTTGGTATCACTTCTGTTTTAAAAAATATACCAGTAGTTTAATCATGATGGAGAGGAAATTGATTGGCCTATACTGATAAAGGGATGACCGATCGTCTGCATTTTTAAATGCGGAGAAGACTTAAGAAGTTTTCCAATGTATTGGGAGCATTTCAGTCTAAACCCCCGTTTAAATAGCTTTGTAATTATGGGAGCTAGTTCTGGTTGAAGCTTTCTGAACACTATAGTAGAAATGCCACAGTTCCATGTATATCGCATAGTGTGTTTTCAGGCACAGGAGAAAATATTGGGATTTGGCGGCCCTAGTCGCAGGGAGTAGCATTTGCTGCAAAGGTCTTGGTAAAGACTTTGCATTTGTCTGATGTTGATAGGATTACCCCAAGTCAATTGATGATGGTTGGAATAAAAGGAGAGTTTCGGTTAAGCATCCATGAGAACCAATCCGCTGCTCAACTATTTGGACGTGACGGACTAAGCATTCAACTTTCTTTTGTTCGTTATGACTCTTTTACAGTGAATACTGATAACATTATATGCGGCTTTAGTCTCAGTACATCTATTATACTGAGGGTAGTGGAAATAGTGGTTTCTGTTTGCACTGGCAGCGTCAAATTCTGAAGAGAACTATAACTGGCTGTTAGGTGTTTGCTGCAAATTATTGGAGGGTATAAAGCTATTTATACCGATAACAAACCATTCATGCAGGTCTGATACAATAGGCACACCTTCATTTTAAATATGTTGCGAAGAGAAATATCTGATATAAATGTGCGGTAGCTATCGCAATATGCTAAAGAGCATGGATATGTACATCCGAGGAGCTATTACATTTGTTTTATTTTACTTAGGACAACCGAGTGATCGGAAGTTCCTAGTGGGCACAGAACAGAGCGTGAGTATAGCTCTAGGTAAGTTGTAAGGAAAAGGTCCAAGAAACGTTATATTTAAATATTATTTAAACTTATGTGTTTTTGCTTTCGTTGTTATGGGTATAAGGTCGTCAACGACGTGAATGTCAGTAGTAAGATCAATCAAACCGCTGTAAAAATAGCAAACTTAGAATATTGTCAGCATAACTCAAGTAATAAAGCTACATTTGATATAAAATGAACTGTATCGTTCGTTAATTACACATTTCTTCTTATTATGTGTTACCGTTACCTTGCCGCAATTAAAATATCATTTCCAGACACGCCCTTACTTGGGATAGGGGAATAAATGGCCATTTTCATTTTGTTAAGTATCAGTATATATCGATAAATTGAGATAGTCCAAGCTAATACAACATTTGCATTTTATTTAATTTATGTGTTTACCTAACAGGATGAGTGGTTCTTCTTTTATAAAGTCTCGTGAGAAAAATAAACAAATACAGCCTATGCACAAAAGAGACGATGCAATTATTACAAGAGAATATGCTGTAGTTTCTGCAACAAAAGTAAAATAGTATCTTCATGCTATATATTTAAAAGTAGTGTTACTCGCTTCATACATATTTTATTTATATTATGTAGTTAAATATTTATTCGGCTCTAGAACTTATTCTTATCTATTTTAAAATATAACATGGTCATGTTAACATTTACCTTATAGCAAGAAAATCAAAATGAGAAAATCTGTTCCGTTAATTATCATTATTTTTTGCAATTGGAAAAGCTATACATTAAATTGGATTAGTTAGCATTAGTCTGTCTTACAATCTTAACATAAGCAACAGAATCTTGGCTATCTACGTAAATTCTTTCTCTTTCTCTCTCTCTCTCTCTCTCTCTCTCTCTCTCTGTATATATATATATGCGCATTAGTTCGTTTATAGATAGGCAATATATATATATATATATATAATTATGCACAGACACACGTTTAGTTGTTACACAACTTTAGTGGTTCCAACTAAACAAGTGTGAAAACAAAAGCTATTGCGTTTGAAACTACAGCATATTCTCTAGTAATAATTGCATCGTCTAATTTGTGACTCGCGAAACTTTAGATAAGAAGCTATACCTAAATGCTTATTGGGAATAATGTTCTCTTACTAAGCTGATTAATCTTGATTGTAAAGCGACATATATATATATAATTATCAACAGACACGCCTTTCGTTGTTATACGACTCATCAATGTTTCTTAACCATGTAAACTTTGAAATGAATATCAAAAAGTCTAATACATAATGCTTTATTACTTAGCCAATATCCAATAGTGTAGCCTTTTAAGTAGATGACATTTGTTAATTTTGTCTGCAACTTTGTACGAAAGACGGTATACCTACACAAACATACACATACACATGTGCGTGTATGTGGGTGTGTCTGTGAGTGTGTGTGCGGGTGTGTTACAATATTTCTAGATACCGGATAGCATTTGTTGATTAGTGCTATATTCATAAATAAATTGACACGTAAACACGAAATTAATCTGTTAAACAAAATATCATCAATACTTGAATAAATTGACAAGTGAAATGGCTAGTGACATTAACGGAAATCAATACCTAATCGATAAAACGATCATGTTTTTGGATTTCCGTTTCCGTTTTTTTTTAATAGGAAACTATAAATGTCTTAGTGCAAATGAAAATTTATAGTCATCACATTGATTTTTTATTGTGGGAAATAAATCGATTTCTCGTAATGTATGTGGTTGAATCGACATACGTCTTGTTAGACCAGCTTCATAACACATATAGTTATAAGCATATGCTTGAATTCCTTTACGAGTATACGAATGTGTATATTTTAGTGACAAGAAATTAATACAATTAAAAAGAATTAATACAGGATTATATTATATTAAAGGATTTAAAACTGAAACAACAGTATTTGTATAATGAGACATTTCTTAAATTTCGTGATGGTGTAATAATGTAAAATAATAAACCTTACTTAAGTATTTTTTAAAGAGTATGTAGTCTGATAATACAAAACAACAGTAACAGTGACAGTGACACATATCTATATGATTTCAATATGATGGTCTATTTTTCACTTGTTTTTATTATCCCACTTCTCCCTTGTACTTCTGAAACTTACTTCCTCTCGGAACTCACTAAAATTCTCCCGATGTTACCGTTTGATGTCTACACCTATCGGCGAGTTAACAGGACTTTTACACAAATGGTCCTAGTGCTACAAGTGATTGATTAGTATCTAAACAGATAGTGAAACATATATATATATTATTGTGATTATCGCTAGTAATACAATATTAAGATCACAACTGCGTGTTTGTAGCACACACAGAAATAATTTACGCATTTCCGATTAATCGTCACAAACGTTAACATAGTACAGTCGGGAAAACAGAATCCCGGAAAAGCGTTTTAAAGTCTAGGTAGGATTTAGCTGCTTGTCGGGTTTGTCGGGGTTATTCACGTCGAGGGGGTACACGTACTTGTAGTTCGTCAGAACGTTCACAATTAAAGTACTTGTAGAACAGGAAGAGAGATGCAACATTTCGTCGATGGGGCAGAGGCTGAAGCTTAGATGAAAGTTCAGGACCTATCAGATTAGCAACTCTCTTTTGAATCCTGTCAAGGAGTGAGAGATTAGTAACAATACTCCATACCTGAGCGAATAGTGGCCTTATAGAGACATATGATACTTTCAGGCTTAAGTACCTTTTTAGCACGGTAGAGAGAGCACACATTCTTTGCAGCAGTCTTGGCAATACTCTCAATGCATCTATTCAAGTTAATGTTCCCTTTAAATGTTTTGATTATCATAAAGGGACTCGTGTGTGTGACATGTATTTTCAGAACCTACCTCTGCTTCTTCGATGTTGGACCATCTGGAAATTTCTCATCCTGGAGGGAGACTTGATACCTGTTTGACGAAGATTTATCACTCCAAGACGATGAATGGGTTTTATAGTTTTTATTTCACTTTCCCCAGAGGTCCTGCAGAAGGTGGAAGTGAAATCGGCCTGTGTGGGGGTTCTTCTTCTACACACGTCAGCATTCGTCTCCCTCCTCCCCAGTTAAGAGGGGGAGACAACGGAAAGCCGTCTGTCTTCTTCAAAGCCCAAATCAAATCTCACAGATCTAGCCAACCTGACCACGTCACACATACGTAATCTGGTCAGCTGACATTCGGTTCTGGTAAACGTGTCTACCTCCACGTTTACTCACCTCTCTCTCTCTCTCTCTCTCTCTCTCTCTCTCTCTGTAACACTAGTTTGTCCTAGCCATGATAAAACTATACAACATACTTAAGAAATGTTATACCAGATACGATTTTACAAATACAGAAAAACAATAAACCATATATGGATGGCCTGTAGCTGTTTTCAAAAATTAAAGTAACTCATAAAAATAACCAGAAATATTCAACCAGAAGATTTATTCAGAACATTTGGACGGAATTTAGACTGTAGAAAATGTGCACCACTTGAGATGAAAATTGGAAATCTAGAAATTTTAGAAACTATTCAACTGTAAAACCAAGAGAAGATTAGGGCATTTGTGTTAAACAACATTTACAAATATTTAAGTGTTCTAGAGACAGACATTTCAACATAAATTAAGACAGGATAGGAAGAAAGTACTTGACAGGAACAAGGAAGTTTAGCACAGCAAACTTTGTAGGAAAAATCTGCGAAACTATCTGTGCCGATATTGTGATACTGTTCATTGGAAAATATGTAAAACGACGATTGAAATTAAGTGATAAATAGTACGAGTGCAATCCAGAATGTTTGATTGACAATATCAAGATTTTATTCAAGCAAATGAACCATATTTAATCTTCTCAATACAAAGGGTGATCAGTTAATAATCATTGATATAGCAGTATCAATTGATAGAAATGTGGAGGAAACAGAAAAGGAGAAAGGTTGCCAAGACACAATACATGAAATGGAGATTAAAAGATTTGGAAAGATCCCACAGGCACATATAAAGTAATGTTTACAAAGTATCAAACAAGATTATTGATATTATTAAGAAAGCAATGGACACATGGAAACTAGAATTTTCAGCTGGAGGACAAGACCTGACTGAAATAAGAATACAGAGAGATAGCTTCAAAGGAGACTTGCTATAATCATCACTTTTTGCCATAGTCATGAGCCCACTTTACTATGTACTTAGAAAATGTTATGTCGGCCAGCATTTTACAGGTACAGAACAAAGACTAAATTACTTCATATACATGGATGACCTGAAACTGTTTGTAAAAAAACTAAAAGTGTTATGTAGGAGTATATATAAAAAGGTATGATGAGGACATTCATATTAAAGAGAGGCGGTGGGGACACATATATAACAATGATGAGGGGGAGGGACATCTATACAGTTCTGAGATGTTTCTTCTAAACACATATAGCGAGGGTGATAGTCGATACATATTCTATAAAGGGTTACGAAGAAAACAGTTACAAATATCTATGGTGATTCTTTAATTTCATTGGATCGGTCGAATGATGATGACGTCAGGAATTCACATTTGTTCTACATAGTTTAATCTTTCTACCCATCGCTTCCAAAGGGGCAGCTGACCACTCTGCCAATTACTGAATCTCCTAATCTCTGCTGACTAGCAGACTCAACTGTTCTGCCTCAACTACCGCCCAGATCTGACTAACTCTAGCTCCTATATTGAGAATTTCCCTTTTTCCATAACCTCAAAAGTGTGTTTCCCAACGTGACCAATTCACGTGGCTAAGCACACGTTTTTCCAAACACACTTCTGACCACAGAGAATTCTCAACTAACCTAATTTTTAACTTAACCTGTTTTTTTTACAATGTATTTTACTACTAGACCACCCGTGACCCGTTGAGTCAGTATGTTATATTAGCTATGGTATTCATGTATGAGCGTGACACTTGTGATGTAAAGAAAATAGTTTTTGACATAACAAACATTTCTATGAAAGTATATTAAAATGAAAAAGAATATAGATAGATTTCTACGAGTCGTTCTGTTTATCATAATTGATTATTTTTGAAAAAGATATTACAGTTACTGAATTATAAGTGGTTGGCCATACTTATACGTAAATATGCACTGAACAGATACCATAATACTTATTATAGTTAAATTTAAATTTTGATATATCTGCTATTTATATTGTTCATTTCTGTATTACGTTTAAGTTATTTTAAACCCGACTCTTCCCATGTTAAATAATAATTTCGAAATAATAGCATTAATATTTCAGCGTTCCAATTGTTCTTTTTGTGTTCATTTTAAACTCCACTTTTCCCATGTTAAATAATAATTTCGAAATAATAAGGTTAATATTTCAGCGTCACAATTGTTCTTTTTTTTCACGTTTAAATTATCCAAATAAACAATTGTTAATACTGTCTGCTTTTTGTTTACATCGTTCATTTCTGTATTACATTTAAGTTATTTTAAACCACACCATGTTAAATAATCATATCGAAATAATAACGTTAATATTTCAGTGCGCATATCAAAATCTGCAAAAGAAGCGATTTGAGGTTTATATGTTTACGTTGTTATGGGTTAATGGTCATGCGCGCTGCGCAACCAGGTGTCGTACACGGGAAAGTGGGTAACCTACATCGTTACAAGGTCATTTGAGTTTTATAATTATATAGATTGTTAATTCTTTTAAACTGACGTTTTTAATGTTCAGTTCTGTAATGAATGAACACTCGAATCTTTTTACAATATAAACACTATCTAACTATTTATAATATAATTAAACAATGGGTCTTTTTAACATCCCGATTTTTAATAATCTATTTCTGAACCTTGCTTAAAAGGTTCGAGTCTCGGCTTATCCTAATCTCATTTTCACTTATCTAATGTTCTTCTTATTTAACTGGAAAGGGACAACCCATTTTCCTGTAACAAACGATATAGAAAAGCTTATAAACGAAACCAAAATATTCAACAAGGATATGTTATTGGAATTTTGAGTGGAAAAGTGGGCACTACTGGAGATGAAAATGGGAAAAGATTGAGCTATCAGTAGGTATTAAACTGCCCAATCGAGATAAGTACGTTTAGATAAGATGACACTAACACATATTTAGATGTCCCGGAATCATGACACTATCAAATCAACAGAAATAAAAGAATAGACTAGAATAGAGTATGTAGAAGAACAAGGCAATTTTAAGAAAGAATGCTATGCAGTGTTAATCTAATTAAAGGAATAAACACAAGGGTATTCTCGCTAATTATGGATTTTGGACCATTCATAAGTTTTACAAAGGAGTAACTTTGATATATTGATCAAACTAGGAAATTAATGACGCTGAACAATATGTTACACCCAAAAGACAATACCGATTGACTCCCTGTGAAAAGGAGCGGAGGGGGAAGAGGACTAGTAAATGTAGAAAACTGCGTAGAAAGCATAAAAAGATTTAGAAAAGTACATATGCTAGAACACTGAAAAACTGATTACCGCAACCAAAGTCACAACCAGGAAGAACAATATAGGAGTTAAAGAAAGCAAAAACACAAAACCAAGAAAATAAAAGTTAAAAGAGAAAGCACTACATGGATAATTCATAAGAATGATAAAAAAAGAGAATCACGTACACACCTAGACGTGGCTACGGAAAGGGCACATGAACAAAGAAATAGAATTTTTACTGAAAGCTGCACAGGACAACTCGATTAGAACGAACCGCATGAAAGCTAAAATAGACAAAACACAGGAAAACAGTAAATACAAGGTTTGTGAACAAAAAGATTCAACGATAAACCATATAATAAGCGAATACAGTAAAATAGTCCAATAAGAATAGAAACGACCGCATGGGGAAGACAATGCACGAAGAGCAAGTAGGCAAATTAAAATAGAGACTATACTGGAAAATGAATACCACAAAACATTTTGGGATATGAAGATATAAACAGATTAATACATTCTAGCCATAAAACCAGAAATAATCAGCAAGAAAAAAGAACCTGTCGAACTGTAGATTTTGCCGTCTCTGCAGCGCGCAGAGTGAAAAGCAAAGAGAAAGGCCAGCGGCACAAATATATGGAACTTGCAAAAGAAATGAAATGAATATGGAACGTGAGAAAAATCAACATTATTTCAATAAATCTAGGAACATTAGGTACAGCTCCGAAGAACTTTGAAACAAGAGAAATCGACATCAAGGGGAAGGCTCAGAATATGAAACGAACAGTAATGCTAAAAACAGCGGAAAACTTAAATAAAACTTTCGAATGCGAAACTTAATCTACAAGAATGACAATCGCCAACCAGGCATATAGAAAATGCAAGAAAAATAAATAACAATCAAATCAAGAAAACTAAGTCTACGAAGTTGTAGACTGACGACTATCTACCATTCCCATCTTTCCCTTCCCACCTTCCCATCACATTTCCTTTATTTTCCCGTCCTCCTTACCTTCCTCTGCCCATATATCTTTCCTCTCCCCTACCCCCCTAAATGTGGAAGGGTCAAGGATAGTGAAATGAAAGAGGAGTGAAAGCACTTACCAAATTTCCAGTAAAGTAGTGGGAGGAATGGACTGGGATGTTGGGAAGACTTATTGCCACCCAATTTCTAGTGAAGTCCAATTGTCACTGTCAGCGCGAAATCAATTGCAAGCGAATGTTGCTATGGTGCCAATTTATTTGCAAAAGTTTTCGAAAGAGGTGAGGATTACTGGAAATCTTGGGAGACTTATAGTCACCCAGACTCCAGTGAACACCACTAGTCTTTCTCAGTAAGCAATTAGTTATTATGACCTGTGTTAAAACCCCTAGTGTGTGAATAATAATAATAACTTTGGATATGCTTATTACACGAAAATTCCAGTAAAGGTCATTGTTCCTATCAACTAGAAATCAATGATAAACGTATGTTGTGACCACGCAAATTATTTGCAGATGTTATCGAAGAGATGCAGCCTACAGTAAATCTGGGAGAACCTTTGTCATTTACATCACAAGAAACATCTGCGGCTGTTCTGGAGGAGAAACTTTGATGATGGCCTTTGTGAAACCTCCTAGTGAGTAAATAATAACCCTTAAATAATAAATTCCTGCCATGAGTAATATTTTAAAACGAAATAAGGTTTTCTGTTAAAGTTATTGCAACGAACAGATGGCCGAGATGCGAATCAACTGTACAATTAAGATAGGAAACATAAGGCAAATTGGTAACGACAAATAGCAAAGATGTGATAAACACAAATTAACTGTTAAAATTGTTGGACACGGTGTTTAGTTACCACATAAAATCGTTATACAATGAAAATCGTGTCTTGATCGTTTCTATGTTACACCAAACGTTTCAGGGGATTAAAATTCGGGCGTTCCTGAGGTATGATGGCGTATCTCAGTTTGGATCGGGATATGCGGAGGGGATATGTTGCGTGAACGTGCACTAGAACGAGAACCTGGACGTCGATTGGCAATGAAACACGGATCTGGACGTCAACGGGCAATGGAAATTACAGTCGGAACCGCTGGAGCAGTTGCTGAAGGATAGAAAGAGTGCGAAGAGGAATACGAATTTGAGTGGCAAGCTGAAAGATATTTCACGAAGTAGAGAGCAGTGGAGTGTGAATATTTTATCGCACATAAGTAGTTGGTTGGTTTTTCCTTAAATGATCGTTTACATGCTGTTGCTGAATTCCTCTGATATCGGACTGGACAATTAAACAACAGAGCGTCTACGTCGCGTCGAGCTTCTGAGTGCTCAAAAAGCCTCTGGTTTCAAAAATGGCGAACACATTATTGGACGTCTTTCATAGTTTATATGCGATTGCATATTGTGTAAAACTGAATACACATATGATATTTGACACCTTACTTACCTTTGATTCGAACCGTTTTTTTTCTGTTTACACTTAGTCATAATTCCGTGCGTTTTGTTTATCTGGTTACCAGTATGTTTAATTACGGATAATAATTTTTATAAACATACTAAACCAAAAACGTATAAGATTTGACTTTCTAAACTAAGAATCATAGAATGTTATATGTGTTGTTTTGTTTTATTTTCAAGATTCCAGAAATGATTTTAAAATCTAGAAAATTGAATCTAGGTTTATTTTTTTAAAAACTCATGGGGTTATAAGACTCTACGCGTCTCCGTCCAACATAACTTTGTATTATTGTTTTTGTCAATATTATTTGTAATATAATCGTTACCGTATTATTCTTTATGTATAATTCCTATTATTTTAGTTAATACATTCCACAAATAGATATGTACGTTACCCTAAACGTAGTAATTTTCTAACGGAAATGAGTTTCTGTCCAAGCAATCTTATCTAGTGCCAATCTAAACTATAATTTTATTATATATTCATTATATATATTTATTAATTTATTTGTTAATTTTCTTTTTATTTGATGGCATTATACATTGTGCGTAATGAAAATCTTTTCATATTTTCGGTAGAAAACTTGTCGCGTATTAATTGTGGTTTTGAAGTTTCCGTCCAAAAATTTTAAGAAGTCTTGTCTTATGAATGGCAGTCTTCATGTTACTCGCTAAAAGCGGACACATCAGATACTCTTACAGCTATGTTTACTAGTTTTTCTCCGAGTCTATTTGATTGTTACTATTCATTTTCATACTCCTGTGTTTAAATAGTTTTATTATATTAAGTTATTTTATAGACTATTTATATTATTGCTTTTAATGAACCTAACATTTTTTATTATCATCGGACATCATTATGATGTTCGATTTATGTATGGCCCTACTATACTTATATGGGTAGACTATTAGTTTATATTATTGTAGAAGCTATTTTGTCATTCTCAACTGTTTTAATCAGTACACTATTTGCTAATTCAGAGTTTTTATATGATGATTGTTGAGAAATGTTAGCTTCAATGAAGTTTACTAACTAATTTAATTTTATTTAAGACATATTATTTAATTCATATTGTTAGAAAAATTCCCATGTGTTTTTTCGTTTCTTTTTCATATATCCAACACTTAGCCCTTTTTGCAAATATTGCTGTAAAATTGAACATACCTTCTTCAAGTGACGTGTAATGCTTGATAATCTTTTAGCGAGAGTGGTTAAACATATTCTAATGATCATATCGTCCCATAAAATATTAACTATTGTAGCCTATTTTCGATATTCCAATATTAATAATTAAATAGTACAGTTGAGTTATAAACTAGCAATATCAGGTATCTCTGTGTTAGTCTAGTACTGAGCATTGAATGCGCCTAGTTTAAAGGTTCTATCCATAATAAATTTTCAAATAAACCGTACTAATTGTATAGGATAAATAACGCTGAATAAAGTTCGATAGTTATTATTTACAAATGATAATATGTACGTATATGTATACATATACATATACATATATATGTGTGTGTGTGTGTGCGTGTATACATGCAGTAAGAATACAGGTAGTATAATACTAAAAATATAGTTCAAATAAATATATATGTCAATATTTATCAAATGATCCTAGTCAGATAAATAACACCCTATAAGCGAGATAGAGCAATAATATAAATAGAAATTCTGACGTCATGTAAAATTACAACAATATTTATTATTTGGCAACGGAGTATATACAATGATTAAAGTCTTTGCTGAAATCCAGTGATTAAAGAAAGTACTTGGATCATTATAAGTACTCCATTGTCAAACAAAAATATTTGTAATTATACATTACTTAACTAAAATATCTACATATATATATATATATATATATATATATATATATATATATACATATGCATGTATATATATATATATATATATATGCATATACATATATTATTAGTAAATATAGTTTTCAAAACAAAGAGGAAACCGCGTTGAAATTTTAGTATATTTCACTTTATATTAAATAATGATATACCATCTCCAACAAATCTATTAACATTGTTTTAAATTCATAAGTTTATAAAATTATACCATTCGAAAGTGCATATTTTAATTTTTTTTTTAAATATTCACTTTTTATTCCACTATTTTTAGGAACTACAAGATTACGATACATATTTTCAGGTTTACATATTTCACGCATCATATCCTGAATAATAACTAATCTGCACGTGATTGTCTTGTACATTGATATAAATAGTTGTCGGATTTTGTAATATCCGTATTTCTGCGAACAAATGTTGATAGCTACTTCCGAAGGAAACTGTCTAAACAGTTAGAATGCGTTTTATATGCGGTTCTGTTTAAGTATTGTTAACGTGAAATGTCAAAATGTTAAAATATTGCACTAAAATTAAAAAATAATGTTCGTACTGTTCGGTGAACATATATTCACAAATACATGTATATACATATATATACATGTATATGTGTGTATATTTTATATATGTAAACTTTATCTATGTGTTAGTTATGCTTAAACAGATATCTAAGGTATTAGATTCTATAAGCATGGTAATACGCAGAATTATCTCCAATTCATAACCGGATCATAGATTGATATATGGAGCTTTTTATGGCGAAGCTATACAGTTTGTTCTAAGCGATGAAACTAAAAAGATAAAGATATATGCATGGGTTACCTCACATCAGATTTCCAATCCTTTTCATCTACGTTAGCCACTCTACATTTCATATTTCGCACAAAGCAAAAAAAAAAAAAGAATATCTTTAAAAATACGTACATTCGTTCTTACAAACAGTCGGAACTATTGTCTGACTAATGTTGGATGTCAACTGACACAAGAGCTAAAACATGTTTGGCTTTATGTATACAATAATAGTTGGAGGAATGAAAATATACAATAATACCGTACATATATATATATACATATATATATATATATATATATATATAATATACAATAATACCGTACAGATATATATATATATATATATATATATATATATATATATATATATATATATATATATATATATATATGTACTGTATTAAAGATTCAGCCACTTTGATGAGTCGTGGACGACAAAACACATGTCAGTGGATAATTACATTTTAAAAATAATATATATGCCGCTCCCCATTAAAGGGGTACTGGATTGGTAAATGGAAAAATTATTTCAAACACGCATTTAGGTAAACATACACTTGATTATAAATATTTGAATTCATTCAAGAAAGTATCGCAAACAAAACAAATAAAAACATCCATATATATATATATATATATATATATATATATATATAACTATTTCATTTACTCACATAAAATTAATATAATAAAATATAAATTTATGCGTAAACCTTAAGTATTTACTTCAAATGTGCTCAATAAGTAGGTAGAGCTAGTTAGTAAGTTATAAAATATATGTGGCGATTAAACTACACTGAATATTCCACGTTTCATTCACTCTAGGACTATTTAGGCGTATGCGCCTAAGCCTGAAGATTTCTAGAGTGGATGAAACGCGGAATATTCAGTGTAGTTTAATCGCCATATATATTTTATAACTTACTGTACATACATACATATATATATATATATATATATATATATAAATATATATATATATATATATGAATATATATATATATAAAATATTCAATAGTACCTTGCATATATATATATATATATATATATATATATATATATATATATATAATATACAATAATACCGTACAGATCTATATGTATATATATATATACACACATATATATATATATATATATAGAGAGAGAGAGAGAGAGAGAGAGAGAAAGAGAGAGAGATCGTACATCATGATGATTCTTATCTAGTTCTCTGAGAAATGTAATCCGCTTTAAAATTTATATTTTTTGAATGGAAATGATCAACAATGTCATTTGTGTTAAATATTCCAGTTTTTCTTCCTTTTCTTAAACGTCTACCCTTTCTCTTCGAACCAACTGTCAGAGAAATTGACATATTCATGATCGTCCGACAGTCACAGAAATCTGCGTCTCCATTGACGGGCGTTTATTTAATGCAAAATCGATGGCTGGAAAATAATGGCTCGCTGTATCATTCTCTTGTGCATGGCAGATTGTGACAGCAGTGGCACTCAAAGATTTCACCGTGTTTCTTGCCATAAACTAGAACAATATTCTATTCTCTCACAACAATATCAGTTGAGTTATATGCTTCTGAAAAGCAACAGTTTAATAAACCGATCGTCATCTACATATGCAGACAATTTCACACGACAGAAATACAAAATAATTGCAAACATTTTTGTTCTGATTTTAGATAACGCTCTATTGGTGAATTGCATTACTGATGTGGCATCACACATATATACACAAATACAGCCATTGATACATATATATATATATATATATTCATTTATATAACTTAATGTGAAGAATCTGTCAGTGATATGAGGAAAATTTAACGTACACAAAACTTTGACGATTTTATCATACACAAATAGTATAAACGCATAAAAGTTCCATTTTCATTTGGCTAATTGTCGACTAAAATGCATGATACGATAAAAACACATTTTGAATATTAATCAAGAAGAAAATATTCATACTTGCATTTATATATTACTAAAAATACACACATCGGCATTAATAACAACATATGTAATCCTCTTTCAAATTAATAATCAATAACGCCATTTGTTGTTAATAGTTCAGCTTTCAAATTTTTTCTTAATCTTCTTAAATTTCTCCTTTCCATCGAACAAATTGTCAGACAAATTAACATATTCACTTTACATATATCTTCATTAAATACACACACACATATGTGTGTAACCAATAATGTTTGTATAATAAACAAACTATATATATATATATGCATATATATGCATACATATATATATATAAATATATGCATATATATGCATGTATATGCATATATATATGCATATATATATATATATTACCAAAGTTTGCAGCACATATAGCCTAACATCACAACCGCATTAAATAAATTCCGAATCTCGCTAGATTCATCCACTCTGAGGAGTCGTAGATGGCAAAACACGTGCCATTGGATAATTATATTTTAAAAATAATATATATATGCCGCTCCCCATGTTGGGGTACCAAATTGTTTTAAGGGAAAATTATTCATAACTCGCATTTAGGTAAAAATTCACTTTCGTAAATAAAGCAAAAACAAATAATATCTAAATATATATACACACACACACATATATATGTATATATATATATATATATATATATATATATATATATATATATATATATATATATATGAATGAAAGAAATTATTCTCTTTATGCGTATGAAAGTTCGTATACTATGTCCGCG
>NC_136482.1:66397879-66782879 GCF_053919585.1 Euprymna scolopes | reverse complement strand
TATACTTCGATAAACTTAAAATCAATACAAACGATTTCGAAACCTTCAATAAATCCATAAAAACTTATGAAAAATGATAAAAAATGGATAAATAACATAGAATACCACCCCATTATTCCTGTATTATACGGCCTCCCCAACACACATAATGAAAACATCCCTTTGCGACCTATAGTATCTAACATCGGAAGCGTCACCCATAAATTCGAACGAGCTATTGCCCAAATTTTAACTCCACTATCAGCACGTCACATATTAAAAACTCTGTCGACCTCCTAAATGAAAAAAATAAAAAAATATGGACATACAAAATAAAACCATACATAGTTCAGACATAATTTCTCTATACACCAATATTCCAATAAAAAAATGCCTTACTCTACTTCACATGCACCTAAATAAAATTAAAGCCGATCTACCTTTCTCCTCGGATAAATTAATACAAAGGATAAAAATCCTCACCGATAGAACCTATTTTCAGTTTAATAATTCTTACTACAGAAAGAAAATTTGGACTCCCTATGGGTAAACCCCTTAGTGGTGTACTAGCTTGCTTATAGAATTCCTAGAGACCAACTCTTTCAAATTCAAACTACCTAAAAAACCCACATACTTTATATACATAGATGATATTCTTATTTTTCTCCCCATAAACGCACAAGTAGAACAACTGAGAAATAAAGTAAATTAAGCAGAACCGTCCATGAAATTCACACACGAATCCGAACAAGACCACTCCCTAGCTTTTCTAGATATACTCCTCATCGTATCAGAAACCGATCTGAGTTTCAAAGTACATAGAATGAACACACACAAAAAACGATTATATTCACTACTACTTGCACCACAATGATAAAATAAAGACTGAAATGATTATTGTTTCTTTCTTGCGTGCCTTTAGAATATGCAGCCGCCAATATCTTAATGATGAAATTCAATACATTACGAATGTTTAAAAAAAAACTACAGTACTCATCCTATTTCATTTCTTACGCAAAGAAAAAAGGTACGAAAATACACTATAATATAAGCAGACAGAAAAATAAAACAAATACCTCACTATTAAACAGACATCTTTTCATTCCCACCCATA
The DNA here is from genome assembly GCF_053919585.1 of Euprymna scolopes. Classification (NCBI taxonomy): domain Eukaryota; kingdom Metazoa; phylum Mollusca; class Cephalopoda; order Sepiida; family Sepiolidae; genus Euprymna; species Euprymna scolopes. Next base: position 66,781,786 of record NC_136482.1, on the reverse strand, counting down.
CTAAAAATACAAAAAATCTACGACACTCTTAGTAGACTTGGTTTTCACTTGATACAAAAAACTTCCACTACAATAAAACATACATAAAAAACTACCAAGCACTCTCCCAAAACTCTAACATCCGACGCCGATATAATCAATTTAATTTGAATTAAAAACCATAAATAATTCAATTCTGTCAGCTATTACAATTATAATTTTTGAAATCATACAATTAAAAAACTATACTTACTTTTTGTTAAGTTTAAAATAATCTGAAAACTCCTTTATATCGTAATTGTAAATAATTAATTTTACTTAATAAAGTGAGGCAGAGTAAACTTCCTTTGGAGAAAATCTAACGAAATATAAACTTTACTTATATTTATTTATTTTAACAAGTAATTTATATAGTTTTAATATCTTTCACTTAATATTAATTAAAAATCATTAAATCTATTTATGTTATAAATTAATTCACTAATTTTTCCAATATAAAATGTTATTAAAATTATTTCAATCGATAATGATAAGTTATTAGGTTATGCTTCATATCTGCTAATGTTGAATTGTAAATTAATTAGATACATTTACTTTAATTTTCATTTATTTATATATTTATTCATATTATTATCAATATCCGCACCATCAATTATTATTTATATTGAAAGTAATATTTTTAATTTTTACATTTCAAAAAATTTATTCAATTCTACATACGACAATCTTGTATTAATAAACATTTCCGAACTTGTTTCTTATTTAAATATAATTTTTGTTTATCATTATATATATCCTAATTCGCTAATAAGTATGTTCCAGAGTTTCTTATTCTGATAACATATTATTTTTCTTATAATTAAATAAATGCATCTTTAAGTTCTAATTAAATTTTAATTCTAATTCAAGTTAAGATTTATAAACTTTGCTTAGACCCAAAAATTATAGACCCTATCAAACTCAGGTATTCCTTATACTTTAAACCCCCTCTCTTATGTACTTTAATTTTCTTTCATTTTTCATTTATTTGTAAACATAAACAAATAGACACATGTAAGAGGATTATTAAATAATCCCAACACTGAAGTGAATTCACTCTGCAATTTTAGGAATATTGACGAATGTCCATTAGAAGATAAATGTCTCATGTCTGATGTAGTATATAAATGTATATAACATATAATAAAAGAATAATCACATATATTGGGGACACAGTTTGCAGCTTTAAAGAAAGATTCAATAATCATATATCATCCTTAAAAATACCACATGTCAACAATAAGAAAACAACATCATTAGCAAATTGGATATGCGAATTAATGAAAAACAAATTTGAATACAAATTGAAATGGTCGATATTGGGGAGTGGCAGTAAATACTTACTAAACAAGTCGGGCCGATTTACCGTTTGCAATCTCGAATCGTATCATATAATGATAACTAAAGAACACCTTCTTAAGAAACGACAAGAAGTAATTCCAAACAGTTTACATGAATGAAAATATGCATTATCGCGATTAAAACCTGATTAGTAAAATTATTTAATTGAAATCTAATTAACGTACTTAGCAAGTAAAGTTAATTATGACTAACATGTAAATAATAAAGTTGAGAATAAAAATGAAAATAATAAATTTAAAGTAATAATAAAGGTTAGGTAAGCAATTCAATCTAAATAAAGTATAACAATGATTTTGAGGATACTTTAAACAGTAAATAAATAGGGCAGGATATAAATGTTTATGTTTCACTATTTAGTATGATTTCCAAATATCTTGTTAGGATATAATATAAATAGTAATAACTTCTATGATAGTAATTTATAAGCGGTTTAATTAGATGTAATAAGTGACCAATGGACTTAAATAAAACATGATTCGAAAAATAGATTATAATATATATATATATATATATATATATGTATATATATATATATATATGTATATATATGTGTGTGTGTGTATTTTCCATATGAAGATAAATTAGCTGATGAAAATAAACAAAATAAATAAAACTTTATAAACTTGTTATATAGGTCTAATGAATTTAGATAATGATAGCTTATAGGATGGCGAAATATATCTACATTAATATCGAACATGACCAATGATGGTAAGTACGTTACGATATTACACATAATATATTATTTCACTGTGGAGTGATAAAAAGAGCGTACATCTATATTATATAATTAGGAGTGGAGTAAGAATTAAATTTTAAATTAGTATAGGGAATAGAAATGAATCATGATATTATTACTTAGTTTAATAGTAATGTTTATACCCGGTAAAGTTGAGTTTGTTAAGTAAGGTAATTAATGGATTAGAACAACTAAATTGTAATAATAATAATAATAATAATAATAATAATAATAATAATAATAATAATAATAATAATAATTTATTTATAGTAATCAGACTCCAAATATTGATCGAAAAATAAAATGTATATGATGCAACAAGTGATTATTGATTGATTGATATGTGGTTTCAAATGAATGAGTCAAAAGGGTGTAATTGTTAGAATGAATGTAAAAATCAATGTTATGGTTATAATAAGATATACCTATTGAAAATATATAAAGATAAACTATATATTTTTTTAATAAAATAAAATACGCATTAAGTGCGCTTGAAACCAAATCACAACGTAATATTAGGAAAATAAGCAAATATTTTACTTGTTTGAAATGTATCACAAAATATATTTCAGAGGTAGACTCCATCTTCGGTGTTTTTTTTTGTTTCTTTTTTCCTTTTCTTCTTCCTTGCCATGTTGTAAATTTGGAGAAAGAAGTCTGTATAGAACCGCGCGTTGTCTCTGGCCGTTGTGTTTGGAAATGTTTGAAACTGTGCGTAGCTAACGCGGGAATAATGTCAAGAATGAGAGTTCAATAGAAACGTTGTTTTATGTTGAATAAAATAAAATACGCATCAAGTGCGCTTGAAATCAAATCACAACGTTATATTAGGAAAATAAGCAAATATTTACTGGTATGAAATTCACCACAAATATATTTCAGAGGTATATTCAATCTTCAGTGCGTTAAAGAAAACAACACACTGAAGATGGAGTATACCTTTGAAATATATTTATATATTGTATAAATGCCTAAATTAGTGCTCATGTAACTTCACTCTTAAACAGATTTTCACAAATATAACCCCTTTGCTTACACTCGTTATTTGTTAGATTTATTATTAAGTTTAGAATACGTTGTAACGTTTTAGTTTAGATTGGAAGACTAAAAAAAATATAACTACTTTCTATTAAAATACTACTTATATATCTTGCTCATATAATTTTGGAGCACATATTTATTTCCTGTATTCAATAAATTCATAAGTTTAGGCTGAAAAACGAAATATACAGTGCGATTTTCTCTCTGCTGTATGCTTAATCACACAATGAATTCATCTTGTCTCACGAAAAACACGAAAAAAAAAGGCGTGCGCTACATGTCTCTCTTCACTAATATCATTCTTTTCTCTTGTTTCTTTTATAGTGGATTTCCGACTGTGCTCTCTAGTAATCCATTTCCAGTACCATCACGTTTTCTTTCAACGTATTTTTCGAAATTTTCGTTGGTTAATGTATGACTTTTCTATTTGTCTTATCATCTTGTCATAAAACGTTTACATTGTCTTGTATGTGTTTTGATCATTCAAAAATTAACGTCGATGGTAAGAATCCTCTCTGAATGCAACATTCCTGAACTCATTCTTTTAGCCTGAAGTGACTACGAATATTCTGACAGATATTTCACCTTTATTGACTTTATTGATAACTTTTACTAAAGAACTTGCATCATCGCTACAACTGCTTTAATGTGTCTTTGTAAACCAAAATGATTTCTTTAATTATAACACCCAAAAGAATGCAAATAGATAAATAGTTTACCCTGAGACTGATAGAAAATACAAAATGTTTTACATTGTCCAATAAACCTATCCCTAATCAGTTATCTTAATGAAGGTGTGAATTATCTGCATATTTAAGTGCAGGAACAAAAACAATTCTGAAAGGTTTGTGCCTGTTGTACGAAAATAGATATTTACACCAAAATTTTAATCCTTAAAAACATCATGACAAAATACAGAAATGACAATGTCGGAGTTACGATATCACTATGTTTCAAATTGTCATCAAATATTATTGGAATATTTATGGTCGCGCGTATTTTAATATAAAGATGTAATTGCTGAGCCATTCCAAGCAAAGTCCGCAGGCCAGGCTAATTTCCCAAGAACCGTGTAAAGTGTACTGCGATATATATATATATATATATATATATATATATATATATATATATATATATGTGTGTGTGTCTGTGTGTGTGTATATGTGTGTATGTGTGTGTGTGGGGGGGTCACTTTGTAAATATAATTTCACCAAACGCGTGTAATTAAGCGAAGCCCACTATTAGTTTGTAAACAAATTGATGGTTTGAGCACAGGCCAATTGATGGTTTGAGCACAGTTGTTTATTTAATAGACACTTGAGGAGAAATATTACGGGAACTGATTCGTAGTCTGATGGGTAGTGCTACCAACTACCAACGCAACGGTTGTAAGTACGATATATATATATATATATATATTATATAACAAATTATATTAATTTTATATGGCTGTTTTTATAGATAACTATATGAACTATGTATTTTTATACAAACCTTATTGGCCACATATATGAATAGATGTCTGAGCCGCAGCTTCCTTAAGCTTAAACACATATCAATGATCTATATGAGATTACCATTATTTATCTCTGCATAAACGTATATACTCATACATAATTGCATACACATCTAACATGAACCCTAGATGTATACTCATACATAACCAAACACCGTACACTTGCACATAGCTATTGTTAATATTTTATAAACATTTTATTTAGTGTTTTTGGATAATAGATTTTAGTTCTCTGAGGTAGAACTTTTTATAAAATTATAAACATTTGTATGTGCTTATAGAATTATACATCTATCAAAATATCGTATTTATAAACTTATAAATATAAACTAAACGTTTTATTTTTATATGTTGGGTATGTACATCCATAAATAAGTAAGCTAACTATATTTTTCAGTATATGAATTATAATTTATCAGTACTTGATCACTACGTGGTCAAATATATTTACAGAATTAATGATATTTATGTCCCACGATGCAAATACATTTTCGTAGGATAATGCATAAGTAATTAACAGTTACCTTATATCGACCATATATATATGTAATAGTTAAAAAATATGCAATAAATAAATAAAGTGGATACAATAAATTTATAATAATAATAAAGGTTAATCATGGGAATGAAATATTATCGAGGGATGTGGATGAGAGTTCATAGGTCTTTATTTTCTGTGTATTCGACATGACATTTACGACATTTTATGAAACATAGTGTGTAAATGTTTTATGAATTATTTATATTTCTTTTATTTTATCTTATTTTAATTTATTTCTCGGCAGTGTCTTCGATATATGTTGCGGAGCTATCTTTTCTATCTTAGGTGGTGAATAGAAATAAAAAAGCAATCATCACACGTTTTCTTTTCCCATCGCCCACTTCTTGTCCGTTCAAATCTAACATGTAAAGGGAAACCCTCACGAGGAAAGATAAAAATATTATCGGCCTTTTCTACGAAGAACTGGGTGAGAGTAAATAGGACTTTACTCTCTGTCTCCTCTGTCTATAACCAAAGAAAAATGCTGGTAATAAACCGTTTTTATGCAAAATAAATTTTATTTGGATGGGACATGTATTCCGAAAAAAAAGTAAAAACATTTCACTAAAAGAAGTAAAACATAAAGAAACACTGCATGGAATCGATAAAACTGAAACTGTATAATTTAAAGTTAACCTCCTCACAAAAATGCAGTGTCGGCATGAACTGACATCATATCAAATAGACGTGGAAGGTTATGATGTATAGAAATGCTGCGGGGAGAAAGCACTAAGCATATTTACAATGGATAAGTAAGAAGTAAACTGGGATATTAACAAGTTCTTTTGTCATCCAAATTCTAGTGCGGTCCATTAGTTGTTGCCATAGTTGTATCAATTTGTCAAAAGGCTAATTCGATAGTGCGATTTTCTTTGAAATGTTTATCGAAAATAAAAAGTATTACTGGAAATCTGGTGAAACTTGCTTTCACTCAGGTTACAAGAAACACCAAATGTTATTCACAGTGAAATCTTTGATAATATCCTTACGAGAACTTCTAGATAATCATACGTCATTTAAACGTTAAATAGTATATATTTGTTTTACTGTATATAAACTTAAACTGAAATATAATATGAATATATGCATATATATACATATATATATATATATACATATATATACATATGCAAACATATATATATATATATATATATATATATATATATATATATATATATATATTGAAAGATACAATTCTGGGGAAATAGAAATGTAGAGATAATAAGGATTCTCCAATATTTACTATAGGATACATTCTTTGACATAGTTATGATATTTATTGTGTTCTGTTGCAGAACTGTTCCATTTTTTATTTCACTACTACTCTTAGTATTACTTACCTTCCAAACATAAAATGCTGTGGTGTATCGTATTATGTTTTATTTGGTCAAGCATATTATTTTTTTGCTTGGTTTGTGCATTTTAATCAATAACAGTTTTCTGCCATTCACTGCTGAAACGATTCATGGTTACTGATTAATTGAACGAATGTTTTACTCAAATCATTGTTGCACTTTATTATTTCCAATTCTATTAAACACAATTCCTCAGTTGTACTCGATTTTTATTTCTCGCATCAAATAAATAAGCATCTTTGCATTAAATAATTGTTAGTAGATAAGGTTGTTAAATGTACTGCACATCAATATTTGGTTGGCCATTTACTACTGAAACCATATATCTATTTAACAAGAGATCCAGCCTAAATTACCTCGGGAAAAATTGCGATGTAAACTATATCACAATAGTTGTCTTAATTTATTCAAAATAGGTGTTCTAACACAATAAATCAGAGGGAGCTCACTGACCACAACTGGTGATTTTTCTTGGAGTCTGTTTGACAACAAATATCTCCAGATTTTCAGTAGCCTCTGCCCCTTTCAATAACCTATACAATTGAATTCGCATTGTCGGACCAACCGTTAGCCATAGAGGTCTCTCTGGCAATGATCAGTCGTCATTACTGAAATTTGGGTGACAGTAAGAGTTCCAGTTTTCCTCTCACTCATACGGAAGAAAGTCTAGTTTTGCCTATCCTCTTCGACACTTCTATACAATTTAGTATGGTGCCAGTTGATGCAGGAACTACATATGAACGGGTTCATCTACGATCATGTATTTAAAGTTCTCCTGGTTTCATGTAATGTTTCTCCCTCTTTTCGTTTTATTTCAGTTTCGATTTTGACACGGTCGATTCACACATGGCATGTTTCCACATTCAAGGGTTTATTTTGTTATACATTTAAGCCATTTTTATTATTGATACTCGCAGTAGAGTTTCAGGCAATCCTCTAATGCCATTTATCTTATACTTTTACATACTCCTTTGTGATTGTTCCTGATGCTCATACGGTTATTGCTGTTACTTTGACTTTCCCCTGTTCAATATTCCTTTCAGCTTTCTGGCAAAATACACACGTTTTCTTCGGTTTTTCCGTCTCCCTTATATTCCCCCTGTGATCTGCGAATAGGAGGAAATTTACGATCTGGCAGTTCTTTACATTCTTCTTGACAATTGTCGCATCTGGGATCCTTGCTTGGATGGTGTATCTGCTTGTACATGTACAGGGTGAACAGAAAGTCCTTGGACCATTTTTAGTTTTAAAATTAAATATTGTTAAAATCACTTTTTCTCTTTCCGAATAAAGTAAGTATTTAGTCTAACTATTGATCTAATTACTTTCAACAAAAATATTAAAATAATTTTGTTTAAACTTTCAGAAAAATGAGCAAACAAGAGACCATAATTCAGCTTCATTGCGCGGGAAGGACAAACTCAGAGATTATTAAGCTCTTGAAAGTTGCTAAATCCACCGTGTACCATGTTGTGAACATATTTAAGGAACTTAGTACATCTTAAGACCGTCCTAGGAGTGGAAGACCTCGTCTGCTCGAACAAAGAAGGTGATTAAAGCTGTCCGAGAGAGGGTAAGGAGGAACCCAAAGAGATCTGCAAGACAAATGGCTAAAGACATGAATGTGAGCGTGACCTCGATGAGAACCATCGTAAAAAACGATCTCCAGTTGTCCCCCTACAAGATGAGGAAGAAACATTACCTCACACCTGCCCAAAAGCACAAGAGACTTGAAAGAGCAAAGCTTCTTGGAGAACTGAAGGCTGGCACGGCAGAGCGAGAGATCGTTTTTTCTGATGAAAAACTCTTCACAATTGAAGCGACTGTTAACAATCAGAACGACAAAGTTTACGAAAAGTCTTCAGCAGACATTGATGACTCCGTGAGAATAATTTTCCGCCGACAAAAGCCGTCTTTCCTCATGGTGTGGGCTCCAGTCTCCAAATCTTGGAAGTCGCCTCTGATTTTCGTGGAGCAGGGGGGTTAAGATCAACACAGATCGCTACATTAAGGATATTTTGGTTCCAGCATTTGAAGAGATGAAGAAACACTTCAAAGATCAGCCTTTCACCTTCCAACAAGATGGAGCACCGTCCCACACCTCCAGAAAAACTCAGGACTGGTGCCAACGTCATTTTCCAAGATTCTGGAGTAAGGAGATGTGGCCTCCTGTATCGCCTGATTTGAATCCCATGGATTTTTCTGTGTGGTCTTTGTTGGAGGCAAAGGTCTGTTCTGTTGCTCATCCAAGTGTTGATGCTTTGAAGACATCTCTTCTGAGTGAATGGGCTAAAATACCTCAGGAAACGCTGCGTGCCTTGGTTGGTAACTTCAGACAGAGAATTGAATGTCTAATCGAAAGGAAGGGACATCACATTGAAAATAAATAATTTGAATTTATTCTTGGTTTCCTAACTTATAATTTTCATTCATGTTTAATTTATATTTTTGTAATTTTCTATTAATAAACCACTTTTGAATTGGTCCAAGGACTTTCTGTTCACCCTGTATGCCTTGTAGGGTTTTATAGCTTCGGCTTTCAAGTATTGCTGCCGGTTTGTGTGTGTACCATTTGCCTGAGTGTACAGGATGCTATCAACGTGCTGCTATCTCAACCCTGTCATGTCTAGCTTATATTTTTTGGCTTGTTGACTGCTATCATTTATTATGTGGTATATCATTTCATCCTTTTGTCTGCAGAATCTGCATTTATGCGTGTTTCATCTTTGATATGATGTAGTTGGATTTACTCGCGTTAAATTGTGCAGCTGTTATTACTGATTAATTTTCATGTTAAAGTGTATTTGTCGAAGTATTTTCGTGACTCTCATCTTTTGTCTTCTTAATGAATAACTACTCTAGTTGCTTTTCTTCCATTTTTATTTTTATTCTTAATTTACTGTCCTATGTAATGTTCAATTTTACTTCTATTGTCTTACGACTGATAGTGTTTATGTGTTTATACTTTTTATTACCTTCCTACTATACCATTTAGTTTATAGTTTTCTTATTTTCCTTAGATATTCTTTGCAATTTTTTTTCGTTTTTGTTGAGAGTATCGCGTCTTCGTCACAATATATGATGTATCCAGGAACATCTAGTACATTTATCTCCCTTTATTGGGTATTTCCATTCTTTATGCTACTTCCAGTTTTCAGTTTTTATAACTAACATGGTGCATTGTTTATTCTGTAATTATTAAAATTATTATCATTAATATTGATATTATTAACATTATTATTGTTATTATATTTCAAATATATAATGAGTTAAATAAGTCAATATGTACCATATGGCATGAATATTATTAAAAACTATCTTAATGGATAAATACTATTGGATGTCCTCATGATGGAATTACCAGTTAGAGAATTACTTTCTAGGGGTTTGGATGTGCGTTGGTAGTTTACTTATGAGGCGGTTTCAGAGAAATATTTTCAGTGAAAATGTTATTAAGTTTATAATAAAACATCAGAAAGCGAGCGACCTTTTTTACGATAAACTCAAACAAATATAGAAGGCATTAATTCAAAAACTAATATCTTTATACTTGATAAGGATATTTCACAGCAACAGGAAAACATAGATGATTGGTTGTTTTTGTTTTCCGGCATATCAACCTTTTTAATGCTGAATCCAAAGGTTCGGAAAAAAAATTTAATAGAATATATTTGTTGTTTTCAAGTCGGTTTCTATTTAACCCATACTTGGGACCCTAACAGGTACTAGCACGCCGGGTAAGAGTGGACTTGGGAGAAATGGAAATTAAAGGGTTGATTCACACTCCCCAAAGCCCGCAAGCTGGTGCCTCATCACTGGATATAGTTTAAGGTCATATCAGGACCGGGAAACATTGAATGTTCGTAAATATTTATAGACTCTTTTAAAGCAAGAGAGAATATTTATCTGAGATATAAAAGATGTCAGAATCGAGATTTTAATACGTCTGAAAATCTTAATCACAACTGGGCTTAGTTATTCATAAAATGTTATTAATTAGATTCAATGTGGATTTGTTTGTATATCACATAGAAAATACAATGAAAAATGTTGTAAATATTACAAGCAAATATATACACATTGTCAGATGCAAATAAAAGAATATCTGTGGATTCCTTAAAATTTGTGTCTGTATGTTAGGACTGTGTACATGTGTTGACAAATAGCAGGTAGCACAAGGTCCAACAGGCTGTCGAATCGACGTCCATCTCTGAAGTTCGGCTCAAGTGGCTATGGAAGAAATTCTGGCGTCGTGTGAGGTCGAAATGACACCGGAAATGCTATTTAGAAATAATTCCAAAAATTCTCTAAATGGTCCAAAATATTGTGATTTTTTTAAATAAAATCAGATGGATGCCTGCGCAAATATAAATGCACAGAAACAATAATCATAATAAATAGTAACTAAGTTTATTTTCGGTGTCCAAAATGAGTATAAATAAATTTATTTATTATTTTACAGATATTTATGTCAATAAAATTATTAAACTAGTTAACAACATTTAGAAATCTTTCGACAGTAAACTAAAGACACAAGTACAAAAACTGACGAATAGTAAATAAGTTTTTAATTGATACAGTATTGATCCATGATGTTATGGTTGTTAAGCATTTAATTTGTCATTTGAAATAATGGAAAAAGTAAAATAACCAGATTTTGTTAATAAAATAAATAATAAAACCGTCTGAAATTAGTAATTCATCAGTAAATTAATTCAAATATTAAAGCAGAAGTCTGGATTTACGGCAATAAAATTATTGAACAAAGAAAATATATCACGTAATTTACGTATAAGTAATTAGAGTAGTCCAATCAGTAACATTATTTTATTTACAAAGGAATCAGCACTTATCAAGACACATATACAATTCGAGGATAAGGGTTAAAGTGTACAGTATTCAAAAGGACAAAATCATAGTAATCGTTAGAAGTGTAAATTTGGTAAATTTGATTTTTAAGAGAAACGGCTCACGAAGAAATCAATGACGTTGGAGTTAAAGATATATTGTAGTCTCCATGAAAGCAGACAAACGCAAGGGAGTTTCACAGGTGTGCATATATAAGAAAGACGCTTTGTTCTTGGAATCTACGGTTATGTTTAGGCACAGATAAAGGGCGGAGGAAATTATTGATAGTGTTTTCAGCTACACAAGTGATCTTCGTAAATGCTTGGCGAGGGAGGAACAATGGATTGGAGCTGAGGCGAGCACCCGCAATGAAAATAACGATAAATAAGAGGCAGACTCTCAACGTCTTTTCTATGAGAAAAAAGATTGCAGGGAAGAGAAAAGGTCATCAGCTATGGTACCAAATCTATTTTGAACTGTGTCCAGGCAGGATAAGATCTTTTAAGCAGCTCCTGTCCAGATGTGACAACAATATTCCATTCTTAGACGTGCCTATATATATAGGTAGAGAATTGCATCAGTGGGTAGATATCTACTGGATCGATAGAAGGATTCCGCCATTTTCCCAGCGAGTTTGGCTACGTATTTGATGTATGTGTTCCATTTCAGATCAGAAGATAAGGGCAAGCCCAGAAGCTTGTCGAAAGCCTCCCCAAGACGAGACCATTCATTTCAATTCATGATGGGGATCAGTACGTTGCTGATGTTAAGATGCTTAGTTTTAGATGCATTAAAATCAACCAACCATTTTCTTTACAATTGTTCTAAATGTTCTTTGATCTGCTGCCATAGATGCTCGTGTCATCAAGATACATATCTACGAATGATGTAAGAGTGTGTCTTGGAAGTCACAGAATAAGTTAGCCATAACACAAATGCACGACAGTTGCGTTGGTAAATAAACCCATGAATGCTACAATAAAATAATGAAAACAAATAACACAATATTTGCTAACTAGCCCTTTTAATAATACGTTAGTAAATCCGTAAGAATAGCAAAGCCATAATCATGTATATACTAACAAAAAATTGAAACATAAAGCAAGATGTAACGTTACTCGAACTATAAAACTAAACCAATCTAAGTTAAGCTTCCATCTAGAGTTTTTATAATATTACTATTTCATAAAACATAGGATTAAAGAAAATGTAATATTTTTTAGAAGTGATTACTAATAAATTGTTTCGTTGTTTGTGTGCCATTTTCTGTGCACTTCCTTCTCATTGATCGAATTACACTTAAAACTTGCATTGATTTTAACTCCAGCCAATTAGTAACTAAAAGTTTGACTGGTTTAAAAGGCCGGACCAACTATAAAAATACACAGAGAGAGGGAGAGAGAGAACGAAAGAGAAAGAGAGAGGGGGGAATGAAAAAGCAAGAAAATATAAAAAAAACATTTTAAGAAAAAACAATTTAATAGGACTTTATAAAGACTTGAACGTCTGTTTCATCCACTCGGGAATATCGATCACTGTTTCAGCTTAGCAATTTCGAGGAATTGTTGTTTCGCTCATAGTGTTTCCATGGTAAAATGGACTTTTCTATCTTTTCTACTTGATTCCGAACGAATAAAAGGCTAAAAGGAAACGATATAAATAAGTGCGTCAATAAGATTGCTTTCTGAAGAGACAGAGTTAGACTGTTGAATTTACTCAGATTGAATCTTACATATGCAAGTCGGTTCACCAAAAACAAATCGTCTGCTTATAAGAACATTTAATATTTATGAACCATACAGGAGGAGAAAGAGAAGTTAAAATATGGTGAAACATAATTACACTATTTTAAAGATGTTTCAATTTAATCTACGCGTTTTGCGATCCGAACATTTCAAATTTTGACCTGACAGTCAAAACGCGAAGCTTGACACAGCCATTAACATGCATACTGATGAATAACAGTGTTATCAGAAATATGAAAGAAAATAAAGAGGAAAAAATAACAGTTGTTTTTGCGGTAATACAACCGGTAGGTTTATTAGTACATTAGTCCGTCATACATTCATCTTCTGACAAAAAAGTATATATATATATATATATATATATATATATATATATATATATATATATATATATATACTAGCATTTCAGCCAGGAGTTGCTCGGGTGTTTGGAGGTGTATGTTGAGCAAAAAAAGAAATAAATAAGGTCAATTTTCTTAATATGACCCCTATTTATAGCTTTGGGCTCAAATCAAGTTATTAAGTTAGATCCATATCCAAGAAACCTATATCTAAAATTGCTAGTGTTTAGACCTAAAATTGTCGGAGGGGTTTAGTAGAGTTCTCAAACGTCAAATCGTTGATCTTTGCCTCCTTAACAGCCGAATTTCTGGCTGAAAACAATTTACAAAGATTTTCCCAAATCTCAGTACCCTGTATATCAAATTTCGAGTCTGTAGACTGAAAATTGAAAGAGTTGTTACGCAGGGAAATGTACGCATACACACAGACACACACAGACACGTTCGCTTTTATAGATATAATAGATGGACTAAACAAAAATATATACGTATGCATAAATATATATGGAAACCATTTTGGGTTTAGTGTAAAATTTTTACGAAAATTTTATGCAAGTATAAATCATTTAGAATATCTACATTAATATAATTACACGTAATAGTTAACTAAAGATGATCCTCCCATGTGAAAACCGACAAAACTAATAGGGAATTAATTAAAATGAATGTTTAAAAGATATGCAAAATAGCTAGATCTTTTGCTAGTGAATGCGATTCCACAACCCATCTATAAGAAAATTGTATTTTCTTTTTAAATAAATAGAAAAGAGTGTTTTTAATAAAGTGAACGTGTCTGGGTGTCTATGTCTGCGTGTTTGTGTACATTTCCCTATGCAATAACTCTGCCAATTTTAAGTCTACAGACTCGAAATTTGATATACAGGGTACTGAGATTGGGGAAAATCTATGTGATCGGTTTTCGGCCACAAATTTGGCGATTAAAGGCTCAAAGTTCAACGATTTGATCGTTGAGAACTCTACCAAACTCCTCTGACAAATGTGGGTCTAATCACTTGAAAGTTTAGATATACGTTCCCTGATATGTTATAACTAACTTAATATACGTTCCATGATACGTTAGAACTAACTTAATATACGTTCCATGATACGTTAGATCTAACTTAATAGCTTGATGTGGGCTCCAAACAATAAAATTTAAGGGGGCATAATAGGGGTCAAAGTGTAAAAAAAATGACCGCTTTTATGTGCTCAACATACACGTCCGAACACCTGCGCAACGCCGGGCTGAAATGCTAGTATATATATATATATATATATATATATATATATATATATATATATATATATATATATATATATAAACTAATATAGAATAAAGGTATTTTGTATAACCATTTAACGACTTCCTTACAAGTTGTATGTATGTAAGGTAAATGAAAAGAAACTAATTAAGGCTAGACGCCGCATACACTAGTTTGTAGATAAAGTTGAAATCGTAATTTCTACTGTCGCTTTTTCTATTGAATTACGCCTTGCGTTACCCCCTACTTGCATTCATATATAGTGCGTATATATGAATAGAGGGTTTCAGATCTCTACCCTTAAGGCAGTTACTCACACCTAGTCATTCCTTCTACAATCCGCCATCATATATTTTTTATGTGAAGACTCACCTATATACAATATATGAACTTTTCCAAACTGTATAAATAGATTTAGAGTTATCGGCTCTCGTAGAGCGTTTAGTACTACGACTATTTATCTCTGTATATTCTGTGTTGAATATCCTTGATACCATATAATTTAGATGAGGTATCTTTCAATGTATATTTAAAACTGAAAAATCGTTCGAAAAGAAATTGTTCATAAACTTGTACTTGAAAACGTTTATTTAAAATGAAGGAAATAAAGCAGTTAACACATTTTCCCTAATCCAACAACTTTTTTTTCTCTCAGAAAATAATCGTAGATAGTGTTTGATGTACAGCGTTCATCTCTAAGTAATAATCTTACATCGCTTCCTTTTTCTCGGATAGATGAATTATTTTGATGTTTTGATTAAAATGTCTACAGGATAGACGAATGCAAATACAATTTCCTTCGAACACCCCAACAGAAAGCTAAAGTAAACAGTAGGAAATGGTAATAATAATGTACATCATCATCATCATCATCACATAATAATAATAATAATAATAATAATAATAATAATAATAATAATAAACCCAGCCGATCATTGATTCTTTTATCAAACAGCAGTCAATGATGTTGAAACATCTAACTACAAATATAACACATCTGAAGATTTCTTCAATCCCTATGATGCGTCTTTCTCAATTGTTGCGATCGGTCCATTTCGTCGGTAGAATAAGATTTTCGAATATTATTGGTGGGATTTCTATACTTATTTTCTCATGTGTTATATTGAGAGTTTTTTATAAAAATTATTAATAATGACACTTCGAAACATATACATTTTTTTAAAATCTCTATGGAGTTTTATTATTTTATAGCATGAATAGGTACGTTGCTTGAAGCAGAAACTATCTGTTTGAACTGCTGGTTCTGCGAAAAAATAGCAATTAATTTAGGCTTAAACGGATGTCTTTCTCTGTAGAGATACGCTACTGACGTGACAGTTAACGTTATTCTAATGCTAAATGAAAATGTTCAGCTAAATTCTTACATCTATGTAAAAATTACATAATAATTTTTGAAACGCAGCATTTAGAAACTCAATAGAAATAATGTGAAATATTTTAGATGTAACTTGATTCATTACATATTCATCAAATAATATGAATATTCTTACTGTTCACATTTTATGCATTATGATATTACGTGAACATGAAAAGTCTTACGATATTTTTAATTTTGATTTCAAATGATGGATTTTCAAATAAGTTTACGTATAATATTTTGACTTTATATATCATATTAAGGATCGTTTTTCGCTCTATCTAATCATTTCAATTACAAAAGTTTAAAAACAATTGTCTTTTTTTCATAACGTTGTAAAGAGAAGGGAAAAAGCATATTCGCATATTTTATGCCAATTAAAGCTACGCCAAAAAGCTGCTGAATCAGCTCGCGATATCAAGGAAGCGGTTGACCCGGTAACAACTACTGATCGCAGAGAACGATGGTGTGTTTAAGGAATTTCGTGGTGGCGCCGAGAGTCTTGAAGATGGTGAGCGTAATGGTTAGCAATTTGATGTTGACAACAATCAATTCAGAGAGTTAATCGAAATCAATCCACGCACACCCGTTTGAGAACATGCTTTAGAATTAGACGTAACTATACGACCATTTCCAATCACTTGAAAGATATTGGGAAGACAAAAAACTTGATAAATGGATGCTTCGCGAATTGAACGACAATTAAAAGAAACAGCATTATGAAGTTTCATCTTCCGCTTTTTACGCAAAAAGAACGACTCATTTCTCGATTGAGTTTTGACTTGCGATGAAAAGTGGGTTCTTTACGACAAGCTGCGTCGCTAATCTCAAATGTTCGACGTCGACGAAACTCCACAGCACTTTCTGAAGTTGCACCAAAAGAAGTCCTTGCTGACTGTTTTGTGATCTACGACAGGTCTCATCAATTAGTTTTTTTTATAATGCAGGCGAAACCATTACGGCGAAGAAGTATTGCTAACTAATGATGAAATACATCAGAATCTTCGCCAACACCCAGTATAAATCAACAGAAAAGTCCCAATTCTGTTCCACGACAGGGCTCAGCAATACGTTGCTAATCAACTCTGCAGAAGTTAAACGAAACATTCATTATATTCTGTGAACCATTCACCTTACGACTACAACTTTTACAAGCATCTCGACAATTTCTGCAAGTAAAATGCTTCAAAAACTTAAGCGATATCAAAAACGCCTTCAACGACTTCATCGCCACCAGAATGCTAGATTTAAATTTTACCGACAGGAATACACTTGTGTTGCGCTGGCAATAATGTTTTTAATCAGGTAGTACTTATTTCGTTCAATATGTTTTTTTTTTATAGAGTCAAGATATATCCATCTGAATTCAAAATAGAAAAAAAACCGCAATATCTTTCTTGTCAAGCTGATAACAAGGACTGATTTTATATGAATTTTTAAATTCAGATTTACGTTCAAATTTACTGCTAAGATAAGTCGCAAATGATAATATTTTTTGCCAGTCATACTGCAGCCTTACTTTTCTGTTTTTTGGAAGATCAGTTTGTTAAGTTTCTTTCACACATGGAAATTTATAATTGAAAGATCGAAGCCAGTGTCTAACAGTAATGTAACTTTTATCAAAAATAGTGAGTATTATGCACATTCGAATTTTTTTTTTTTTTTTTTTTACCTTTCCATTGTTTTTTTTTTCTGTCTAATTTTATTATTTGTTTTGCGGTTGATTCCACTATACGAACCTTAATGAGAAAGCCTGCGGCAATTTTCACAAGTTTATTCCGAAAATAGTAGTTTTCCAGTGTAATTCTCCACATTTGTAACATACTCTCAGAAGTTATTTATTTTGTTCATATATGATCTGTCTATATTGAAAATGTGGGTACACATCTTCTGTTCCCTTTTTTTTTGGGGGGGAGATAATATTTGTATGTATAATATAAGTACGTTTTATTATATGTTTCTCTTTGTTAGAGTGGTAATGTTTTTTATTTGTATATTATTTTTCTCTTATACACTACATCCACTTCCTCTATATTTATCTTTTTATTTAAAAAATAAATTGTTGAATATATGATATATTTTACGAGGACGAGAAGAACGGATATCTTGTTAGTAGATTATATCGCGCCGTTCATAGATATTTCGCTGTGTAAATATCTGTACGAGTTTAACCGTTTTTTTTTCTGTTTTTTTTTGCAAGAGGAATTTGTTTTTAGTGCTCACTTTGTGAGTTCGAGTCTGACGTCACTAGATATGTTTTATATCCTCTTTTTCAATTTGACTTTTTCGTCGCCAAGTCTCTGTAGTTGGAAATTGTAACGAGGAAAGTCTCAGATACGCATAGCAATTATAAAAACAGACATTGCTATTTACTACTAGACAGAATACACAGGAAACGGGAGTTGTAATGCTTTACATAATTATGTCATATTGTTAAATATACGAACACACGAGAATGTTATCTCTTTCTATATTTATAATGTATAAGCAGAGTACCTATTGTGCATGGGCGAGACACAAAAATAATAACATTGAAAATTTGGTGCAGAGAGTGATCCGACCTATTTTTTAAATCGTATTTCCAAGTTTAATTAAAGTTTTATTATATGTTTTTTTTATTCAATTGTAAGTTAGAAGTATAGAATAGGTACGAAACACCCTCCCCTCCCCATGTTAAGAATGGCTTTTAAAATATTAACGCTATTATTTACGTTCGGATCAATCCCTGCACTAGTACCGAAAACTTTACAGAGCTCCTCTGCGCTTCTAAGTGAGAGCTACAGGAAGTATAGGCATATTTAACGGAATAAAACTAAGACTCTTATTCACAGCGAACAACTTAATGAGCAGAAAGTATCAAGCCACCAATGTATCTATCAGTTTAATTTGCCAATTTAATACATAATTTTGAACTTTCTTGTGGCGATGTAATCGTACAAAGCATATCGGAATGCACTAATTATCTGAGCGTTTAATGGTATTAAAATACTCCCCCAATGTCACTTTTTAGAAACGATAGAGTTGTGTGACTTCAAAGGAATCGCGTAATTTTATTAGATAAAAGGCCAATCACTCAACTTACAATACGGACAGCTAACGACGCATCCATTTACGAAGGGAAGTGCTGTAAGCAATCAGAAAACGAATCGATCTTCATGAAAGAGGGGGTAATTAGAACACTTTCGATATCATATCAGACATATATGTCGAATGGTTTTCGCTGATATATAATATTATATGTTTTTTTTTCTTTTATTTCTTCATAGCGTTTTAATAAACTGCTAAAGGAATACTTTGGACTTCTGTCTCATACTTGTCGCTCCGTCATAAAAATGTACACCGAAAAGAACTTGATAATTTTCTACTTGTCTGCAGACATTTTAAGCCAGTGATTGTGACTTATTAATAATATTCTTTTCTATATTATCATTTTTTTTTGTTTAAAAGAAACTGGGATGCTATGCGCATGCGTATGTGCATGGCTGGGGATGAGTATATTTATATGCAGCTGTGTGATTACTTGTAGTCGAGAAGTAGGATTTTCGGTTAATTAAATGCTGATTTGTGGCCCTGGTGTAAAAGCCTTTCTCTTCACCTCTTTCTCAGAGTATGTACACACGCAGTTGCGCCTCATAAGTAAGAGCATGGTGTTATAACATTTAACCCTGCACATTTATTGAATTTAAGTCTTACCAACACTAATAAAATCCAGATACTATTGAACTACTACCGCGATTTTTTGGCGATAACCACCATATTCGTTGTCATGTATTATTATGGTATTTATATAATGAAAATTAAATCTTTAATTATTAACTTTCTTAAAGCGTAACGAAGTCACATGAACCACTAACATATGAATATGACAGTTTTCCAGTGTTGCGATGTTCTTTCGGCCAAAAACTATTGTCTGCTCTGGAGTTTATCTGTAGTTGCGTTATTGTCGTCATGAAGAAGAAGACTAACGAAATCTCGATAAAAATTGAATGCTAATCTAGAAGTGTAAGCCATGGTTAGTTTCAGAACAGTTTCCGATGGTTCGTTGTTCTACACAAGTCCTGGGAGGTGACAGGTTTGCAGTAGACAGTTCTCGAGTTAGAATCCACAGAGCAAAATATTCTTCCCGTGTTAAAACGGAGAAAACATATGCTAAATTGCTACAGAAAGGTTTACTATTTATGGAACAATTCTGGTTCTGATTGGTTGGTAGCATGACGTGAATTAATTCGATTCGTCAGTTCCTAGCAGCATCGTTTATAAATAGAATCCCCCAATTATGTGGGATCATACCCCCATTATAGTTTTGTATTGTGCGGTACGTTATTCTATTGCGATTTTCCCCTTTTTACTGTCATTTATTTTATTTTGTTACTGTCGGATTTTTTCTACACGACGTATTTTATCATGCTTTTTTATTGTTATTTCTAACAGTGGGTTTTTTCTATTAACCGTATTTTAACGGTCCGGCTATCGTCGCCAATATGATTGAAACGGAAAATGTTACACCTTCGGCTCCAAACACCTGGACTAAACCACCGAAAGTGTGAATCAACGTAAAAAAATTTATTGAAAAGGCGGAACAATGTCTGGACCTCGTCACCGAAACAAGACTAATCATTAATTTACCGAAGTTGGAAGACCCCCCACACCAAAATGCTTAACTTTATTCGTCGTGGACAGGAAGACTAAGAAAGTGAATAGAACTACCACTGACATAATACTGAACCTACTGGGGTCAGCAGGCTTCAGACCCCTACGCATCATAAAATGTAAGGGCTACAACACATGGAGCGCCTTATATAACACAACGGAAGAATGCCTAACTATTTCGCAAAAAAGAAATAATTATTCTGAACTACGTGTTGAGAACAGAGTATATAAGGAAACGACGTACCACGGTTTCGGTTTTCCATGTACCGCACTATATTGAAGGAGAACGCCTTGGAGCCTTCTTAAAATTTGGCGAAACGATTTCCATACAGGTCGATGAGTTTCATGGTGTATGGTGGTTGACATCCTTTTAGATAAAGACAATTTCACCAACACCCCTTTCTTCCTTGCGGTAGGCGAAGAAAAACTATTAAAGTAGCTGGCAGCCGACCCTCCTGGTGAAACTGCAGCGAAATTGGGCACCTTACGCCCAAATGCCTCCCACCAAACCCTAAAAGACCAATTAGACAACATTTGGGAATCCAAATACCAGCAAGAGATCCCAACCCTCCCCCACACCAAACGATCCCAAACAACCCAGACGAGCTCCTCAAAAGAGGACCCTGGAAAATCGCCCCTGGGAAAAATGATCTGGCTGCCTGAGTACCGACCAGATGAGAGAGGAAGCAATGTTGAAAAATAACCCAGCCAAACCTAAGTACACTGAGATCGTTAATTTAAAGAAAAAACCCTAGCAAACCTCTTCCTCCGAAACCAAGCCCCAAACCCATCACCAATCAAATCACCCAGTCTCCCACAAAGTAAAAAGCTCACTCCCCTATCAAAATGCCCCCTCCAGTCACAACTCTTGTCCCCCACAAACTTGCAAAGTTAATACTCCTAAGCCCGATAAAAAACAACATAAACCCCCCTCTTCTGTTCCATCCATCTCTGCGTCCCATCACAATACTCCTGCTGAATCCCCTGCAATGGCCCCTTCCGACACTCCTATGGACACTGATAAAACCCCTCTTTAGAAAACAAGAAGAAAGACCCTGTACCTCGATGGCAAGAACAGCTGCATCATAAACGATGCAGCTATGAATAAACACAATAATTTTCAAGGTGAAGACCTAAGTTAGTAGACTTCAGGGAGGTAGCGGGGAAACCAATAGATATCCCTTCAAACTTCCAAACATGAAAGGAGTCTTTACAGTCATCCGTAAAACGAAGAAGTGAAGCACCTACGGACAATGCTAGAAGAGGCTAACAAAGCTTTTATTCCTCCCCCTCCCCTAACTGTTTTTAAAGACTCTGACATTAGAAACCTTAGAAAATGTTAGGTTGGGAGAGTACCGGTAAAAATGCACCGTCCCTGTATAGGATACAAAACTAACCTATGCTTTGCATGTCAGTGATATATCTCGTGACGGACTCATCGATACTCAGATGGGTACCTATTCCCTCACGAGAGCCGTTGGCACGTGACGACCGCGATGTTCGTTTCTGGTTCTCAACCCTAAGACACAATCATGGATCTCAAGCTTGCTAGCGTGAATGTCAGAGAGCTAAGGGCCGACTCGCGAAAATTGGACCCGCAGCATCTCATAGTGGATATTTATTGCGTGCAGGAAACCCACTAATTCCTGGTGACATTTTACGGGCGCTCTCTAAGACTCTTTGTGCTAACTCAGCGGAATTTAATTCTCACCCGAGAGGTGTTTCCTGGCTAGTTAAACGTCGTTAGATGCGTCGTGTGACCCGTGTTACATGGATCCGGAAGGAAGACTATGTGTTTTGGATGTTACCATAAAGGGTAGGGCGTTTCGTTTTATTCGGGTTTATACGCCCAATAGCCACGTTGAGCTGGCTGCCTTTTTTTCGGACAATCGAGCAGTTCATGGATACTTCACGAACGGTTATCTTAGCGGGAGACTGGAACGCGTTCCTGGATCACGAGTTAGATCGATTTGGGTTAACATCTAGGGGAACTAACAGAGATTTGGATGCAGTTTTATTTCGTGATTTTGTGGATAAGTTGGATCTTATCGACAAATTCCGAAATGAAAAGCCCGGTGACTTAGTGTGGACTTCGACAGGTAGACTCGGCTCCGGTCCAGTACAACTCTCGAGTTATGTCGACCGGTTCCTAGTTTGGCGAGTCGACGTAGGGATTCTAAATTGTCCAAGTTTACACAATATAGTTTAGTTGGATCACAGACTTGTTCGTGTACGGGTAAACTTAGATAGACCGAAGCCTAGATTAGCCGGTTACTGGAAGTTCAATACGTCGTGTAGAGGGCTTCCGTGATGGGGGATTACTAACCTTACAGCGAGAATTGACGTGGGCAATCATACGGAATAAATGGTGGGTAAAAATTAAAGAAGGCATTAGGTCCTTTACTGCCAACTTTAGTAAAAGACTCAACCTAGATTCTAAGGCAGTTAAAGCTTTAGTGATTAGGGTTAGAAAAAAAATGACCCAGGAAGCAACAAACATGGGCACTGAACTGACTACAGAGGAACTACGGCAAATTGCTGATAGGCACATCGCTTGTGTCACATTGCTGGACGGGCGTACCGTGCCCACAAACCAGGGCGTGCTGGGGGAGTTTAGGTCTCATTTCCAGGAGCTTTTTTTCCATGGAACCCGGTCTGTCATTAGAACAGTTCGACACCTATTTGGTTGGCTTTTCTGGTCTTTCGACGATCTAAGCGGCTAGGTCCGACGATGGCAAGACGGAGGATGAAGTCATTGAAGCCTTAAAGCGGGTCAGCCTTAATAAGTCAACGGGAATCGATGGTCTGCCCTACGAAGTGTATTTGAGGTTGTCGCACATCTTTTTCCCTTGCTGATGGTTTTATTTAATTCATGGTTTAGGAATAGCTCAATCCCCAAGTACTTTACCATGGTTGTGATAAAGCTTGTTCGCAAAAACAAAGATGGTGGGGATGGGTTAGGTAGTTTCGGCCCTTACCCATGCTCAGTTCTCGCAAATCGTCTGCAGTTTGTCCTGTGTCGTCTTATTAGCCCCGAGGAAACGTGTCCCGTGCAGGCCAGGATAATCCAGGACAACTTTCACACGATACGCTTAATGATAGAAAAAGTTGGCCCGCAATTTCACTCGTAGGTTCATCATTTCTATGCTAACTTTGCGATGATGCTAGCAGTTAATGGGAAGAGGTCGAGACCTTACAGTTTGTTACGTTTAGTTCGGCAGCGGTGCCCGTTATCACCCATGTGCTTGCGATCGAGCCTTTTTTGCATATGCTAAGGGTGAATCCGGTCCTACTAGGAATTGCTTGCCAGGTGCGGATGGCCAGGTAAAGTACTCCCCCTACGACGACGACGTAACTGTGTTTGTAACGAGCAATGCTGAGATTAGTGTCGTCAGTGTAGAAATCAGATTGTTTGAAACGGTGACAGGGGTCAAAATTAACTGCGACAAGTCTTCGGGTTTGCGCATCAGTCCCTGTTGGGATATTCCCCTTCAGGGACCATTTAGTTGAAGCGACGGGCCTTGCAAGATACTCGGCATCTGGTTGGGTCCTGGCCTCCAGCTGGAGAAAATTGGTCGGAGGTTTTGAAAGCGGTACGGTTAAATGGGGAGAGCGGAGGTGTGTAATACCCACATCTATCCAATCTTTATTTAGCGTCTATCAGTATTTCCTATCCCGTCAGATACTGTGCTATATTTGCAGAGGACGTATGGCTTGGAAAGGGTCCTGTTGTCTGTCGCGATATCTGTTATCTCTATCCTTCTGAAGGCGGTCTAGGTATACCAAACGTGGAGTTTCGGTTCCACACTCAATGGCTCCACTACCCCGATCTAATGTGCACATAAACTAAGGAAAACGGTGGCCTTTGGAGGGAGGACACAGAGAAAGCCTTTCCGGTTTGAAACGGTGCACAAGTCCGTGGAGGAGGCACACAGGTTGCCCCGAGGTGAATTCCCCTTCTATCGCGAACGAGTGCACGCGCGCGCAGAATTTTCTCTTAAGAGTAGAAGGAAATACTCTCTAACCCTCTGCTGTTGTCGCGGAAGGCATTATATCGGGTTTTAGAGCGGATCCGTAAGGTATGTTATTGGTGAGGGTCTCTCTTTGACGAAGGTGCGGCTCCGCTCAATTTGGCCTTGGGCGCCTGGGTAAACGTGTCTCACTAACGATGAGGCTTCTCCCGGCTTGCTGGTAATTCGAGGTGCTCTCTGGTTCGATAAGAGGCTTTCCTCAGCTGGCTTAGCAATTTCGCCTATTTGTAAACGGTGCGGCGCCGAGGTCGAGACTTTGCGTCACGCCTTCGTTTATTATCGAATCGTGGTGTCGCTGTTTGAGTTTGTTACAGGTCTCATGGTTAGCATACTGAACAGATCGTCACTATCATTAGTTCCTCTCAATGCCTGTAGCAATTCGGCACCGACAACGAATAGGCTTAGAAAAGAATTGCATTTA
The DNA here is from genome assembly GCF_053919585.1 of Euprymna scolopes. Classification (NCBI taxonomy): domain Eukaryota; kingdom Metazoa; phylum Mollusca; class Cephalopoda; order Sepiida; family Sepiolidae; genus Euprymna; species Euprymna scolopes. The sequence goes on along the minus strand of NC_136482.1, from coordinate 66,756,535 downwards.
ACCTTGCTAGCGGCTATGGGAGGAGTGATCTGGAACACGCGTATGAGAGTTGTCTACGGATCTGAGGACTTCAATCCTCTTGACCTTATACGAATCTTCCGTTATCATTTGAAGGTTCGTATCAAGGCCGAGTGAGCTAGACTCTCTTCGTCAGACTTTGATGAAAGGTAGGTGTCAGTTGCGCGTGTCTGTAGGGTGAGAGGAGCAAGCATTGACTGGCACTTGAATGTGCCTTAGGCAGAGAATTTTGGGAACCCAAAAAATGAACCTCCATGTTGACATTTTTAAGTCAAGTGCAGGCCATGTTTTAGACTAGTTTACGGACCAGTTTTGGAGACTCCTGTGTTCATAACCTAGCTAGTGTGTTATAGTGACAATTGTACCTAAATGATTCATCGGAATAAGTCATTTCCTTTGAGTAAATTCTGTCCCCAAAAACCAGGATATTTTGCCAAGATCGGTCATTTTGAATCTTTTACTTAATTTGTACTTAACATCGGCCAACATTATGTCACAATTTGATGCGATTAAAATATCATCGACTCATAAAACCAAAATTAGTAGTTTATTGTCTTTGTGTTGGGTATATAAACAGGGGTCTACAGCGCATTGTCTAAATTGTTGTTTAATCATATAATCATGAAATACTGCATTCCAATACAGAACACACTGCTTTAAACTTTACAATGACTTGTTAAGTTGCCACACGCTATTTTTATTTTTCATTATAAATCCCTATGGAGGGGTAATATAAATTTCACAGTCTATTGGGGCATTCAAATAAGCATTTTTACGTCCGTTTGATGGATGTTTAGGTCATATTGCAATGCGATTTGCAGTAAAATTTTGACTGTCGTTAGGTTTGTGGTCGGTGAAAACGTAGAAATATATTCTGTACCGTGAATACGAGAGTATCGTTTAGCAAGAAATCTAGCTTTGTACTGTTCAACGCCTGGTACTGTAATCTATTTTGTAAAAACTCATCTTGTAGAAATAACATGTTTGCCTTTTGATAGTCATATAGGTATTGTTGGTGGTTAAAGCATCTCTTTTTTCATGACTATGTTCCATTCATCACAATATTCGGAATTAATTGCTTTGTTATAACTTTTTTGCGTATTTTCCATGGAATAGCAATAGTCTTTTTGATAATCTATTTTACATTGTCGACCACACAAAATCGGGTCGCCTTCTATTTCATTTGGGATATTTTTCGACTTTAACATCATCATTATTCATCATCATCATCATCATCATCATCATGGATATTCTTGTCTCCGTCACCTTCATTATCCTCATTTGTTTCAGTAATTTGAGGAAATATAATTTCCTCTTCTTCATACGACGGGGTTTCCTCTTTAAAATTAAACATGTCTGTGAATTTTACACATTGGATTCTTTTTATTTTATCTTTCTCTGGAAAAAATACTAAATTGGCTGGACTGTATTTACGTATTCAAGAAATATACCTCTGTCGGTTTTAATATTTAATCTACTCTTTTTATCTATGTATGCGAAGCAAGTTGATAATATATTCATTCGGCTTAAATTTAGTTTTTTTCATATGGGGTTTTAGATAGTGTCTTGTTAAGACACTTGTTGCATATATAGGCAGCCGTCATAAGTGCGTACATCCAGAGGTTTTTTGGAAGTTTTGATTCAATGACTAAATAGCTTGCCGTTTCAAAAAGTATCCGCCATGTTCGTCCCGCAGTCCCGTTTTGGTGTGGCGATCTAGAAGCTGATTTGTCATGCTTGATACGATGGCTAATTAGTAAAAGTTAAGTCTTTTTTATCGAATTCCGTACCGTTGTCAGACAGAATACACTTTACTTCACCGTATGGAGTCATGCCGGCTACATATTTTTAGTTGCGAGCAGGATATCAGATTTTTTCTTTAAAAAGTAAACCTTACACCTGAATGGTCATCTACGAAATTACACACATATCTATAATGTTCTCTGGCCAACGGTTTCGCGGGACCGTTCAAGGCACAATGCACCATTGATAGGATTTTCTTGGCCTTCTTGTCTGCTATCTTGTTTTGATAGTTTTTCATTTCCCCTGCGTACAGACATCGCAGTTGTAAGTTTTTCGATGTTTGTATTTTTATTCCATCAAAAACAGTCCGCAACTGTTTGATATCAAGAATATTGCAGTTTCCAAGAATTTTATGTCATGTCTGTAGATCATGGCAGGCGGTTTTCGATGCGACTACACTATTTAAATAATATAGTCTTCCATTTCCCTTAATGTCGAATACAGTTCTATTCGGGTATACCAGTTTTGATTTATTGGGGCTAAAGTTTATATTTGTACCTTGTATAATGGCAGCTTGTACAGAAAATATAATTTGTTTAAATTTTGGGATTATAAGAGCGATTTTTAGAATTAAGAAACATAGATCACCTTCATTGTTCCTTAGTGAGATTTTAGCATCGCTTTATTTTCAAAACGGTATCTATTATTCGACTGACGTCCGCCAGTTTTACAAAATGATTTTGAGGCTTTAAGTTGGGATCATAATTGATAAAATCAGATACTTTTGTAATCTCATGTGCCGTGGCACCACAATCGACAAGAAAATTATTATTCTTTGTTGAAGCGTTAAACGTACATGAAAATAATAATGTATGTTCAGTAATGGAGCTCTCCACATTTTTAATGGCGTCGCCCTTTAATGTCCTGTATCTACATTGGACACTTTTGTGATTAGGTCGTCCACAATTATAGCAAATAATTTTTGTACTTTTCTTAGGAGAAAAATTGTTTTGGTGTTTTTATGTTTGTATTTTAAAATTTCATGATAATTGTAGATTCGATTTTTCTGTGATCATTTTTCAGTTTCCTCGTAACTGCTGAGTGCTACCTTGAATTGACTAAAAGTCATGGGGTTTCTTTCTGGGTTATACCGGTGGTAAATGATTGAAATCACTCGGTAATCTCTTGATGTTCATGGAAATTAACAGACTGTCGCTTATAACTTTACCAGGCATTTTAAAAGAATTTGCAGTGGTTTCGGTAATAAAATCTGTAATGTTTTCGGCTTCCATTCGTTTTAGAGAGGTCAGTTTAGTATATAAAGAAATAATTTTGGGGTTCCTTTCGATCTTCGTTCGATTCGTGTCTGAATTACCTCCATTTTACCATTATAAGAAACAAAATCCACCCAGTTTCAAACAGAATTAACTAGCAGTACTTAACAACTTAATTGGATTATCTCCCTTCAAATCATCCCAAGCAGCGACACAAAAACTTTTCAAATAGAATAACTATGAATTTTCAGACGGTACATAGATAAGAACACTTCACCCGAAATGTCCTAGAAGGTTTATATATATTTAATACACCCATTTTACTTTATTCTCATAATCAATCAAATTCTAAACCTGAAATGGTCTTATCCATGTACCAATAAAACGATAATCTATAAACATTACTTGTCTCTAATGCGAAACTAAAACTAACCGTAACATCCTTACAAGGTTGTTATGAACACAATATAAATCTAGATATCAAGCTTTTAAAAATTCTTTTTACAAAAAGTCAATCATCGGGAAATAAAGGCATTTATGAACCCAACAAATGGGATATATTTAAAAAAAAAATATGTTGTAAATGGTTAAGGGCTCCCCGTATAAACTTCACATAACTCTGTTCTAAAATGAGGATACGAAAATTAGGCGATACATTAATACTTTAATGGGCTTTTCGGTAACCACCACCAAGGTAAATGTTTCTCGCATGTTTTTTTCCCGTTAGGGGTCCCCCCATCTTTTTTCTTTCTATTAAAAAATACTACATTGTCAAAAGTGTGTTTATTCATAAAGTCTGAAGAAATGCTGGTTTGGGAAAATTTTCAAACGATATAATGCTTGAAACTGTCGAACTGGACATTGAAACAATTGTAACATAAAATGAAATACACTTTTCGTTGCCATCAACACCTTGTCTTGAAGTCTTGATTTTGCACACACGGTATATATATATATATATATATATATATATTATCTGTTTTTGTTTTTGCGATACGTTTTAAATGAATTATTTACGAAAGTGAATTTTTACCTAAATGCGAGTTGGGCATAATTTTCCCTTTAACCAACTTGGTACCTCCACATGAGGAGGGCTATATATATATTATATTTTAAAAATAATATACATATACACATATACAGGGTGACCGAATAACCGGGTCCCAACTCTAATTAGGCCCCGTTTCTTAGTGTTTTGTTCGAATGAAATGAAACTTTGCTTATAACTAGTTTATTATATTTAAAACATCACATCCAGCCACTAGAGCCTTTGGCCTTTTTTCTCCGTTGACTGTAAAATGCTCAGAAAAACAATTGAATACCCTTTCCTTTTTTTTTTGGGGGGAGTCACCCCATATATATATATATATATATATATATATATATATATATATATATATATATATATATATATATATATATATATATATATTGGTTTTAACTACGATACTGATAAGCTCTAGGGAATAGAAAGCACGTTAATGATTTGGACAAGAAAAAGAAAAGTTCAGACTTATCCTTCCTACTAATATATTCTTGAATATTAGATTGATTAAATGCTAAACTTTGGTATGTACATATTACATTAGAAGCATCAATAATCGATAAGCATATTGGATGGATTAGGTGACGTATTTTGACGGATTACACCATTCCCAACTACAAATTTACTATCATGATATATTGCTAAATGTGCTTTGACTGACATTAGCAAAGATTTACTAATAATTCAATTTCCAGACAGGCGCATCCGTGAATCGATAACTAATGAGGTAGAGGTGTTTTACGAAACGAAACATCCGAAGATAAAAGGACGAAAAAGTGTCCTCTCAGCAACAACGCTCAATTAAATCAATTTCGGTATAAAATTACGTATGTATCTTAATGATTTCTATTAATATCTATTTACATAGAGTAAATTTCGCATGGTCTGTGTAAAAAAAACCCGAATAGAAATTGGATTTATTAGTGTTTCTAGTTGAATCTATATTTTCTCTGCTTAAAGTGCTTTAGCATTTATCCGATTTATGCACTAAAATTTACTAATTCAATCGTACTACGTTTATTTTCAGTTATTTATATCTCTACTATTATATAAAATCACCTTGTCTGGTCTGTGTGTGAGGGTGTTCCCCATGGACTCGATAACAGCTAATCTCATTTTTATGAAATTTCACACGAAGATAGTTTATGTACCCGTCAATGGTTATTTACAAGCTTAGTCTTTGAATGTCTTTAGATATCGATATCGATATTATCGATAAAAGATAATCAAAATAATCCAATGAAGGAATTAACAGGCGATTTGATCGAAGTAAATACGTTACACAACTTAACATCACAAGTGCATTTAAAAGGATTTATTACCACACAATCTGAAAGGCTCGATATATAAAATAAACAGTAGGTTCTTTGATATGAAATAGGCGCGCTCGAAAGGAATATTTTTATTTAAAACACAATTGCAACTTGATACTTGACATTTTCATTTTCATTTTAAATTTGAATTCAAACCATTGTCAGCGCATAAGCAGTAAGGTCAGACATAGACAATCAACAGTAGGCTCTTTAATATGAAAGGGCGTGTTCTGACTGAATGTATCAGTTTCGAGCAAGATTGAAGTATGATACTTAACCTTTCTATTTGAAAGTTTAATTAAAGCCGTTATGCATAAATAGTGTCATAAAATCAACAGTAGTTCACTACAGTGCAATGTATACTGCAATATTCACACGTGCAGAACTATAGAAATGATAAACGTGGAGTTGTCAGTAACACAATATAAAATTTTAAAATATTTTCCCATTTCATAATATTCAGTGTTTGGAGTTTGAGCTGTAGAATAGTCTATGAGCTAATAAATTGCGAGGAAATGAAGCAGTATTAAATAAATTAATACACATCTCTTACGATGCATGGCGTTTAGTATCTTCATGGACATAGAGTATCCTCATTCTAAATTTCAGAAACCTGTTTGTTCAAAATTTACAACAGTAATACCGCGTGATATACATTAAAAATCTTACGATAGGTATAATCTAAAGAAAGATATGTAATTTTTGTTAAACCTCACCCAATAATATAGGGACTACGGGGGAGTCTGGATTATCTATTTTATAGTTTAGTTTCTTACGCGTGTGATTTTGTATATGCAATTGTCGAGTATCAAAACAATGAACATGGGAATAGTCCAATTCATATGTATACATTAACATAGTTTTCCAAATAATATTTCATATAAAACCCAAATAACGCCTTTCAATACGCCTTAACTCTAGGTAATACGAGGAAAATTGCACTTTTTTGATGAAGTTACCTCAAGTCAGACCACTTCGTTGTATATGCAACCAGACAATGTAAGCACTTATCCTAAATTCTAGTGAGACCAAGAGAGTTATAGAAATATACGCTATAACATATTTTACCGTTCAAGTGATATGAGAAGAATTACTGTTCCCCATTTTCTTACTTGTTTGTGTTGGAACACCCGGATATTTATGTGCTTTATAAAGAAATGAAATGTATGCCTAACAAAAGAGGCCAATTGAGTTCTGCGAACGTACATAAAGTAAAATAAAAGAACTATCACTTATACACACATATATGTAAGTATATATATATATATATATATATATGTGTGTGTGTATGAATATATATATATATATGTATATACGTATAGCTAGAGAGATAGATGGAGTGATAGATAAATAGATAGATAGACAAAAGGAATGCCGAATAATAAGATTACATTTTATGAAGTCACGGATATGACAGACATATTCTAAGTAAATACGGTTGTTAAGTAAAATAAATTCTGGCAGAATCTATTAAAGAATTACGAAATCCTAGAGAAAAGATCCGATGTTGTTGAATTTACTAAGGATCAACTCTTGTTTTACCTTCCTATATTATATTGTAAACTGAAGAAATTGCCTATTTTTTAACAAATCGCTTAATTGTTTGCTCTAGCTAGTGACAACTGCAGTATATTTTAAGAAAGTCACATGCTTCCCTGCAGTAACATAGTTCGCAACAAATTTTCACCTACATTGCACTGTGAAAAATCTACTGCTGCCTTTCGAGATTATTTCTAAATAACAACTTTATTAAAAGTTTACATTGTAAAAGTCAAGTGTCTTGCATAAATTGTTTTAAAAAGAGAAACATTCATTTCGAACGCGTTCCTTTCTTATTGTTAAGTTTGCAGGTTGAAAACAAGTAAGGTAGAAAGCAATACAAATGACGACTCAACAAACAAAGGTAGATCAAATAAGAAGTGTATTAGGAAAAGGTATATTTACAGGATATTTACATAATGGTGTCAAATAAGAGAGTCTTTGCTGGAGAAACATATCTGCTCTCGGCGGCCTTCGGTGGCTTCTGGTGAACACACACTCAGACTAACTGAGTCTTCCTATTTATGTGTAATTACTATGTGGACTACGATGGATTGTGGACTTAACCACTGTGAGTAATTTCATCGATTTCGATGACAATAAAAATATGGAAGTTTAAAACAAAACATTCTTTGATTATCATTCAATCGCGAGCAACGTCAGACATACTTCTCTTCTAATGTATTAAAAAAATAAAAAAATGCGTATTTTAATCACGTTTCCATTAGATACCCTATGTACCAGTTATCATAGCAGGTGATAATTTTCAATAGAGCGTAATGTGGAACACGTAGAATACATGAAGCAGGAAATAATTATAATAATCTTTATGATAATTAACAGAAGAAAAAAAGAAAAAGAACTGAAAAAGATTTGAAAATATGTGATAATTAATGGATAACGTAATCGAAATGTGTATACACAGATGACGCGAGTTGTTGACGTTTCTGCATTTACTAGTATGTGTTTTCACGTTTAAACTGATAACTACTACAGCTGTACTGCAAACGCTAGAACAGTAAGGAATAGTTGTTTAAAAAACGGATTTTAGTTGAAGTGTAACAAGAATTACAAATATATTGACTAATCATATATTAAATTAGATTTACTTATTGCGATAATGGAAAGAAACAGCAAACGGCAATATTAACGTAAATAATTACGAATGAAATACTTAAGAATCAGAGAAATAATAAATAATAAATTCACATTTTTTATCTGAAATCCTAGTGTGTAAAAAAATCGATCTAAAGGCAAGCAAAACAAATGAGAATGTTTTTAGGTAGAATACTAATTAAAAATGACGGACACATCTTTAAATTGTAGAATACACACATACACACACACACACGCGCGCACACACAAATATTAGTGCGTAAATGTAGAAGTCCTATAATATTAATCCTAAATTTTAAACATCCTAAACGAGAGTTGGAAGAGGAGAATCACACCTTGATGAATGGAATAGTTAATCGGAATGGATATTACTTCATTAAAATTTAAATTTTAACGTATTCTCTCACTTCGCTAAAACTGTAACGGCGCCATTAATTGACACTATTCTATCTTGACAGTTTGAATACATCGACGTTTTAATTATATTTTTTTACCCGACACAAAGATTCCCTTTCAGTAATAAATAAGAGAATCTGACGAAAAAAAACAACAGAAAAAACAGACATGAAAATATCATTTTAACCATTGGCAAATCTTTTGAGTAATTAAGATATCAATTGAAATAAATAAAAACACCCGAGAAATGTTTGTGTTAGATTACTCCCCAAAAGGTGAAATTTATGAAACAGTTGGTATTTTCTATATTTTAGCGATTATAATGTACATCTTTTTATAAAGTTGCATCTAACATTCACCTATTTATCGGTATAACTAACTTTCTATCGTATAATTTTTTTTCATTATTTGTTAATAATTCTTTTTAATTGATAAAAGAGTCGTAAGACTAAATGCAAGAGGTTATGAATGATTTTACTTTGTTTTATTAACTCGATAAATTATTATTATTATTATTATTATTATTATTATTATTATTATTATTATTATTATTATGTGAAATTATATAATCATTAATATTAGTAGCAACATTAATAGACTATTTCCTTGATAGGTGGATGGAATTAAAACCAGGGGCATTTTTTTTGCATTTTGTTCATCTCTGCGCACAACGATGAAAATCATAAGTAAAGTATATCACATATGGCGGCAACTATTTAAAGAATCTTGCAAGATAAAACAAATCATGTATGACATCCGAAATACTGGTTTTGGGAAAGAAGGTCACAAGTTAATGAAGTTATCCATTTACACAAATTCAAGATACAATAGTGACAGTGTATAAACACGCACACGCACACTCACACACAACACCCACACACACACACACACACACACACACATATATATATATATATTCCGATATATGTGTTTTTTGTATTGCTATTCATATTAAAACCCCTTCTTTCTATTTATTACCAAAAAATTACGGCTTTGGTATATATGGGTCGTGGAATTGCATTCATCTGTAAAATATCTTGCTAATTTGCATATTCATTTAAACATTCATTTTGATCAAGTACCGATAGTTTTTTTTTGGTTTTCTCGTAAAATGATAATTTTTAGTTTATTAGTGCGTGTAATTATACTCATGCAGATATTCTACATGATTTATATTGCGTAATATTTGCGTGAAAAGGTTATCATACACACAAACCTTTTTCTATATATATTTATATATGCGTATATATAATTGTATAAATAATTTTACTCACGAAAATTCTGTCTGTTTTGGCCTATAGACATGAAACTTAATATATAGAGTATTCGAACCCATGCCAAAATTTATATTCGAGGTTTAGCCGGGGAAAATCGGTGCAAAAGTTTCAAAATAAAAATGGAATTTGATAAGTGAAGGTCGAATGACAGCCTTGAGTAACGTAAGGTATTGCCTTATGTTTTAACAATCAGCCTTGCATCAAACATGTTTCATATTTCAGGTATTAACGTTAAAGAAAAAAGTAAATCTTAAGCTAAATGTTTTGGTTTTGATTGCTGGAGGAGGCGCAGGAGCCATTATTGTTAAAGTTTTAAAATCATTGCTATATATTGGGTCTACTATTATATAATAACAAATACGAAATCTGAATTAATCAGAATATAATAATTAGGCATGTCTTGAGATAATTATAAAATAAAAGTAATTAATTTTTCATGCCCACGTGATGATGCTCACGAAGCATACTAGATATAAGAAAACATGGGTTCTACTATTTATTTCTTTTAGTGCATTACATTAACGTTTAACATTTTTTCTTCTTCTCTCCATCTTTTAATAATTTTCTTTTCCTTAAGTCACGTCGTTCTCGCCTTTTGTCTAATGTTTTGCTTTTTATTTAATGAATTTCAAATGTTAACTTTTATCCTTCTATGATCCAAATGAAACCGATCGATTACACGTTTTATTTGCAATCTTCTTTAATTTAGATTATGTTATATAGTTATTATTATTATTAGTATTAGACGATACCACTTGTACGCGTATGTTACGTGAGTTCTTATTAGTAATGATATGGGTCTTAGTGAGAGTTCTTGTCTTATTACATATGATGTTGTATCTTAGAGAGAGAGATGTGTATGTAATGGCATTTTATACACAGACATATAATAACAATACAATTTACCTTTTTGAAGAAATCACAAACACAAAGATGAGCTTTATCCAAAACACATGATGAATTTATTTCCTTACGACCGGTCGGGATTTCCTCATTAAGAACTCAAAGTTTCACATTTTAGTTTCTGAAGTGACGTCTCGCTTCAGACGTCCGCCTGTCTCTGAGTTTTCTCACTGACCGTCTCCCCTGACTGTCTCTCCTGATTGTCTCTCTGACTGTCTCTGCGACCAACTCACTTCCTATATTGAGAAATCCATGCATCCCGGCCACGTGAGCAAAATTCACGTGTTTCAACATGCGCGACTTTGCACATTTCCGACATTGATTTCCCAATAACCTATTTTTCTTGTGTTGTTTCCACAAAGGAATTTAACCTACATATCTAATTTATTTAACCAATATTTTATTATCCACATTCTTTTAACAATTGAATAGTTTATTTATTATTTATTTCATCCGAATTAACAATTTACTGGGCATTCCATTTAAACCTATTGTTCTTTAAAACTTATGTCCAGGGTTCGATTTCTGCTTTCTCTTATTTTCATTTTAACTAATCTCTATATTTTTATACTTACATGAACAGGGGACAACCCTTATCATGTAACCTCCCTCCCTTCCATATTTCACTAAAAACATGTATGCATTTTTAACTTTAGTACATTTTTTTTTATTTTTACATCTATACAACCACACGGCTAGAAAGATCAGGGTAAAAAAACACACACAAAAAAAGAAATCTCTTTCAGTCAGCCTTTCACGGCCGACTTCACAATTATTTATTTTTTATGAGATCAGAACCTTTCTGATCTTTGCGGCATTTACTTTTTTAGATGTAGGGTATTTACCTATGATACACATCAGCTATTTTCCAGCCACCCATATGCCGCAGACTAGAGGTTTTCACCTTTCTCGAAATGGACGACTTCCTTCGTCTCAAAAGTGTTCTGATCTCTCTTTCCGCATGGTTAGTCTTATCAAGTATGTCTTTGTTTTTTTATTCTATAACTATCCCATACTGGACATACCAAAGCTCATATACTTAAATCTTTGTGCTTGGCTTCAGAAGTTTAAGATATACTTTTTTTTCTCTCATACGGATTCACTCGGATTTCCTTGCTTGGATTCTTGAAACTTCGACGAGGATTTAGAAATATCACCTTTAACTAACTAATACCTTTCGCGCCCAACACCTTAATTGCGCCTAAATTGTATCTAATTGCCCGATTTTTTTTGTGATTTTTCTTTCCTCTCACCAGAGCCTCCAAGATCCAGCAGATATATCCCACATTCATGCGTCTCTAAAAAAATACAAGGTTATATCTTTCTTACGTAATCTACGGCATATTTTTGCTTGTCTCTTACTTCATTATGCTATATGTGATTGCCTCGGGACTACCTATCCTCGGTTTACTGGTCCCCTTAAGAATTTTCGTATTCTTTCCAACGCCTGTTTATTAATTAAGCCAAGACTTACTACTTGCTTGGAGTCGGTACGTGCAACCAGCTTATTTTAAGCACTTAATTAACCAGGTACCCAAATTTTTCGTATAGGGGCACTTCTTGTGCTTATCAATCCCTACCAAGTAACTTTTCTTGGAGAAAAATTTTTCGGATCTCTAAAAAAAAACAACAAAACCAAATGCTAAAACAAAACATCTTTCTTACGGCTTATCACATCTAAAAACTCTCCAAATACCCGTTTACGTAATTTTAATTCTTGTCCCCCTTCTAAAATTCTAACTGAATCTGTAAGCCAACCATACGTCTTAACTTATTTTCTACTAGATCATTTTAATCTAATGTATATTTACGGATAACTTTGAATTCTTGCTGTGAAAATCCTAACATTTAGTTTACATAAGACATTTACAATATTTGTTCAACATCATAAAAGCATTTTCAAAAAAAATACCTTAATACATTTAAACATTTTGCAACAGTTATAACTTTTTTTTAACAACAAAAAAAAATCATCTGTAACAAACAACAATTCAACAGTCTGTCCAAAACAATTGTCCCTTGTTTTATTCAAAAACAAAATAAATGAACACACAAAAGCCGAAAAGTTCACTATGAAGACAAAATGCATTTCCAAACAATTTACACGGTGATTCAGAGAGTACATGCGACCTTTGAAATTCCTGTTTTGATTGACAGATTAAATTCAACAATTCGTCCAAACGATTTCATATTGACACAGATTTTCTAATTACACTTCTACAAATTTACAAACAATAATGGATTACACAATCGCTGCATTTGCGTGTATGTGTGTGTGTTTTTTTTTAACAGACCAATTCATTTATCAATGAATTACGCATGGTGACTGTTTAGTATTTTTTCCATTACTACGAATTTCTTTTTACGGCATATCGGCCTTTTCTTCTTTTTCTTTTTAATATTTCTTGTATCTTTTGTTTTCTGTGTGCGTGTGTGTTCAATTTTTTTTCTTTTCTTTTTTTCTTCGCATTTCTGTGATCGTGTAATTTTTTTCTTTTTCCGTGGTATTATTTATTTATTTATTTTTTTAATTATGTTGGACCCTTTTAAAACGTTGTGTCTCTTTTTCTTTTTCGAATTCTGTGATCGTGTAATTTTTTCTTTTTCCGTGGTATTATTTATTTATTTTTTAAAATTATGTTGGACCCTTTTAAACGTTGTGTTTCTTTTTTTTTCTTTTTTTTTTCGTGGTATCGACCCCAGGTTCGGTTTCTGCATCGCTGATGCAACTGGTTCACGAACACCACTGGTCACGGTACCAAATTGTGCGTTTGTTATATAGTTATTATTATTAGTATTAGACGATACCACTTGTGCGCGTATGTTACGTGAGTTCTTATTAGTAATGATATGAGTCTTAGTGAGAGTTCTTGTCTTATTAGATATGATGTTGTATCTTAGAGAGAGAGATGTGTATGTAATGACATTTTTTACACAGACATATAATAACAATACAATTTACCTTTTTGTAGATATCACAAACACAAAGATGAGCTTTATCCAAAACACATGATGAATTTATTTCCTTACGACCGGTCGGGATTTCCTCATTAAGAACTCAAAGTTTCACATTTTAGTTTCTGAAGTGACGTCTCGCTTCAGACGTCCGCCTGTCTCTGAGTTTTCTCAGTGACCGTCTCCCCTGACTGTCTCTCCTGACTGTCTCTCTGACTGTCTCTGCGACCAACTAACTCCCACTTCCTATATTGAGAAATCCATGCATCCCGGCCACGTGAGCAAAATTCACGTGTTTCAACATGCGCGACTTTGCACGTTTCCGACATTGATTTCCCAATAACCTATTTTTCTTGTGTTGTTTCCACAAAGGAATTTAACATACATATCTAATTTATTTAACCAATATTTTATTATCCACATTTAAAAGAATGTGGATAATAAAATATTGGTTAAATAAATTAGATATGTATGTTAAATTCCTTTGTGGAAACAACACAAGAAAAATATGAATAGTTTATTTATTATTTATTTCATCCGAATTAACAATTTACTGGACATTCCATTTAAACCGATTGTTCTTTAAAACTTATGTCCAGGGTTCGATTTCTGCTTTCTCTTATTTTCATTTTAACTAATCTCTCTATTTTTATACTTACATGAACAGGAGACAGCCCTTATCATGTAACAATTATACTTGATCCTTATATTACTAACGTTTTATTGGCAAAGCATTTGATTATATATATATATATATATATATATATATATAGTGTATTTGATCAACATGTCATTACCTCCAGCCTTCCCTTTAACCTCCTTTGTTTCTCTTTCTCCTCTCTTTTCTCTCTCTCTCTCTCTTTATATATATATATATATATATATATATATATATATATATATATATATATATAAGCAAACAGTTAATAAAACATGTTAAAACACTTTGAAAAAGAGTTAAACACACATTTAATCTGAAAAAGAAACACTTGATAAGGTGAGAGTCGTTAATCCATGGAGTTTCGAATAACTACTTTCCTTCTCATCAGAGGGTAGGATTAAGCAAAATGCAGGATCGGATTTTGCATACAAAAGTATTTGATGAAACTGCAAGTAAGTCTAAGATCTTACTTGATAACAAAAAGTTAAGCAGAGGAAATATGGTGACGAAAAAGGTGATTACACGTGAATGGATATTCTGGTGAAAGGTAAATAACCAATGACGGTAAACTCCAAAAATATAACCCCAAGAAAGTTGATTGAGTTTCCATTTGCACAAGTAAAATCCAAGGAAATCACGTAATTTGAAGATGGTATAAAATAATCTAAAAGGCCGAAATCCATGGAATAATTCACATATATGTACAAAGAAAAGAAAAGGGGAAAATTCCACTAATATTAATAAAAAAAATAAGATATGCTTTTCACACGACTGCCGAGGCATAATAAGAAATATCAGGGAAGAAGAAGAAAAAAATAAATGGTGATAAAATTAAATATAAGATAGAAAACAAATGTCAAAATGACCCAGATAAAAAGGATATTAAAAGGCGCGAAAAAATATAGGGCGAAAAATAGGTCAACTGAAATCTACAGATTATTACTTAAGAAAATGTCAGCAAGAGTTATTAAAAGACACTAAATGGAACAAATAAATAAATGAACAATAAAAAATAAATGATAAATAAATTTATAAATAATAAAATATAAAAATAAAAAATGAATAATTCTTAAGGGGAGAGGATGGCCGGTATCTGCAAATTCAGGATAGAGCAAATAAGTATGTAAGTAAATGCATATAGTAAAATATAAGTAAATATACATGCAGGATATCGATGTGTTGTTAGATAGGAATATTTAAAGACTAGGACGGAAATTGCTGATAAAAATCCGGCCAAACAAAGAAGAAATAAAGAAGTAAAATAAAATATTATTAAGTTATAAAGTATTAAGAAAGTATGTACAAAAAACAATAAAGTTAAAGGAGAATTATATATCTATCTGAAAGGTTAAAGTAATAACTATGTAATTTCAGAATTACCATAATTAAATTTGGACTTATGTTTACAGAAAGAGATCAGTTCTTTTTTAGAATTTATTATATTTTTACTTTGAGGGGAAGTAATTATAGTTATAGCTTCGGTTGTGCAGAGGCCATATGACTTAGAGCCTGGAGTATAAGACTTAACTTTTATATGATAGTTCATTTGATTGAGAAGGGGGTATTGTTAGAGTTAAGTTTTTTTAATTAAAGTGGTTAGAGTAGTTCCTTAGTTATTATTAGAATTATGGGTCTTAAAAGAAGAAATGTGGTTTGATATTCTTTTTTTAATTAATGTTGAAGTAGCGCCGATATATGTATGTACTTTATTAAAAGCTTGGAGTCTGAAATTGATATTAATTTACTGATTTGTATGAGTTAAATAGTTTGAATTTTTTTTCATAGTGTTCAACAAATTGTGGGACAATGATTGTATGAGAACTATTTTGGAGGGGCTAATTAGTGTTGTTAGTGTTAGGATGGCTATTAGAATTATTATTATTATTATTATTATTATTATTATTATTATTATTATTATTATTATTATTAATATTATTGCTAGTTGTATGATTGTAGCTGGAGAGGCTGCTCGAGTGGTATATTGGATTAGTAACTATATCAAATGGGGGATGGGAAGAAGGATAACTTGAAGACGAAATATTAATATCTGTTATGAGAGGATTACGTAGGAACTCAGTAATTGTGCATGAATATATAACACCTTTATGGATGCAATCATTATTGAGTGGGCAAAGATGTGTGTTATTACAATAACAGTTAGTTTTGGGTTTATTTGGGAAAGGGATTTTTGGAGCTGATTTAATTTCTTTGTTATTAGATGTTAAGATTCTTTGTGCTAAATTAGGCATTGTTAAATAAGAAATACTGACTGAGTTTTTTTTATTGAAAATAGAACTATATCTGTGTGAGTATTTGAAAGAGTTTTGTACAATGTTGAAGACTTCCTTAGGTATATTAGTTTTGACATTTTTGCTAAATGGAGGATTAAACCAAATACGTTTCTTTCTCCTGATGCTACTGGGTGAGTTAGATGTATTGCGATTAGTATTTTTGTTTGGATTATATATGTAGACTGGTTCATTGATAGCAGACGATCTTGTAATTTGAACTGGTTTCTTACGAGTCATATTCTGTGTGATTACAGATTTAAGGCGGCCTGCAGGAGGAGTGTAATGGTTGTATTTAATATTCTTTGTGTCCTGAGTTCCTTAAGGCATTATTGAAAAACGTAGCATTTTGTTTAAAGCTTTTTTATGAGCAGAAAGAGCAGACATTCTTCTAGAGACGGATGGTACTATAGATTTTATAATTGAGTTTGGGTGGTTAGAAGATTTATGGATGTATAAAAGCGTAAGGTTAGGTTTATGATAGGGTCTATGAGTTTCGGTGTTAAGATTAAGTGTAACATCTAGAATATTTGTTTTTTGTTTAGTTTGATAATTATAGAAAGACCAAAGTTATTAAAGAAGTTATATAATTTTTTATTTGTTTTGTTGTACTCTCTTGGTCGGGCTGTTATATTAAAAAGGGCATCGTCTCTATAAAGACCCCCTCGGATATGTTTAAAGTGGTATTTAAGTTCTTTCAGTGAGAAGAGTCCCACTAAGTCGATAACTTCAGCAGAGTCAGAATCCATCAAGATGTCAAAATTATCAGGGGTGTCCTTTCTAGTCCAAAGCTTACTGTTAAATTGTATAAGGGACTTTTTCGCTTGGAGAATTAATTTTATTTCTAAATTAGTTAAGTCAGAATTTCTTTTAGCACAGATTAGAGCCTTATTCAAAAGGATCGGCGAAATTGATTGATAATAATTTTGGATGTCAAAGGTTATAAAGTTAAGAAGGTGTTTATTTTTAAGGGAGACAAACCAATTAATTACGGAATCTGAATTTAGCCAAAGAGGGAAAGTTACTTTTTCTATAATAGAAGGGATGATTCTATCTATGATATTGTTGCTTAAAGCACCTAAGTCAGAGTTATATGGGCATCTCAATCTGATGGAGGGTTTGTCATAGAAATTAGGTTTATGATGCTTGAGGGTGAGTCTAGGGGTACCCGGAAAAAATTATTTCAGTGAAGTTATGAATATTCATAGAAGTCAGTAAAAGTTTAGCTTCAGAATTAATGGAATCTAAAGTCTTAGGAGGGATTATTTTATAAGATTTACTAAGATCTTTATACAAAAGTATTTTATATGTAGGATAGTCAAGTTTATAATAATTTTTTGTCTTATCAGCAGGGAGGAATATATGTTTATTCTTTTTAACTTTTTCAGCAAAATTATTTATTTTTCGAGTACCTAATTATAATGGTGTTTTTGTTTCTTAAATTTATTTTTTTTACTAAATTTAACATAGAATTTTTATTATATTATATATATATATATATATATATAATATATATAAAGCTGGACGTCTGTGTGTGTGTGCCTGGTCACGAATATGCTCCTATATGGTTGACTATTTTAAAAAAACTGATTACATATAATGATAGACGATGTATCGAGGATCAGGAATGAGTATGTTTGATCTGGCAGAGCGGGGGTTCAGACAAATTGTGGGGTCTGCGTTCGCGCCTGGCCTCGAAAATATGGAAAAAAACTGAAAAAAAAACTTTTACAAGGCTCTTTGATATAGATGTACATAAGAATACTTTGATAAGTATGTTTCAACTTAAATAGGGATGGTATAAGAAAATTGAGGGGGTTGCGTTCGCGCTTGTACTCCAGGAAAATATAGCACAAACTTTAACAAAGACTTTTCATATCTATTTGCGTAAGTATGCTTTGATAATTATGTGTTAGTTTGAAGAAATATGGTATAATAAAATTATGGGGTGTTCGTTCGCGCCTGACCTCCATAAAATGTAAATATGTCACAAAGTTATACAAGGTTTTTCAAAAGGGGTCCACAATGACACCTTAACTTAAATCTTCATTCACATTAGCTTTTATGTATTTTTTGAGTTGAATCATATTTTGTCGAATACATTCTCCTCATAAATTCACGTTCTTATTAAAGTGAAAGCCAAAAAAGAAAAGGCCAAGCTTAGATAATTCTCGACACAAATTTTGCATAACTCTTTTTTTCCTTCTCCACTTGCACGTGGCACTCTTTAGAAAGTAGATAAATAGATAAATAATAACAGATAAGAACGTTACTAGTTATCATGTCAAAAGAAGGAAAAAATCCTGCTCACGTGATTATGTGTCTTTTTAAAAACATTTACATAACCTTTTTATTTTTATTTGTATATCTGTTTTAGCTTTTTTGTCAGTGTACTAGAAAGAATTCAGTTGATTACAACCATTTATGCGTATTCTTTACATTACAATAGTAAAACCCTGAATCGGACGGTGCAATACTACACCGTTCAATACTGTAAAACTGAAACGAAGTTGTTCTGCTTAAAAAGGGGCACCATTTTCTTCTTATTCATATTTATATCGATCATTTGCTTTGAAAAACTAAAGTAATTACGTGTTTACTTTTTTAATATCCCATTTTGCAGTTTCGGATTTTTTTACTAAATAAGTAAAGCTTTATTATTTTTCAAAACTGTTTTTGTTTCTTTGTTTTTCGATATTTCGTCGATATTATTTAGTACGAGTGTTTAGCAGACAAGCCAACAAACGACTACCCGAAAAAATAAATATACAAGACATAAATGTTACCATAGTCAATGAAAGTTCAGTTCATATTTTTTGTGTTTTGAAATATGTTTTAATGCTCTTTACTTGAACTAATTTCAGCGAACCGCAATTAAAACGAAATTTGAGGACATAACTACTTAAATGAATGTTTATATTAACTACACATGCCACAATCGAATATTCCTCAAGCACAAAATAACGGAAAACATTTAAATATGTTTATAAATATTTCTTACGTTGAGGGAGCTCTCTTAAGTAGTTAACACAGAATGCACAGGTGCCCCTCCTTCAAATTGAAAACGGGGCTTTACATTAAAAGTCGCTGCCATTTTGATTTTTAAACCGGTCTGTGAATTAAAAAAAAAAATTACAAACTACTTAAAAATACAAACTAATGAACTTTTCTACAATAAAAGTAATTTTTAGTGACTATGGTAACATTTATTTATTGTATATTCATATTATTATTATATATAATGTTTTCTCTTTGTAAGGAAACGCCCTTAGTTGGTCACTCTTGGCTACGAATGGAAACAAAGTTGATATAAAAAAATATATTTTCGCGAAAATTATATTTACATTTATAATATTTTGCTTGGGGTAAAATTTTTGAGTATCACAGCCTATCTCTTTATACCCCCTCCTTTTCATAACCCATCATACTTGCATCAATCAGAGTCCATTTTCTGTAGGCTGTTTTTGAACCCAGTCAACGGCGGGTACTTCTGCTTGTATATATATATATATATATATATATATATATATATATATATATATATATATATATATATATATATATATGGAAATAATTGTATAGTCCCTATCGTTCTATACTTTATGTAGATGACTAGTAAATCCCCCCCTTTGGGTTGAGCACTTTGTAAATATATTTTCAACCGACGCGTATTTAAGCGACTAAGCGATGTCCACTGTTTGTTTGTAAACAAACTGACCGTTTAAGCCCTCTGCGATGGGCAAATGCTAATTTTATAGGCATTTGGGGAGAATTATTTACGGGCACTGATTCTTTGTCTAGTGGTTAGAGTTGCCGACTCTTAACACGATGTTTGTAGGTTGAATCCACGGCTGGGAAAAGGTGTATGTCTAGTCGCACTGATGAGTTGTGATACAACGAAACAGTACTGTATGTGGATGCTTATATATATATATATATATATATATATATATATATATATATATATATAAGTTCTCTGGATATGCGTGGTTGCTTAAAGAACAGTTTTAGCTAGCTGGCCTAATGTCCTCGTACTTGACTCAATTACCCCAACGTAAGGTATCTCTCTCTCTCTCTCTCTCTCTCTCTCTCTCTCTCTCTCTCTATATATATATATATATATATATATATATTAGTCATCTACCCAAAATCTTTGGACGTCAGGATCGAACTTAGACCGCTTAAACGAGAGTCGTCGCTTATAACTATATTATACATGTATATATTCATATGTGTGTGTGTGCGTGAATATACTTGGTAATAGAAAGGGGATAGAAAAAACGAGTGTATTTAAACTTATATGAGTGAAAGGGATACACCTTTTTTGGGGCTGAGATCTAACACGCTCCAATTAATACGATTTTTTTTCTGCTTGCCTGATTCGACAATAAAAATTATTTAATTATATATGAATTCAATTTTCACCATTTTCTCTTTCTTTTATTAATATCTTTTCTCTGAAGGAATTATTGATTTTATTTCCTGAATAAACTCGCAATAGCAAAATTAATAAATACTCGCAGTGTAATCACTCTTGTTACGCTTATTATTGCTAATAAGCGTTAGGAAATACTTCCTAAAGTAGTGATTATTTATAAGTGGAATCTTCACATCTGTATATCTGATAATTTCGTATACAAAATGTTACATGAACGCCATCATGTACATGCTGTACGTAATGATTTCATTAAAGTTGTGAATATCCTTGCGAATGTATTTTAGACAATGGAGTGCAATCGAGTATTTTGTGATGTTCTAATTGTTTGCTTTTTATCCTTCAAGAGATTAATTCGTTTATTTGTTGCCCTCTTAGCCACAAGCGTAAAAAAGACATTAAAAATTATATTTCGAACTCTATAATTTTATATTTGCGCATATAATTAATACGTTAGTCGACCTAACCTACCAAATTTGGACTGTTAAAAATTTTGACATCGATGGAACTATTTTTCCACTCTGTAAACTAAATCGATGTAAATTCACAGGCCCAAATTCTCTGTATATCATGTTCCTATGCGGAGATGAAGATGGACAGAGTACTTTACTAGAAATAATTCTTCACGAACACAGACCTACAATATCTGTTTTATAATAATAATAATAATAATAATAATAAAAATAATAATAATAATAATAATAATAAAGAAAAAAACATTTAATCTCCCGTAGCCAATGCACTATTCCGGCATTTAAAAATGCAACCGCTGAGAAACAACACGCGGACCTTTACTAACTGAGTCTGCTTTCCCCAACTTTACAACATATCAATAAAGAAAAAGAAAAAGAAAGATAGGAAAATGTAGAAATTTCTGAGCATAGAATCTGACTTCGAAATACATAAAATATAAATTTCAAGCAAATAAGATAATTGTTTATGTGTATTATATTACGTTGCCTGGATTTCAAACCTATCTCATTAGTATTTTTTTCTATTCAAACTAAATCAACGCTTCTATCAAAGAACTCACGCCCTGACAATTAATATATATTTATTTGAATACAAACGACCTATCTTGATCTCATTTATATATTTTTTTCTGTTTTCTATGTCGGGGACTTATTATTTTAATTAAAGCGTAAAGAAAAAACAATTCAATTTCTAAAACTAAAGCGCAATAAATTCACATACGTTTATATACTTTATGAACGAACAACATATGTAATTTACTAACTCATGAAAGAGATGATTAACGAGTCTTCAAAACAATTGTTTATAAAAAATTAAAAATATTTTATTCTTAAAATAAAAATAATAAATTCGAAATAATTCCCACAGCAAATATGTTTGTGTTTGCTCTAATTAGATTTCTGTACACTTGTGTCCCAAAAGTTGTTCTATCAATAATAATAAAAATGAAATAACACGAATCCTCCTATTTATTTAAGTAAAATGATTCCATATATTATTCTTTCGTCTCATGTAAATAAATTATATGCACTAAAAATACATGTAAAACTAGTATATTTCATTTTGATACATAACATAAAAACAGCGAAAACATTTGAACGTTTATGTTAATATATGTGCATGTTCCTGCTAAAGAAAGAAAAGACTTTAAGGATCACATAGTATCTAATTTCCCAACAAAAAGAGCGTTTATAATAGAGCAGGTAACATTTTCAGAATATCACAACATTTCTTTTATATTAACATATAACCATACATTCTGCTTTAAAAAAAAATTATGAGTTATAAACTCAACATAATTGTACCATATAATCGTGTTTATTTTGTTTTCTAAAGTTTTATGGTTAGGGATGATTTTTATCACTTTATTTCAGTTATTGGCGTGATATATTATTCAAGTTTTAGCACAAACAATTCTTAAAAAATATTTTACTTGTAAATACAAATGGACATTGTACTGATCGGTTAGAGTAAAACAGTTTCCCTTGTATTAAACGTCGGTGTCTAAAACTCGGCTCAGCAGAAAATGACGTATACCTAAATGATATTCAGATATACGAGGACCGTTACAAAAATAATGATTACCATTTTCCAACGCAAAAAACTAAAACCTTGGAAGGCTTCGAAGACTTAAGAAGTACTATTAAAACGGGCAACGTTTTATGCTCAATAATTAATATTTCTACAATGTAACCGCACTGTTTTGTGTTTGGCAACGAGTAAGGGATAGTACTGTGTTCTGCATTACAAGTTTATGCGAGAAAATAATTACACGAGTTTTGATGCGCAGAAGGTATTCCATATTAATATAGATGCGGTTCTAAAATGGCAATAGTGACGGAAATAATATATCTGACTTTTTTGGTGCATTTGTGGGACTATTATGCTTAAGATCATATTTATGCTCATGAATTTAGCTACTTCTGGGCATCTTACCTGAACAAGCATCGGCTATGCAGCACATTGTATACTATAAGCACACACACTTGAATATGTGATGTAACGGGTTGCGTTATTGTTTTTGTCCCATTCTGTTTAATTGTTTTTCACTTGTCTGAAACGAAACTCGAATAATGCACGTTTGACAAAGTAATTAATACAAATAATAAATAAATTCCAAACAAAATATAACTAGTTTATTTTTATTCAATTATATATATATATATATATATATATATATATATATATATATATATATATATATATATATATATATATATATATATATATATATAAGCTTAATCACTGTACAACATTATCCATTGTACGTCATAATGAGTGGACTACATAATTCATTTCTTGCAAAATTTAACTAAAAATGATCACAATTCTCCTAGTTTGTTTTGACTATCTTTTTTGTTGTTTATTGTATGTATGATCATTGAAACTGTAATAAAGCTAAATGGGTTCCGGGTTTGCTATACACAGGATGAAAGCAGAATGACGTGCTCCATTTTTATTGACATTCCAAATAAACCAGTTGTTCCGCTCCACCCTGTATTATTTTATATTTGTTTATATTATTTAACGAAATTTGATAAAATTTGAATATTTTAACAACATCCTTATACACATATCACACATAAATATGCATGCGTATATACATTTATATATTATAATAATAGCGCATTATTATGATTGATCATTTAATATTCTTATGAAGAGACGTTGCGAGCCTATCCTTGTTTTATCGTTATTTCCATGGCAGGTGCTCGTCTGAACTCCAATCACTGGCCCCCCCTCGCCAATCTTTCACGAAAAACATCCGTCTAGCTGAATCCACTGTGAAAAATTTCCCCCACTCTATATCTCTGCCAAAATCAAAACGCGGATTCCATGAACAAAGCTTCTTTCTTAGAACTGCACGCCTGTGGAACTCTGTTCCGTCTGCCTGCTTCCCACCGGACTACAACTTGGATGTGTTCAAGTCCAACGTTAACAAATTCCTAATAGACCGCACCCTTATGTAAACACTTCATCCAATCTCCACACTAAGGTAATGTACTTGCAATAACCCTTATCCCTGAGTGGCTTCCCGGCCTTGATAAGTGCTGATCACTGTGTAAAAAAACATTCATGCAATTCTTCTAAACAATATATGTTTTAGCATCAGATAATTTAAACGATGTATCTTATGTGCATAAATATCTTCTCTTGATATTACATATGCGTTAATGGAGTTGAGGTTTAGGCATTATCTGCATATTAAGTTATTTTCATTTCAGAGACCGAGCGAGTTTATGTATCTGCAAGTGTCAGTGTATTAATTCATGTGAGTTGTCAGAAAAGCTCAAAGTTAGCATCATGTCTCGACCGGTAATTGTGACCTACTGCTGGGAGTAAAGTGAAGTCTTCCTACTGCCGCCAGGGCCTTCCATTGTACGTTGAATAGGTTATGGTGTCGGTCAGAACTGGTTGGCATAAAAAAGTAGTTGAGCGAACAGCATGGTGATGGTTGTATGGGGTCGAGATGCGGTGTGGGGAGGAGGCATTCGTAGAGACGGACAATTCTTGGCAAGTAGTGTTTACTCGATGTGATGTCGGTTGTTTCCAAATACAATATCCAGCCAACCGGAACACTTCCTCAACACCAATGGTTCTCCCACACATCGCACTGTTTCCGTTCACACACACATTCTAACTCAGAGGAGAACGCATTATCTTTGTGAAGATTTTATTCTCTGTTATGGATCCAGAATAATTTCCGCCTACCTGTTAATTTTCTTCCATTAGATATTTGAATATATAACAGTTAGTTATGCATATATAGATTTATATGTATAGAGTTTACTTTTAAGCTAATTCACCGATCATGATTAATTTACAAACACGGATCATGATGTATCAGCTGGTAAGTCGGGTTTATTTTACGTGTCTGAGTGTCTGCAAATGCGGCAATAAGATAGGTGTACGTATTTTGAAAATATTAAGATGCTTCCAATTTGTGCGAAAATTAAGCAGTATATATTTTGAAAGTTCTTTTATTTAGGATTTTAATTGTTTTATGGGAAAAAATTCAAGAGGCATACTATAGAAAAATGACTCCTTTAAAATGCAAATGTTTCAGATCTACATGAAATTTGATTTATAGTCACAAGGCATCAATTAAATATATTCGCTGAATTTCTAACTAGCTAAGATTTCAGGATTTCTTACAAAAATTAACACGTCTTAAGACTCCTTAGAATTTTTAATTTAATTTTAGAAATTTCCTCAAGATTAATATAAAGTGACAAATTCTTACAAAACTGGGATTAAATATTAAAAATTAAAGCTTTGCGAGAATTATGTCTTGATTTCAAACTTAGAAATGGAACATAAAAGAGTGCAAAAATGTTCCGTTCTTTAAATACTTGTCTTTGAAAGGGTATATCACCCCGATCAATAACTTAGTACTTGTATTTTTTTAGTACAGGTTTACGCTTTTGAATGTAATTGTAACTGCATATACTTATATCACGACTATAATAAAGGAAAAAAGAAAACAAACAAATATGAACTTTTCAAAAACCACTGATCAAGTTGGTTAAGTTAGATAGTTATATATTATTTATATCAGTGTATTACATTGCGCATGAAAATGAACAATTTTACAAGCGTTTCATTGCAATATTTCAGACGACATTTCTCAACATTTCAGGTGGCTTAATTTCTTTACATTTTTAAAGTTTTCAATCATAAATATTTATAAAAACAACCTACTAAAAATATTAAAGTTATAACTCTTCAGCTATACATCATGCTGCTTCCTGGCATTGGAGTATATTTCTATCATTTTCTATTTTTTAAGATATGAATAATTTTACGTATCAACAATGTCAGTACTTTTTGCATAATCTCTCCGGCTTTTCTCAGATTGTATATTGTTTGGAAATATTTTTGGCGTTAAGATAACGATTTTATTGTTATGTCTCTATAGGAGTCTTCCACAACAAACGTAACTGTGTTTTCTGTGCGATAAATTCCTTTCCTGGTAATACATATATTGAAATAACTTTGTACGCAAGCAGTTTCTCTATATCGTACTTTCTGTGTGTATTTTTGTAGGCGAGTGAGTATTTACAACCGTATATATCTGTATACATACTATTTTCGAGATGTACGAAATGCACAAAGTTTGCGAGCATAAAGGAAGAAGCATAATAATTTGCATAGGTTTAGAGCTGTTCCATGAAATATCACTTTCATTTAAAACAGATTTAAACACTACTTGTTGTCCTAGTTATAAATAGCCTATAGTTTTTTATATTTATAAACTAGAGTAATTGGTTTTTGTTAGTTGGCATTACAAGACGAAAATCTATTCTCCTCTGTGATTTTAAAGAGAACAAGACGGGAAAGAGTCAATACGTGATTACCCCAATACATGATCAGCCAAATATCGTAAAAATGACCGCACAAAATAGAGAGGAAATTAAATAAAAATAAGATGCGACATACGAAAATACTAAAATAAAGAATAAAATAAACCATATAACTTTACATATTGATTATTTATTTCATGTATTTTGTTAATATTGATTTGATGTGTCGGATAGTAAAATGGCTGTATTAGCGAGACGCACATACACACGGTCGCTGTTCCATGCAAATCGACTGTTCCGTGTAGAGACATAAGCGAAAACGAACAGCAAAATCTATTTCAATACAAATAAAACAAAAGGGGAAAACTCCAAGCCAAAATCTGTTTATATCGGTTTGTAGACGACCGGCACATTTTGTCTTCATTTCGCCTTTACTTTTTATTGAGTTGTATTTCTTTTTATTGTGCAAGCTTCCATTAACAATTTCGCTTCTTACGTTTTGTCTTCTTTTGACTTCCTGATTTCCTTCCAAGAATCGAATTTTTTTTCTCTCGAACTACTTTCCGTTTTTTCATTTGTATTTCTTTAACACGTGTGTGCTTATTACCTTTTATTCTGCGTACCTCTGGCCACGTCTTCTATATGAGGCCTTCGCTATTTCTATTGACTCAATATTTTTGAGTTTCTTTTCTACTTGCTTTTGTAACAATTTTCGAACCTTTTTAGGATCCTTTTATTGTGCTACTTAGTACCATATATGTCCCGTTGTGTGTGTGTGCCTTTTTGTTTCATTGTTTTGTTTTTACATTTGTGCTTTACGCATTTGCAATCTTTCGTTTTTATAATCTCAACAAATTCTCATTTATTCTACTTGCTTGTAGATTATTATATATCAACATAATACTCGTATTGCTTCTACTTTAGTACAACTGTCATTAGACTATACTTGATTTTCGAGAAATAGACTGGTTATATATCTATATGTTTATATATATATATATAAATAAATAAATAATTATAATTTAATTAAAACTATTGTTTCATTCCGACATGCAATAGTGTTTCACGCTTTCGAACTCGTCCGTGTAGGAGGAGTATTATTGCTGGTTGGGAGGTTCGAACCTAGCCACGAGCTAACATTTGGCGTCATTTGCTAAGCCTCTACTTTCGAGCATATCAAGCAAACGATATGGAAAAGAACTGAGAACAAATAAACACTCAATTTGGGCGCCTACATTAGATACTCCATAACGTTTGAACGACAGGATATCAGTAAGTATTCTTAAAGAGGCTTGATTAAGAACTCTTAAAAAATGTACTGTGGTTTATATTGCAAATAGCAAATTAGTGACGTATTGATTTTCCGAGTATGAAGTTATGTTCAGGAAAAACGATTAAAAGTTCTATAATTTTTTTATGTATCGCAAGTTTATAATTTTTAATAATCTCATTGCACTAACATTAAACTGCGACTCTTATTCTGGTTTATTTATGCAACGCATTTTTATTTATTTACAAATAATGTGTGATGGTTAACACAGCTAATTATTTTCTGTCGGAGCGCATCATATCGAACTGTAAGGCTTTTTACAAAATTTGAAAAACGGCATAAAATGCTTCTAAACTGCCGCTGCACACTAAAAAAAAGAAATAATAAGAAGAAAAGAAATATTTGGATTAGTCGAACCTTCGATGAGACATATGAGCGATAACCTTTAGGGACGTTAATAGTATTGTGTTGTTTTGAGTAACCGCATTTCTGATTTCAATAGGGAGGTTGTCGTGATGGAAACTATTATCACGAAGTATTCAACAATTTAGCGTTTGATTATGACCACATGTCACAGACCACATAAAGTGTTATCAAGAATAGGGTTAAAAAGAGACTCCAGGTATGAGATCACACCTATAAAAGTGCTTATTCGTGAGAGATGAGATAATATAGTATTAAGGAATGGGCTAATATAATACAACAGCTAAGTGTTGAGTTAGAGGGACTATACAAATAACTGGGATGGGAACCATAATCTCTAACTTAATTTATTTAAAGCGTATCTAATACTTTAGTTAGGAGAAAGTAATTATAGATATAGTATTTGATTTTGTATCCAAGCTTGTTAGGGATAATTATCTATTGAGGAACGTTATTGGTTTCACATAGTTTCAGATATTTTTGACTGGATTAGCACCTTATTTATAGAAATTATTATCGCCATCATCTTTTTTACGTTGATTTGTATATTTGTAAGCTTCAACAATTGTTTATGCATTTGTATGCTTAAACAATTGTTTAGCTTTTTTAAAATGATATAGCTCTTTGTTATTTAATGAAGAAACACGGTCTCGACTTCCAGTACCCCGCATTTTAATTTCATAAATATTTTTCCTACATTTCAACAGTAATATTTTCATCCAAATGTATAAAACAGTACATTCAGGATAACGTTAGGCAGCATCAAGGGTACGGGGAAAGGTGTGTATATTTGAGTGTTTGTGTGTCTGGGTGCGTCTAAGTGTGTGTGCCTTGTTCAATACAGCCGTTCAGCTTTTACAAAAGACAAGCGAAGACAAGTCGTCAGAACTAACATGTTTTTACTGATTTTGAGTAGATTACTTATAAGAAGGGGTCGAAAAAGTCGCAATCGCACTGTATGAAACATCCAATGATTGATAGGAAAATACATTTAAACTTTTCGAATATGTGTGACTTTTGCTTTTCTCACATTTCTTGTTTCTGCGTTCAAGGTGATCTGTTTTATATTACCCAGATTGTTCAAATTCAATCAGCATACTCTCTCTCTCTCTCTCTCTCATATATATATATATATATATATATATATATATATATATATATATATATATATATATATATATAATATGTTGATTTCCATAATGCCTGACAAAAGCTATTGGAATGATATAACAAGTGCATTGATGTCGGAGCAGATTACCCTGAAGGAGACTAGAGTTTGACGTGTGTACTTTCAATAAAAGTGCCCATACAAAAAAAGGCCTGGAAAATATTTTAGGCATGTGTGTGTATTATTTGTTATAATTACATATTAATTATAACATTACAAATGTATATATTTCCTAAATATTTAAAATACTTTCGGATTTTTAAATTTGTATACTGCCAATTTATGTTCATAACCACGTGAAGCATTTAAAAGTTACGATTCCGTGACTTAATTATCATAGTAAAACAAATATACTGGATGGTATATTATTGAATTAATTTGGGATTCCTTTTTTGCACTATTTATTTTTATTTCATTTATTTGCGGAAGATTATTCTCATCTTTAGTTGTTGTTTCACGACGTATCGGCCAATTATTCCTCTGGCTACGGGATAGGAATGTCGCATCTCAAACTGCACTCACAGCAATTAAGCCTTCCTTATTTTTTGTCGTCTTACCACGGTTTGGTCAACTAATCCTCTGGCTGGCTTTGTGTGGGATGTAAACTGCTTCAATTTTAAAATTCAGACAATGTTCACCTGCAACCGTAGATATTCCACATCTCATCCACGGACCCTGAAGAGTAATCAAGGTTGGATTTTTTTGTTTTATAAATCTATTTTATTTGTTCTATTGTCAAATCCGTACCGAATCGTAGATTATTGAATTAAAGCATTAGTTTACAAAGACTCGACAATGGAAGAACAACGAAAAAAATGTGGATTCATGAGGCAAAAAATGAAACCTTCATTGACTATTGGATAGAGATGCGGGATATCTACGGTTCCAGGTGAGCGTTGTCTGAATGAAGCAGTTTTTATCCCACCCAAAACCGGCCAGAGGATTAGTTGGCAAAACCGGGGTGAGATTATAATACCTATGGAAGGCAGTAATTTATGTGGATGCAGTTTGAGATTCGACATTCCTACCCGCCCCGGGTTACCACCTGATAAAGGATAAAGCAATAATTGGGCAAACCGTCGTAAGACAACAACTTGAAAATGAGAATAATAATCCGCAAATAAACAAAAGAAAAATACATAAAACAATTAGAATATGGATATTTTACTAACGAATTATTAATCAGAATTACATGTGTTTTCAAATAAAACCACACTCATGCTTTTTTTGTATATAACACGGTAAATTAAAGAAAATTGTTTTAAATTGTGTTCTTTACACGAATTATATATTTAATATATGTTACATTTTTAATATAAATACTATCCTTAATTTGCACACATACGTAATGTAAACAAAATATCATTCTGGTTCGTTTTCTACATACATTTTTATAAATATCTATGTTTTTTTTTCACTAGAACTCTACATCTTATTTGGTATATATTCCAGGAAATGTTATTATCAGCATTATTTTACTTGGCGATGTTTTGCAATATGCTTCTCTAGTGAATTTTATTATAAAATAGCCGTGTTTTTAATTCCGTAGGATGATTAATTATGCAATATTATTAATAATTATATATTATTGTAGATGTAATATTTGATACCGCATGAAACAATAAAAATAATAATAATATTATTTACCGTAAGAAAGTAGGAACAAACATATTTTAAACTTTCATTATGCAGCTAAAACAACGATAAACGTATGTTAATGTCTCTTATGGCGTCATACACGATACACAAATAATTAATATAAATGATGAAAGAAATGGGTTGAAAGTAAGTATACTTGCATATTTAAAAATGACAAGTTTATAAACTGCGTGAAAACGGAAACTATTTATTGATATTTAGAAATTATGACAAACTTATTGATATAAATAATTGAATAGAAAATAACAACAAGTGATTGGATACCAATCTATCTTTTTCTGTAAGAATAAGCAAGCAACTGCTGCAGGAAGAAATAGAGATAAGAAAAAAAATGTCTAAATCAGATGAAAAATATAGAAAGATTCTTTGAGAGTTCGTGAGATAGATGCAGGCAGACATACTGTCTTGCACCTTTTCTAATGATTTGCCTGTGCTATTCAGCAAATCTTTACTATATCTAATTAAGATTTGATCGATGCTTTTCATATTTCAAGATTTTGTCAACAACATCTCTATAATTAAGTTGTTTATTTATGTACTTTTTTTTCTATTTTTGGGAAATTATGTTTTAATTAATGGCCACAATTTAATTAAAGATAACGGTTCTTTATTTTATTTCATACTAGCAGGACCCTTTACCCGGGGTTGCCTTGTGGAAGCATGCCCCCACTCGTAAAAAAAAATAAACTACGGTTGTTGCTGGTGGCCAATCCCCAACGTCCTAATGTTAAGCAAAGCTTTCGATATTGAAACCTCTAACCTCCTCATGGTAAGCCCGTCGTATAGAATAGACACACCTAAACTTGCCATGGTAAGAACGTCTTTTCGAATAGGCACGCTATTTTATTATAGCTTTTTTACGGACCTTAAACTATATCCGATGGTAAGACCCCACCTTGCGGGCTTTTGAGGAGAGTGGAGCTACCCCTTAATTGCCATTGCTCCCAGATCCACCCTGACCCGGAGTCGTAGTACCTGTTAGGTTCCCAACTATGGGTTAAATAGAAACCGACTTGAAAAAAAAAACAAATATATTCTATTCAAACGATTTTCTTCAAAATCACTGAATTCGGCATTAAATAACCTGAAAAGAGTTGATATGCCGTAAAACAAAAAACAACCAACCAGCTTTTTTAAAGCATTTGCCTCAATTTTAACCTTGATATATGTTGTCAGCATTACCACCTGCAAAGACTATGACCCCGCCCCCCAAAAAATTGGGAGATGGCAGTGCCGTACGGAAAGAAATATACTTGTATATTGCGCGTGTGTAGAACAGTGAATTACAGTGCAACACGCATGCAATTATTTTTTTAGAAAACTACTTGTCTCCGTCAAAGTAAAAAGAAGCCGTCTTATTCAACATGGTCTACAACCTAAAACAGTCGTCAGTTTAAAGGCAATTGTGTAGGTGGAGGTAAGGTAAAAAAGTTACTTAATAAAAAATTCATGCGTAAGCAATGTGTAAAATGAGCAAAGAGCACGGGTGCTATTAAACACCCTTTTTTGTCCCAATTTAAACGGCAAAGGCGTCTGACATTATATCATTAGATAGAGCATGATCCTTAATTGACTCATAACATAAAATACTCACATTGAGCATATTTCCCGGTATGCTAAGCTTCCGTAGAACATTTCAAAGAGCATCACGCTTCACAATGTCAAAGGCTATCGCCAAGTTGATAACCACCATACATGTGCTCTAGTTTTTCAGTACAGCACGACGGGATAGACGTATACTGGTTCAAAAAATACACAACCTTACACGAAAGGCTAGCTTAAAACCTGAGAAAGTTTATACAGGAACCAAAAGTACCAGCTTGAATGAGAAAGTTGAAGAACCACACGAATACAGAAAGAAACAAAGACCGGAACCGCCGCCAGCAACTTTAGGTCCTAGTGCTTACCCACTATGTGGAAAATACTAAGAGCGCAACTAAGAGAACAAACCACCCATTCCCTGGATGATCGTGAACTTCTTCCCGAGGAACAGAAAGGATGACAAAAAGGAAAAAGAGGAACCCATGACCTGCTATACATAAATCAAAAGATCACGAAGAAAGTAATCAGAAGAAATGCTTTGCGATGGCATGGATACACTACAAAAAGCGCACGGCAGGATCCTCCAAGCATAGATATATGAGTGCTTAAAATGTATTAAATACCAAGCAGGTGCATCAACGTGATTCAAAACGCAAGGAGAACATGGAAACTGGAGCTTACAGCTGATTGACAACACATAAAGAAAATAACATACAAAGAGGCATCTTCTAAGGAGAGTCACTATCGCCGTTACTGCTCATCATAACATGATGCCCCTGAACAATGTACTGAAAATTGCCAAGTTCTTTAATACAGAGGAAAAAAGTAAACAACCTGACGAATAAGGACAATCTGAAACTTTTTGCAAGGACCAAAAAGAAACTAGAGATACTAATAAACATTACTAGGATCTTCAGCCAGAGTTTCCAAATAGAGTTTAGTATCGAAAAGTGCGCACTTCTTGTTATAACAAAGAGAAAACTGGAGACGACAGAATGCAGGGAACTACCCAACAAAATGGAGAGGAGAGCAGTGGGGGAACAAAGCGCCTATCAAATAATTTGGGGCAACGGAAGCAGGCACCATCAAAGCATCATAATAATGAAGTAAATCAAAATAATATTTATAATAATAGGAGCACTAGGAACAATTTCGAAAAATTTTGAAAATAAATGGGAGAAATTAGAATCAGAGGAATTGCTCGACAGATACAGCGAATAACAATAATGAAGACAACTGAAAACGCTTAAATGCTGAGACTAATGAACATGAGTAATATGCGGGAACCAGACAAACTTCTGCAGAGAAAAAACATTACATGGAACCAAGAACATTGAAGCTTCATATCTACAAGTTCTCTATCTCCTCTCTCATTTTATCCCATTGCACCATCACCGCCTATGCCCCTCCCAAAAGTCTAGAAGAGTCAATGAGGATGGAAAGACTGACGAGAGAACACTGACCAAACCCATACTAGACAGGAGCGAAGAGGACTGGGACCTTGGAGAGACGTATTGCCACTCAAATTCGAGTGAAGACCAATAGCCGCTGCCAGCGAGAAATGAATGGTAAGCGGCTGTACGAAAACGCAAATTAATTTAGAAATATCGAATGAAGTGGAGAGTACTAGAAATCTGGGGAGACTTGTTGCCACTAGGCTTCCAGGAAACATCATATGGTTATCTTCAAGGGAGATCTTTGGTAGTTTGTGTGAAAGCTCCCTGTGAGCTAATAATAACTGTGTGTTTCTGTTCGGAAACAATTGATTTATTTTGTTAAGTAAATCGGTTTTATTTTTGTACATTGAGTCGAATTTTTCTTTTATTTTCTGATAACTAATAAGAAATTAAGAAAGCAATAATAACGTGTATAACTAACTACCA
Organism: Euprymna scolopes; assembly: GCF_053919585.1. Classification (NCBI taxonomy): domain Eukaryota; kingdom Metazoa; phylum Mollusca; class Cephalopoda; order Sepiida; family Sepiolidae; genus Euprymna; species Euprymna scolopes. The sequence goes on along the minus strand of NC_136482.1, from coordinate 66,721,850 downwards.
GCATCTTTAACTGTCGGTAAAAAAGGCGAATTCATATAAAACAAACAAAAAAACAAAAAAAAACAAAAAAAACAAGAGAGAAAACCAAATTAAACAATTCAGAAAAGAAAATTAAGTTCTAAAATGGGATAGAAGTGATGACATGATAAATCAGACAAAATGGCTGAGCAATCCGCCAAGTAGATACTCACGTCTATTCAGAATAACATAAGGCAATGCACAATAAATTGAAAGAACTGTTTTGTACGGAACTGCAGAAAATTACATGTCGTAGTGCATTGAGGGCTCTAACTGTATATTTCCCTTCTACAGTACAATAGCAAATATTGTTTTTTAAACCAATATGTATAAAACAATTATTTTGTTTAATTTTGTAACAAATTATGCAACAACAACGGCTAAAAATGTCAAAAGTAAAATGAGAAATGATATAATAATACCATGAAAATGAAAACTGCTACATTTTACAAACCTAGCGGTTTTCAAATTGATGTTAAGGAGACGGACGCACCGAGTGGATACTCAGAACTTATTAGACAGTTGTACATATGACGGAACCTCAGGAAAAGTACAGTTATACCAATAACTGCAGGTGCATTAGACATTTGCAAAATGCCTTAAGCAACATAATTTAAAAACTAACTCCAAGGGAGTATAGACATGAAAACTGCAACACTGCGACAAGGCCGTGTGGGTTCACGAAATATACATTAATGCGAGACCAATAAGAAGTTGAGAAATATTATCGTGAATGGCTTGTAAGGACAAAAATATCTAGAATATATTGTTATACTCGCTGGAACAGCTTGAATACTGCTGAAATATTGAGATTTATAGTCACGAAGATTACGAGATAATAATAATAATAACCATAATAATGATAACAACAACAATAATGATAACAACAACAATAACTGCAACAACAATAGATTAATAATAATAACAATCGTAATATTGACTGCAATAATAATAATAATAATAATAATAATAATAAGAAGAAGAAGAAGAAGAAGAAGAAGAAGAAGAAGAAGAAGAAGAAGAATCGTAGATTTGCTATCACAGCTGACCACAGGGTGAATATCAAGAAAATAGGAACAGGAGCAAATACACAGAACTAACCAGGGAGCTGAAAGATATATTTATAATGAGGAAAATCAAGATAATACCTATAATAATAAGAGCACTACGGAAAAAAATGAAAAAAAGAATTAGAGAAATTCGAATGAGAGGAATGGCCGCAAAGCTACTACGAATATCAGCAATGTACACAGCTGACATATAAAGGAAACCCTTGAATGTAGAGATTAATACACAGGAACAACAACAACAACAACAACAACAACAACAACAATAATAATAATAATAATAATAATAATAATAATAATAATAATAATAATAATCTAGAAAGGACTTACCCTGCCTTGATAGAGTTGTAAAACAGATTCGCAGCCTAATAGGGGATGTCGTTTTTTCTTGTCTTGAACCTCTTTCGCACAGAAGAGATGTTGGAAGTGTTTCTCTGCTTTATCGTTATTTTCATGGCACGTGATCGACTGAGTTCTAATCTTGGTGTCTCCTCGCTAAACTTTTCCAAGAAACACTCGTCGAGCTGAAAACACTATCACTAATTTTCCCAACTCTTTATCTGTGCCTAAATCTAAACGGAGATTCTATGAACAAAACCTCTTTCTTAGAACTGCACGTCTGTGAAACTGTCTTCCATTTACCTGCTTTCCAGCTAACTACAATATGATTGTCTTCAAGTCCAACGTAAACAAGGTCTTGATGAAACGTTTCACTTAATTTAATAAATTTACCGAATTTCTATTACTGGCCAGACAAACTGCTGCAGACGCAAAACATGAAGTAATACATTGAACCAAGAACATTGAAACGGTATATTAATGTTTTCTTACCCCTCTCTGAGCCAGTCCACTACACCCTTCTGCAAGGTGCGCAATTGACGCTGAGGTCTTACCACAGATCCGGCATTCTGCAGCAACTTACTCTCCTTGAACCACTTTTTTGAACAATCGTGTTCCTAATGTCTGCTCTTGTGCTGCACAAACAAAAGTTTTAGTACTCTTAGCCAGATACCCAGCTCTAAGCCATTGCCATTTTTTTCATCAGCCACTTCTGTTATATCCTGGAAGAACGTTCCATGCATTTTCTTCCTAGCTACTTGCTCTGCCCTTTCTCTATCCATACGTTTCACATAATCAGCCTTGGTCGCACATATCTCCACTTCATTGGCCACAACCTTAAGCACCCACTACTCACTCCTAAACACATGCTCCTTCAACGGCATCTCCTCGGTTCTAACACAATCTTTTACACTTTTCAATCCTCTCCCACCATCTTTCCTCTTTTGATACAGCCTTGTTACGCTACTTCGAATGTGAAATAAACCAAATATTGCTAATAATAATAATAATAATAATAATAATAATAATAATAATAATAATAATAATAATAATAGAATAATAATAATAATAATAATAACAATAATAATAATAATAAGAAGAAGAAGAAGAAGAAGCAATAATGCTCCTGGACATTATACTGAGAAAGTGCCACGCCGGATTCAAGTTCTCTAACATGGAGGAAAAAATGAACCACTTGATGAACATGGACGATCTGAAACTCTTCGCAAGGACCAAAAATCAACTAGAGACATTAATAAATACCACCAGGATCTTAAGCCAAGATATTCAAATAGAGTTAGGTATAGAAACGTGCGCACTACTAATTATAAGAAAGGGAAAACTAGTGACGACAGAAGGCATGGAAGTACTCAACCTAACGAAGATAGGGGAACAACTAGGGGGAAAAGACGCCTATTAATACCTAGGAGTATTGGAAGCAGACACCACCAAAGCAACAGAAATGAAAGAGAATTGGAAAGGAATACCTAAAAACACAAGAAAACTTCTCGAAACAAAGTTATATAGCAGAAAACTTAATAAAATGTATAAATACATGGACAGTAAGATACTCTGAACACCTCATAGGATGGACTAAAGAAGAACCGAGAGACCTCGATCAGAAGACCAGGAAACTCATGACCATGCACAATGCACTACATTCGAAGGACGATGTTGACTGACTGTACGTAAAAGGAAAGACGGCGGGAGGCGACCGGTTAATATAGAAGAATATGTGAATGTCAGCAAAAGCAAACTAGAAAAATATTTAATACAAAACGCGGAAAGAGTAATAATAGTAGCGAGAGACACGAATAAAAATAAACAAAACACAAAACAGGGAGACAAAGAATGAGAAACGAAAAGAAAAGTGGGACGGGAAACAACTACACGGAAGATTCATAGGGATAACAAAAGATGAAAATAACGAAAACAACTCGATATGGATGCGAAATGACACATAGCCGGGAAATTGAATCAGATAATTTTGTCAACACATATTACCTTTAATACATTTTGAACAGTAAGTATGTTTTGCCAACAACATATAATGATTACCTGATATAAACATCGATTGCTGTAAACTAAATGCTGAGCATGAGAAAAGCTAAGTACGCGTGAACTGAGTGTAATTATCACTTTAGCTATCTGGTCTTGAACTTCCGTTTCTTAGAATTACTGGCATGCCCAGCGACAGGAAGGTCTCTATTCAAATTTCAAACGTAGTTAGCCATTATGACTGTAACCGTACGCTCTGCATACTAAGCCTCTATTTCTTCAGATCCTGATTGAAATCTTTCCATTTGCTCGTCACTCACAGCTCTTCAGTCCATATGCTCGTGCATATGTTTCTTAAATTCGCCAACAAGTTGTTTACAAATTCTCCGCAGTTTCTGGCCTTATTATTGTCAATAAACTTATTCAATACTTGTACAAATGCCTTCCACGCTTCCGGTCTCACTTCTTCCATTGAGTTTTAGAACTTTGGATCTTTGATAAGTTGCCGGATCTGATGACGGTTAAAAATGCCTGCTTTCAACTTCTCTATGATGAATCCTGCAAAAGACTGGCCTAAATAAATGAAGCAGTCATCATCTTTGTCCCGATCATGCGAGAACTGCTTGAATAAGCAAAACTTGGTGTATAGCGCTGGCAAAAGTATTCTGTCTCTGCCCACACGAAAGTTGTTGATAACGTTCCTTTTCTGCAAGGCATTAAGGCCTCCTGCACAGGCCAGTCAGTCTGCGTGCATGTTGACCACCAATTGTTCAAATATGTTTGATGTTTTATGGCATCAAACTAAGCCCATTTCGACATAATAAGTTCAGACCATCGGATCTTATTACTTATTGCCGTAAAAATAAAAATTTCCAATACAAACACAGCATTTTACCTCCACCAACTTCTTCTAAAATGCTCTACAGATGCGTACATGTGATTAAAAACGTATAGCAGACACATAGCCCTTGATCAAAATCATGAACTTATAGAGCAATATCAATATTTACCGCATAAGATTCGCGTTACATTAGCTGGAAAAAAATCAGCAACAAATTTTTAGTTGATCATTGTAATATATACATATATAACCAACAAGAGGTAAACATGCATGATGGCATGATAGTGGTGCTTTTTTAGTATAGATAGTGATGATCTCATAATGTAGATATTTATGCGACATTAATCCCTTGCCTTCGGATTTTTACAATCCACTGATATTAAAGCGTATATGGACTTGTGTTTTTTGGCTTATATTTTAAATACCTTTAAATATTATTACAATTAATAATACAATTATTATCGTAACTACAAGTAATCATATTATCTTCTCTTCTATTCTATTCTATATAAATAAAATGAACTCATTTTTTCCCCTCCGACTTCAACCTTTATAGGACTGCACCTGCTTACATTTGGTGCAGCCGTATCGTTCACAAACTGAATCACGACATCTGCCGTATGTTATAGGCTTATTACATATCCAGAACCTCGCTGCTCGGAGTTTCCTATATTCTGTCTGGTGAGAGTCCACTGTAAAAATCGGTTATATTTAATGGAGGTAGTAAAGTAAACTCTCTCTACAAAATTCATCCTTCCACCGCCACTCACTTACACCGTTCCTGGCCGTTCACAGGAGACACTTAAAACCGAACACCGGTTAGAATTTATCTAAAAACTGGACTGGACTTACGCTGAAACGAAGCACGCTTACTTTGCGATAGGTTAGCATAAAACATAAACACACATTATAAAGCATTTATTTTATTAAAATTAGTTTAAAACAGAACACAATCCGTTACCTGGAATTGAATTCACAATTACATTACTTCGATTTCGTTATAACCCGCGTGTGAAAACCTGAATTGACAAATTCCGTTTGGATCTTTCCTTTCCTTCTTTTTTTCTTTCTTTCTTTCTTTCTTTCTTACCTTACGTTGTCTTTTTCGCTTTTTGGGTGATGGTGGTGGGGTTTCTTCCCTATGTTTCTCTTTCTTTCCATAAACATAAACACAAACTAAACGCTATACGTTATCTTGAATTGTATAACCGAAACGAAACGATACGGAACGGAACGAAACGAAACAACCTGATATTCCAGGTTTTACTTACACTCTATCACTCTACGACTCTTACTTGTGTTTCCAACTCTATTTGTGCCACGTTCCTTTAGTTTTTCACCGTACCACTTACCAGACGACATTCAGGTAAATAGACTTATATATGCGGCGATATTCACGTACATGTAGTTCCCTTTTTGTTCTTTTGCCTTGGGCCCGGTTTACGTTACTACACGTTAGCCAAGGATCGGGCGATCGCTGTCAGACGATAATACGACTTCTTTTTTTATTATTTTTTACTTTTATATTATGCTATCTTTCCACTAATTTCGGAATTCATATTCAGGTGACGAGTGACTTATTACATCAGTGGTTATTTATTTATTTATTTATTTATTTATTACTTTTTATGCAATTTCTTACTTTTTTTCCATTGGTGGAAGTTTAGTTAAACCATTGATACAAAGCCTATCTGAATGTCAGCAGACGACATTCGAATGGGAAGAAACACGAAATACACATACTTACATTTTTCAGCGTACAATTCTTGGGGTTATTCAATGTTCTTGCATTTTTATTCTTTCCGGTTTGCAGTAGAACCTATCTTTCTCCACTTCTTATTTCGTTCTTTCTTTACTTCCTTTTTTTTGGGGGGGGGACATCTACCAATGATTTTAACACACATTTTCCATTGTGTCATGTACGAAATTTTACTTTGTTGTTTTTTCCGAACGCCAATATGTTTTGTACTAACTAGGTGTTTTTTTTTACAATGTCTTAGCACTTCGCCACTTCACTAGCAGTGTCAGAAATTTCGTGAAAATAGTGAATAATTACACCCCATCTTTCCAAGCTTTTTTTTTTTCGAGAAGTTATAAGCCTTATAACTCCTCGAAAACAAAAAAAAAAAATAAAAAAGTGTTTTTTTTTTTTTTTAAAGGTTTTAAACTTCGGACTTTACAAAAAAAAACAAAAAAAGTGTTGTTTTTTTTTTAAAGGTTTTAAACTTCGGACTTTACAGGAAAATTTATAAAAAAGCGATTTTTTTGGGTTTTAAATTTGAATATATTATTGATTGACCTTTTCTCTTCAATTTGTGATATATAAAACTCCCCGACATAAATTAATTATTTACTTTTTAATAGACATTTCAAAATGGGTGACACTTGGGGGGGGGGCGTGAATTTAAACAAAAACGTTTGTCTAAAATATTATATTCGGTTTATTGAATAAAATTTCACATTGACCCTGAAAATATCGTAAAAATACAATCATTAGAAAAATTTGGATAGATTTTTAAAGTTTAAAAATTGAAAAATATTGAGTTCGAAACATTCATTACTGTTTAAAAAAAAAATTCTATTACTTTTACAACAACTGTAATAGTTTATTTTGGAAGTATAATCCATAAAGAAAATAAATAACCCACTTTTAACAGAGAAATTACGAGATTTTTATATTGTATTCGCCGTTTCGTGTTAGGGGTGTCAAAAATTCCTACAAAAATTCTGATACTGCTAGCACTTCACTTTACTAATTAACTCGAAAATAGACCCAGAAAACTTTATTTTTCACGTGTACAAATACTTTTTTTCCCGTTTGCCACATTAAGTTTACTCCTTACTCTTTCGAATACAATAGAAAACTCATAGGAAACCTACAAAAAATTTAGGATAAATCGGCTTGCACAACTAAGTCCCTCACTTTTGCCCGCCCATTTTGGCACAGTTTACATATTTGGGTCCTTCTGTTTGCCGGGGGGGGGGGGGCGATTATAACTTCCCCAAAACCGGAGTATTGGAAACATCCACAGCAATGTTTTTTTTTCCACAAAAATTGACCACTACAAGAACTATGATTATTTCCACTTTTTGTCCGCAATAAATAACAAATAAATATACATCATTACCCGTTTATTTCGTTTGCAAAATACAGTCCGATGTTTGCATTTACATAAACTTTACTCCCCTCATATATTATCTACATCGATTCATAATGTGGTAGACTCATACATTTCGTTCATTAATGGAAACGTTGAATTTATTTATTTCGTCGGTAGAAGAGGGGGGGCAATAAAAACATAAACTTAATTCTGTCAGTTTTTTCTTTTTCAGTTGAAAAGGCAATCAAACATCAAAAGTCAAAAATCAAGACCATAGAGCTCATTAGTTGAGTATATAACAATTTTTCACTTTTTACACATTACAATCTTTTATAAAATATGCCACCAAAAAAGACTTCCCTTCGTCGTAATACAACAGCAACCAGAAAAAGAAGTCGACAATGGGAACATTATGAACAGTCTCAGGAAGACACTTCTGGTACTTCCTTGAACGAAAATGCAAATCAGGACTATGGGTCACATCAAGTTACTTTTGACCCAGACTTATATGAGGCGGACCAGTCACAACCTACGGATATAAACACATATGTGGAAGTTAGGGTTGCGCAAAACAGACAGGCTATATTAGAAGCAATGCAGAGACACACATTACGCACAACTGCTCCTAAATCATCTTTCTGGTTGCACGAAGGACGTACATATGAGGCTACACGTACTTATAAATTACGCTCAGATGTTCAAATTGGCACATTGAGTAATGGGACACCTTGCAGACAATGCAAAGCAAAGAAATGGAATCGGGAATCACCAGGTATCTGTTGTTCTGGTGGAAAAGTTATTCTTCCAGATTAAGGTATACCTCCTGAACCATTACGCTCACTTATTGATAACAATTCAATTAACTCAATACATTTCTTGAACAACATCCGGAGTTACAATAACTGCTTCAGTATGACAAGCTTCGGTGCTGAACAAATACGTGAAGGAGCCTACATGCCCACATTTAAAGTTTGTGGGCAGATTTCTCATAGACTTGGTTCTTTGCTTCCCATTGATACTGGAAATCCACAGTATCTTCAAATATATTTCATGGATGATGATCAGCAAGAAGCTACGACAAGATGTAATTATGCTCCCAAAACAAAGTTTGACATTGTTCTTGATTTGCAAAATATGCTTCACCGAGAAAATAACTTTATCAAAAACTTCAAGATGGCTATGGAGCATGCTCCATGTGATGATTTCAAAGTAGTTATACATGCTGATAAAACTCCAAGACAAGAACATAAACGTTGTTTCAATGTTCCAGATGCACCTGAGGTTGCTGTTGTAATAGTCGGTCAAGAATTTCATCAGCGAGATATCATCTTGCATCGCAGAAACCATCAACTACAGCGTATTGCTGTAACACATTGGGCATATGATGCTTTACAGTACCCAATCATTCATTGGACAGGTCAAGAAGGTTATAATTTCTTTGTATGGCAGACAAATCCTCAAAATAAAGAGTTAGTAATAGGAAAAAAAATATCAGCTAATGCTTTCTACGCATTCCGAATTATGGTCCGTGACGACAGTTTTAATATTCTGATTAAATGTAGGAACCTATTCCAACAATACATAGTTGACATGTATGCTAAAATAGAGCATGAGAGGCTTATCTACATTAAAACTCATCAGAGGGAGCTAAGAGTTGCTGATTACATTCACTTAAGAGATTCTGTAAATATTGACGGCAACATTGAAAATGTGGGTCGTTTGACCATACTACCAGCAACATTTACTGGGGGACCACGATATATGCATGAACGCACACAAGATGCATTGGTCTATGTGAGAAAACATGAAACTGCTGATTTATTTATAACTTTTACCTGCAATCCCAAATGGCCAGAGATTGTGAATGAACTCCTTCCATATCAACAACCACATGATCGGCATGACCTCATAGCAAGAGTTTTTCATCTAAAGCTACGTGTCTTTATGGATTTACTTACAAAAGGAAACATATATGTACACTGTTGAGTGGCAGAAAAGAGGATTGCCACATGCTCATTGTCTGGTTTGGCTTCAGCAAAAATTGAGATCCTCTGACATAGACTCTGTTATCAGTGCAGAAATTCCTGATCCTGTAACAGATCCAGTTTTACATGATATCATTAGACACAACATGATTCATGGACCATGTGGAACATTAAACAGCTCTGCACCATGTCTCAAAGAAGGAAAATGCTCTAAGAGATATCCAAATAATTTTTTAAATGAAACTCGGTCAGATCAAAAAATCAAAATGGTTACCCATTATATCGACGATTGCCTACTGATGCTGGAGGCTTTGAAACAACAGTTATCCTCCCTGGGAATGCAACGTTTCATGTAGGCAACCGATGGGTTGTACCATACAATAAACCTCTTTGTAAGATTTTTAATGCACATATCAATGTCGAATATTGTAATAGTGTAAAATCAATTAAGTACATTTGTAAATATGTAAATAAAGGCAGTGATCAAGCTGTCTTCACATTGGAAAATAATGCTCATGATGAAGTTAAGAGATATGAAACCGGCCGTTATATTTCCACTAATGAAGCCATTTGGAGAATACTTAACTTCCACATACATGCGCATCATCCCACAGTTATTCACCTCGCAGTGCATCTAGAAAATGGACAGCGGGTTTACTTCACTGAAAATAACGCAGCTGATAGAGTTGCACATCCACCTCCAACTACTTTAACAGCGGTTTTCAATTTGTGTAAAACAGACGCTTTCGCACGTACACTTCTGTATGCTGAAATTCCCGCTTATTATACATGGGACACTCATAATAAAATATTCAAGCGACGCTTACAGGGTAGGTCAGTTCAAGGCTACCCGTATGTTAAAAAAACTGAAGTTTTGGGCAGGGTATACACCGTGCATCCAAATCATTTTGAATGCTTCTGTTTGAGACTGCTTCTACATCATGTTAGAGGTCCACAGAACTTTAATGATCTAAAAAATATTAATGGTCAAATTATGAATACATTCAGAGATGCATGTGCTGCACATGGACTGCTTGATGATGATAACCACTGGGATGCTACATTACAGGAAGCATCTACATCTGCCTTGACACATAATTTGAGACATTTGTTTGCTATCATGTTAACTACCTGTGCAGTATCTTATCCAACACGACTTTGGCATACACACAAAGAAGCATTAAGTGAAGATTTCCTTAGGGAACGCAATCAACATCCTGGGGCTGGTATAACTTTTACAGACAAAATCTTCAATACTGCTCTGGTTCATATTGAAGATATTACATATAAGATGAATGGTAAAACACTGACAGATTTGGGTCTTACCTCACCTGATAGATCTAATACACATCCTATTGTTACTGCTTGGACACGTGAAATTAGCTATCAACCACATGAGCAAGCATCAATTGTTCGGGACGGTATTGCAAAACTAAATAGTGAGCAAATTCATGTTTTTCGAACTGTAGTTAATACTGTTGAAGATCAGCAAGGTGGCCTTATATTCCTTGATGCACCAGGAGGAACAGGAAAGACATTTGTTACCAAGTTAATTCTTGCAAAAGTAAGGTCAGAAGGAAAAATAGCTGTAGCTGTGGCATCATCAGGTATTGCAGCAACCCTTCTTCCTGGTGGTAGAACAGCTCACTCCACATTCAAATTGCCATTATCATTAATAAAAGATTCTATTCCAATTTGCCATATAGAACGAGGATCAGATTCAGCTAAAATTTTACAGAATTGTTCCTTGATCATATGGGATGAATGTACAATGGCACATAAAAAAGCATTTGAAGCTCTAGATAAAACATTGCGTGATCTCAAATCACGTGATGTTGACATGGGTGGCATCACACTTTTATTATCTGGTGACTTCCGACAAACGCTTCCTATTGTTCCACGTGGAAGTCCTGCTGATGAGCTCGATGCTTGCATTAAATTGTCATATTTGTGGAAGTACATCAAGACTGTAACCTTATCTACAAACATGCGTGTCCATCTTAATAGTGACCCATTGGCTGATAAATTTGCTTCCGTACTTCTACAAATTGGAGATGGCAAAATTCCAACAGACAAACATGGTAAAATTGTAATTACTTCAAGTATTGGATCAATTGTTTCCTCACTCGCAGAACTTTGTAACAAAGTTTACCCAAATATAGCTGCAAATTATACTAATCCTCAATGGCTAACAGAAAGAGCAATTTTAGCTCCAAAAAATGATATGGTACACATCATCAATGACCAACTGCTTGATGAAATTCCAGGTGAGGAACAAATTTACACTTCTCTAGATTCTACTGTAGATAATGACCATGCTGTACAGTACCCTACAGAATTTTTAAATTCCTTGCAATTACCTGGTATGCCACCACACAAATTAAAACTGAAATCTGGATGTCCAATTGTGTTACTCAGAAACCTTGATGCTCCACGACTATGCAATGGAACAAGATTATGTGTAACACGAATGCAACCTCATGTGATAGAAGCAGTCATATTGACTGGTGTAGCTACAGGCGAATTGACATTTCTTCCTAGAATACCAATTATTCCATCAGATTCAACAATTCCATTTAAAAGGCTTCAGTTCCCAATAAAATTATGTTTTGCCATGACAATAAATAAGTCGCAAGGACAAACCTTGGCAGTGGTTGGTCTGAACTTAGCTTCTTCTTGCTTTAGTCACGGACAGTTTTATGTAGGATGTTCACGGGTAGGTTCCCCACACAATCTATATATATTAGCACCAGAGGGTAGAACATCAAACATTGTGTATCCAAGAGCTTTATACAAATAGGAAAGCCAATTCTCCCTTCTATTATTTATAGTTATTTTTTGCTGTGAATTATCAGCATGGCAGTCTCATAAGTATTGTCCACACTCCACCCATATTCCTGTCAGGTCAATGTTTTAAAACTCTGATAGGAAATTCTTATGGGAAGTTTCTAATCTTTTTCATTATAGAATGTGTACCTTTTTCTATTAAAATTTAATTTAATACAACCGTTCACTTCTTTCATGTTAAGTTACTTAAAATCACTAAACTCAGTTGCAGTGCTCCGTGGCATAGTGGTTAGCATGCCGGACAATTCACATTATATTTTCACATTCGCGCTGACCTACCGTAGTCTTTTTTTTTTTTTTTTCATAAACACCTAAAATAGATTTTCTTGGTAGCCGAGTTGTTCACATTGCATGTTTTTTTTCACACTTAATTTTCCAACTTCGCCCCAATACTCCGGGTTTGATCCTTCCTACTTATCTAACATCACTTTTTATTTATTAAACAATCCCCACCCCGGAAACAAACACCCGGGCAACGATTTCTTTTATTCTTTTGTTTTGATTTACTCAAAACCGTCACACCTCGAAACATCCGAGCAACGCCGGGTACTCCTGCTAGTTTAAAATATATCGATGGTGATTATAGTCATTATATATATAAGAGTAGGCACCGCCAAAACTGGGGGGGGGCAGGTCAGTACTTTTTGACGGACCGTCTTTTTAAAAATCTACCAAAACTCAGGTAATTATCCGATCAATACGAAATTTTCAGCGATTATTAGGAGAAGAATGAACTTTATAACAGTGTACTTATTTTTCATAAACGATATTTATATATATATATATTTTTGCTTACAAACCCCCCCCTTTTTTGAAGTGGGAACAAATATGCTTAAAATAATCATCTGAAACTGAAATCAACATATTGTGTTGTTGTAAGGGACAGAATTATAGATTAAAAAAAAAAAAAATTGTTTGCATACCTTATTTTGACGTCTGAATATCAGAACTTCGATTGTGTTTAATTATCCCGCTTTTGAGTTTTGAAGTGTGAAATTTGGTGAATATGTTAAGTAAAATAATTAATTTAAGTTAAGCAAAACAAAAAAAAATTTTTAATATTTATACGAAAAAAGCTATTTTAAAATTTTTGATAAATAAATTAACAATTTTTTTTTAGCGACCCGAATAATGCATGACCATTATTAAACAGGGCATGCTTTGAATAATCGATACCAAAAAAAAAAAATCGATAAATATTGTGCCCTTTGTGTTAAAAATAGCATCATTTTTTTCGATCCCGTTTGAAAACGTTTGCCGCCTTTCGACTACGGTGGACCAAACGCGCTGAAATAATTTTTTTTTATTCAGCTTTAAATTGCCCCCCCCCCATTTTGGGGAGCCTGCCCCCCAAACACATACACATTAAAACCAAACGCATACAAATGGTCACCCATCTGGTACTGGCCAGCCTCAGCTTAATAATACATTTAAATTTTCGTCACTGAAAAATAAGTTTTTTTGGCTTGTTTGGTCTTCCATAGTTTTCTTATCATCAAAAGAAAACGTAAACAGAGTCGATCTGAACTCTACGTCAACGCGAAATATTTGGTTACCCATATGAATAAGTGGAATTATTTGAAATTCAGGTACTTATATTATAATATTTTTGCATATTCTCTTAGAAAATCATCCTAAATCTTAGTTAGACAATAAATAAATTAATTAATTATTTCAAAAACCCTTTTTTTTTTTAAATATTTAAGTACGTTTTTTGTGCAAGACAAAAAATGTCAATTGTTAACTTTCTGGGAAAATTTAACATTTAAAATTGAATTAAAAATAGTAGAAAAAGTTTTACATTATTCTGTTTTCTATATGATAAAATTCAGGGTTTTATCTTTCTGGAAAAAAAAAGTTACTCAGAAATAATGGATTTTAATAAATGTAATTTCGTTTTAAAAAACAACAACAACTTGATTTTGCGGCCATTTTTGGCGGTGCCTATATAAGAGGGTAATTTCAACATTTAAGTCTCTCAAAATCTTGAGGAGCTACGACAAGAGGGATAACATTATAACGTTAGACATTTTTCTCATGAACTTAAGTTTCTACCTAAGTAGCAGTATTCATAATACACTGCTTTATGTTTTGTGCATGTGCTTCCAGAGCGAACGTTGTCATACGTTGATCTTACTAAAAGTAAAGCCTCTGTGGACTGAAATGATAATGCATTATTTCGCGCTATCTTTCTCTGCGTTTCTCTCTCTCTTTATTTCTCTCTCTTTCTCTCTCTACATATATATTTATATATACATGCATAAATATATATATATATATATATATATGCATGCATGCCTATATATATGTATATATATATATACATATATATATATATATATATATAGGTAGATAAAGAGAAACAAAAATAATTTTATAGGAGAATAGTTTTACGTTCTCAAATTTGATAATTGGATTTTCTTGCATGTAAAAGTATCGTAATAATAGATAAAGTATTAGGTTATATTCAGTTCTAAGTTAAACGATCCTGAGGGTTTAAAGTTCAATCTCTAGTGCGGGGCATGGAAAAACTTCGATTGCAAACTAAAACGCAGATCCTAACGTACGAGAGAATACTAACTCATATCAAGAATTACATTCGAAATTCAGTGCCGATTAATTAATTAGACACACAGTTTTTGGTTCAATAAACCCGAAAAAGCTGCAAGCTTATATAAGTTTAAGATAGAAAACTGACATATTTAATGAGACTAGTAGTCCGAAATTACTAATCCTCATCTCAAAAATATAAGTAGCATAAAACAACTAAACTTTTATGCCTTTAAACCACTGAGTCGTTCAGACAGTCTATCCGTTTTCCCAGCTCTTCTAATGCTCGAATAAAATCAAAACCAATACCAAATCAAATGAGCATATCCTAAGGATGATTATAGCAGAAGAAAATATAATAAAGACCAACGGCATGTCGTGATATGGACCGATTTCAGCTAGAAACTTACTCGATTACAACTCAGATAAATGTACTAATTCTCTTTTATAACTTATTAAAATATTCTGGATTTATTTTTAATAAATACTATTTCCTTCTTCTACTAGTTCAGTAAGGAAACGCATTAATGGAATTATTCTACAACATGTTTTTATTAAGGTTTTATTTCATCAAGTACGTTGTAAATCATATTTAGACCGCTTATATTAAGTCATTTCTCATTCCTGTAACCTTGTGCTATCTTTTATATAGCGTTTTATATACATTATTTATATTAAGTTTATAAGCAAATGTAAAATTGATTGTTTATTGGAAATGGATTTGCCATCAGTGGAATATGTCAGGTCGGCGTTAATCACAACAATGTCTCAGTATTGTTGGTGTCGTTGCACATTGACAAACGATCTTTGACTTACAGGACAAATATAGTAAACTTTAATGCATAATAACGCACATCAAATTATTACAAGAAACACACATCTGTTATCTGAAAGCATTTATAATGTATACTAAGTTGCAATTACTACCGGCATGAAGAACTGGACTATCTCATTCCCGACCTTTGATCAGTTGTGAATAAGTTTTATGTATGGAATTATGGACTACATAAGGTATTGCTGAAGTATATAGAAAAAATATCAGAAGATAACCTGTTGTCTACTAAAATAATGCACCCTATTGAGTTTTACATTAAGTGTTATTTGATGAAATCCAAGAATTATAAGCTTTTCACGTTTCAATAAAATTGCAACCTTTTAATTAACCCATCATTATATTTTTATTAATCTAATGAACTATTCCTATTTAAAGTACACTCTCTTGTCGTCCCATTGAAGATTACAGTTCTCTTAATACTACCCATATTACTACATCATGCAATATTCCTAAATAAAATATAGGAAAGATATCCCTCCGAAATAAAAGACCATCTACTAGCTGGTCAGTTGTATACAAGCGGTAGAAGCCTTCTCGCATGTCTGAAAATGTCAAGCGAGATCTGAGAGACGCTCTTGTACAATTCATACATTTACCGATTAAAATTCTGACAACATGACCATTGCCAACACCGTAAAAATGCAAATCCGAATAGTTAGGGCGTGCGCAGTGTGAAAAAAACAAAATAACTAACTTGAGTGGTCTTATACATGCATATAATTATGTCATACTATACGTTCGATTTGTTGCTAGAATTCCGGGGATAAAGTGAAAGTCAGAGATTTCTGTTGGTTTCCAATGAGACGCAGTGGTTATGGCCACCAGATAGGAGCAAGGAAATAGTCAGACGCATCTCTACGTTTCCCGGTAAAACCTTGAAGTGAGATTAATCATACTAGAAACAAGAGGATCTCTGAACAATGGTTTATTATAGGAAGGGACGGGGTCCTCCAAAGTTTTCTGTTAGCAACGTTTAGCGGTTTGACCTAACGTAAATACATGGTTATTTAAGCGGACGATGTACCACAATAGCTTTCCTAATGACGAAATTGTAACATGAACGACTTAGTGTAAAGAGTTAAAAATATAATATATGTATATGTTATCTCTTAAAAAGATAAATAAAAAACGAGAACGTTTCGGATCAGATAAGAAAACATTTTCCATAGTGAGTTATGCAGTATAAGAGGTCGGTTTGAATCACACAAAAGTACTTTGTTTTCTTGTCTCTTAGTAAATTTATAGGTTAACGTGAGTAAAAAATATTACATAGCATAGGATTTTTCAGCAAAAAAAAAGGATTTGTAAATTATCTTGAATAATGCAACTAAACAGAAGATCAAAAGTTTAGTAAACATGTTATAAAAGCCAGACGTCTACTGCTACATTGTCCTATTTTTCTCTAATCTACAAGTAAAAATGCAACTAAATAAAACATAAATGCGATTTTAACGGCCAGTTAAGACTGACGCTTAGTTAAATAGCGACCTTACAACAAAAAGCAATTAAATAAAGATGTATAAAACCCTTCTAGATAGAGGTAATCATATATATATATATATATATATATATATATATATGTACATATATATGCATATATATATATATACATATATATAATATATGTATTCATATATAAATATACATATATATAATATATGTATTCATATATAAATATACATATATATGTACATATGTATATATACAGATATATACAGATATATATATAAAAATATATACATATCTATCTATATCTCTATAAAAACAGAGATGTGTGTGCCACAGACGATTTCTGATTGGTTAATCCAATAATCACATCTCCTAAAAAAGTATAGTTCTTACGCTCTTAACTTTACCATAAAATATTTTGGTCTTATTTATTGTCCATCTTAGAAGGGTTTAATTTTTTTCTAACTTGCGATTTACAACTTAAAAAAATACGAAACTAACTTACAATCTAACAATCGAACCTCCGACATCACGGCCGCCATTATGAAACTAAACCAAAAAAAAAAAAAGCTCCTTCACTCGTGGTCTTTACATTTCGGGTTTGGGTACTTGTGCAGTTTTCCATTGACATTAAAAAATGGAAATATTTTTAAAAAAAAAAATATATATTGTACGTACTCGTCATGGGATAAAGTTTTCCTACAGAAAAAATCACGTAATTTCATCAAGTATTTATTTTTTTATAGCGAAAAAAGAAAAAAATCAACGCTACAAGCGAGTCATTATTAATTAAACAGAAAGTTCAAGTAGGGGGATTTCCCCCCTTTTTTTTTTAAGCGAGGCCAAATTTCGCGAATTTGGCCTTTTTTTAAAGCAGTTTGGCCTTCAAATTTCTGTTTGGCCTTTTTCTTCACCGATGAAATAAAAAAAGCAAATAAAAACAACGCAATAAAACTTTTAAAAATACGGCACACCTTTGTTGTTCTTGTTTGTTTTTTTTGGTAATTTTCCTTATTTTTTTATTTTTTCAAGATAATACTATTAAATGGACACTATTATGCCAAATTAGCCCAGCCCCCCCCCCAAAAAAAAATGCACAAAAATTCGAGATTTAAGGTTTTGACGAGATAATTTAGCGAATTGTCCGGACTATTGCGAGAGAACCATCCATTAGTTTTTCCTGAAATTTTGCCACAAATTGTATTTCAATACATAGATGTGCATAGTAACAACATTTTTTAGCCGAAAATTCCCGTTGCGTCCCCAGATTTCATCGGTGAAGAAAAAGGCCAAACAGAAATTTTGAAGGCCAAACTGCTTTAAAAAAAGGCCAAATTCGCGAAATTTGGCCTCGCTATCAAACGATTTGACCTTTGAGAACTCTACCAAACTCCTCCTAAAATTTTGGGTCTAAACACGTGATATTTTAGATATAGATTCCTTGGACATGGATCTAACTTATTACCTTTAATTGATCCCTAAACAATAAATGTTAAGAAGTCATAATAGGGGTCAAAGTTTAAAAAATTGACCGTTTTTTTTTCTCAGCATTAACCTCAAAACACCTGGGCAACGCCGGGCACCGATTGCTAGTGGTAAATAAAATTGGTTCAAAGTGAGAAACACATGTCCACACGTGATGTTGTTTATTAGTTTTATTAATAAACACGTGATATTGAAACGTATCTTGGAAGTCGCGTCCAACAATGCAACCAGATTGAACAAACAAAAAAAAAAAGCGTGCATCCGATTTTAGCACTTGTTTTCTTTCAAATTTCGTTTTTGTTTAACTATCGAATTTACGTAAAAACGAGAAATACGCATACACTGACAGACACGCATACGACTTATTGACTGCTAGTATTTATATAAATACGAATATATATACATATGCATATATATACACATATACATATATAGATATATACACATATACATATATAGATATATATATATATATATATATATACATATACATATATATACATATACATATACATATATGTACATAGATATATATATATATATATATACATATATATACATATATATACATATATGTACATAGATATATATATATATATACATATATATACATATATATATATACATATATGTACATAGATATATATATATACATATATATATATATATATATATATATATATATATATATGACCACCGAAGCCGTTATTTTGTTTTAAGCTTCTACAATTGTAAGTATATATATATATATATATATATATATATATATATATATATATATATATATATATATATATAATACCTTACTATTATGGTAGCTAAAAACAAAATACCGGCTTCAGTGGTCATATATATCTATATATATATATATATATATATATATATATATATATATATATATATATATATATATGCACGCCCACATATATACATACATCTATATATATACACATATATATATATATATATATATATATATATATATATATATATATATATACAAAAAGAGACATAAAAGTTACTGCGTTACTTGCGTTTAGCCATGTCCATTTCTTTTGGAATAAGACGTGTTCTTTTTTGTGTTTATTACAACCCGACTTTTTTTTAAAGTTTCATTTACTCAGATCTAAATGCGTACAACATAAATCTTAACATCACAGTACTTTAGGTGCGTGCACGATTCGTTTGATAACTCATTAGATCTGAATGAACGAACCGTTTGGAAAGTCTATAATTCCTTTGTTTGGCACATCAATTGTCGAAAAAAAGGCAGTTGTTGTCGGAATCGGTTCAGTATAAACGATATCAGTCGTTTATCTTTGCCCTCATCTACTCTTCCATAAGGAACTAGAGTATATGGCTATAATAACTGGACAATGATTTCTTTTCGTTCCAGCTTTCTATAATTGCAGATTTGCACTTGTTGTAACAGTCACATTTAGTGCTACAAACAGGAGTGGGAACGCATTAACCTTTTTTATCGGAATAGAGCTTTCAAATCACATAGACTATTTGTTCTATTTTAAATATTTTATTCAGCTGTTTGAACAATATACTCATATCCCTTCAGTGGAATTTGATGTCCAAAAAATCCGTATTGACAATTCATTTAAAGCAAAGCGCCAGGTGTATTTAGATGATAGCCTGTATGTGATCCAAATCAACTTCGTTCATCTTATTGGTGTTTTTTTTTCTATTCATGTTCGACAATTTCGTAGATAATTATCTGCCCCTGAAATGCTGAGCAACAACTCTTAAAATACCACATGTTATCTTGTAAGTAGAAAAGCACATAAACTGTAAAGGAAAAAAAGCAAATAAAGAGCATAAATAGTGTTTCTAATATTAAATTACATTTCATTTTTACAGGAGAATTATTTTATGCAATCTTTTTTTGTTTTTTCTGGAACCCTCTGGAAAATAGTGACGGCTCAAACTAAGTAAAAAAACACCTCAAACAAAGAAAGTATTACCGAGGTAAGATCATATAAGAAAATATCCAACTATTATTAAAAATTCCCAGATGTTTTCTATGTAAAGATATTTGTCTTTAAAATAAAATATATGTATTGCATTTTATTTAATAATACAGTGTTTGTTTGTTTGTTTATTTTAGGTTCAAAATTTAAGCCTTTTCTGTGTTTTATAATCTATCATTCTTATTCGAAAATAAGATTCGATGCGTGTAGCGTAAAAATGTTATTTTACGATCGAGCGATTTGGCGATATGAAGAACCATCTTACCAATGAAAAAGCCGATGAAATGATTTTAACAATTTACGACCAAGAGAAGCAATTTGCCAGAGCGAATCCGGTGAACAGAGATTCAAGCCAGCCGATTTCTAGTAAGAACTAAATATCTGTGCTTGCAATCATATTTTTGCCAATTCAGAACTTGAAGAAATGTTTTCATAATATTCCAAATAATTTTCGTAGATTCGTTGATGTTATAACTGTTCTGTTTATGTTTCAGTCAGTTTCGGCAACCATATATTAATCTGAATGCGAAAGTAGACCGTCATATATTGTTGCACGAAATAAATCGTAGTACAAATGTAAAGTTTGGTATTTTAAACTTTATACATATATTTGTGTCTTTCTATATGCATGTATACATCGTCTACATTGATTAAAGTTTGTGCATCTGCATACAATTGTACATATTTTCATAAGAATGTAGGAATTATGCTTGGGGATTTACACAATTATTTAGTTTATATTTACTCAGAGTTTCGCCTTCATTACTGTTATACTTTTGTATTTTTTGTACAAATGTTGCATAAAAGTTTACGAAAGGTTGTAAGCTCAAGTAAGATTTTCCATCATTCAAACTGAAAGTAAGTTTAGTTATAAGTTATGGCATGACACGACGTCTGACAGTATTTCGCGCGCAAGACGCCATTTACGATCTATAGCAATACAAATAAATTCACTGCTACACTCATATATATATATATATATATATATATATATATATACATATATATATATATGTGTGTATGTGTGTGTTTAAATAACCTGCAAACAAGAACACATAAAAACATTTGCACCAAAACTTGCACACATATCCCTCTGCTTAATCGGTTCCTTAGTAAAAAGTAACATGTATGTATAGTCTCTTGAATAAGGAATATTAGAGTAAATATTAAAAAAAATATATCAAATACAAACTTTAATAAAAAATATAATAAGTTTGCATATGCATGTAACATATTATTCAGTCGAATAAAGCTACATTTATACCTTTTTTTCTGATTTCATTTGGTATCTCCATTTTAACACCCTCTTTATTCTTGATCGTTTTTTTACCAACAAAAATGTTGCATATCTTGACCTCCCTTCACCTCGATGATTTTACTTGGCGCTCCATTTTACCCTGGACATTTGGTAATGTTTCTGTTTTATCATGGACTACCAATGCATTTTCAACAGTCCCATATTGAATTTTTCCTGTTCTGGATTTTACCATCTTACCCATAGTATATTTATCAAGCCTTTGATGAGTATAGATAATCGATAATCAAAATAATCTGATTAAAAACTGTACAGGCAATTTTGAAAAAAGTTAACACATCGCACTGTGTTATATCCCAAGTGGATTTATGAAGTTTTATAACCACACACGCCAAAGTATGTTCTTTGATAAGACAGGGCGAATTTTAAGTGAATGTTTTGTTTAACCACAATTTAAAAGTGATACGTGACTTTTTCATTTTAAACTTAAATTCACGATATTATCAACGTGAAAGCAGTGAGGTAAAGCATGTGAAATCAACAGTACGTTCTATGGTATGACAGAGGCGCGTTAGAAATTAATATTTCTGTTTAGAGCACTATTGAAGCATGATACGTGATTTTGCATTTAAAATTTTCATAAAAAAACATTATATAAAAAATAGTTAAATTAAATCAAAGTAAGTTCTCTCCAGTGCAATGTAAACAACAATGTATTGTAAACTAAATTGATGTGCGGATGTATGTAAAGCTTTGTCCTGGCGCACCGACATAAGCTTCTTACTAAAGCATGCAAGTATGCGACTTCCTTGAAATATAGGGGATTTCACCGATTTGAACGACAGAAAATATGGGAATGTGAAACCCTTGTTGATAAATCTGAGTCTTCCGGCTGGTAATAAATTGAGCATTGGCTATATAATAATAAATAAAAAATGACACACTTAATCTGCATGAATTGAATAACATACTGAGACATACATTGGGACCGGGTAACGCTAGGTGCCCTTCTAGTCAAATTTATATATGTCACTAGGTCGGTTTTTCTTACTGTGTATTTTTATTTTTTCACATTGCATCTCCTACGAAACGCAAGGTTGCAGAGTTAAGCGACGCAGGTCAAATGATTGCAATTTGGTGAACCGTTATAATTGTTTATATCCAATGCTTCACATCTTTCAAGATATTTCAAGAAAAAAAACAGCCAGACGTTGTTCTATCTAGAAATGTGCCTTTCTTATTGCACACAAAAAAAAACACAATTTCCATTGTATTCAACGAAATGGATGGTTACACTTACGCCTCATTTAGGTTTGCCTGACTGTAAAACTGTAAAAGAGTAATAAATAACGAGAGAGAGAGAGTGTGAGAGAGAGAGAGAGAGTGAGAGAGAGAGAGTCGTATGCTCACTCTGTCAAGTTCAAAGTTGCTAAGCAGCGGCTAGATTCTCACAGGTTTTGGCAGATAAAAAGCGGGATTCTGAACAACGGTCCTCTATTCCAACAAATATCAATAGTCCTTAAGTAATCTCGTCAGCATCTGACTAAGTAAAATTCTTATTTTAGAACGTTGCAGCAAATTTACCCTTTGCGATCAAGGCAGCATACCCCCAATAATTACACTTGTGACTAAAAACAAACTTTGTGACACACAGATATCTGTGCGGAATGTTGCCAAGCTTATCTATAACGTTGACTTTACTAAAGCAAGCAGCCCTAATTTCATTCATTATAGTGCTCACAAAGCTTCAACCAGAACTAGCTTCCATACTAAAAAAAAACGGTTTAAATGTTGTCTTAAGGAGAAATACTTCCCAACAATCTGCAAAACCTCATTACACTACCCCTTATTTAAAAAAAAAATAGGAGATCGGTCATCTTCCTGTCAAACTAGTCAGGATCATGTTAGTCATAAGCATACCATCATCATTTCAGCAAAATTAATCTACTCAGCGACATGCAATATGTTTTTTTTTGCTAGATCTACAGTTGATGTACTAACTGTAAGGATTAGATATCCTTTTTATGGTGACTCTGTTCCTAGCGCAATTGCTCTTGACATATCAAATTCTTTTAATAGAGTATGGAATGTATGTCAGCTTCACAAAATATCAAGATACGAAATTGCTAGAAATATCCTCTCAATTATTAAATCCCTCGTCTCAGATAGGTTTATAAGAGTAGTGGTTGATGGGTAGATATCAGAAGCTCCTAGTATAAACGCTGGCATACCTCAGAGCCTCACCTGGGCCAAACTCTAAACCTGATCTTCAACAATTATCTCCAAAAAAACATTCTCAGATCATTTGTAGGTATGCATAATACAACTATCTACAGCAACACTACAATGATCGATAATGATCCTCCGCCTAATGTTCTGTCTTCTCATTTTGAGTACATGATACAAAAAGCGAACAGGTGTTTGGTTAACTTTAATGTATATAAAAGAAAGCTTTTCTCTTTGCATCACTAACGCTCTGACCTCTATCGGACTTGAGTTGAAATAAATGGTTCTCGTCCTAGGGAAGCACCAAGCGTTGACAAGATTCTAACCTTCACCTCTAATCTGAAATGAAATGAAAACACATAAAACTCCAATATGCTCGAAAGGCTCCCTATACATGGTGCATTTTTCCGATACTACGTCCCTCTTTTAACCAGTATCGTATCTTCCACTATGAATTCCGGCAAAATTTACTCTCAAACCACACACGTATACAGAGGTTAGCACAATACTTACCTTCTTAAAATGCTCTTCTCATACATTCTCACCATACACTATGGCCATTATTTCGTAGTGACACATTGCAACTATGGACGTGTTTATTTCATTTTATTATTTACCGTTTTCTTCTTTTAACCGCGCCTCATTTTTGACGAAATTGATGACCGGCCCATTTATAATTATCACATGAAGTTTCAAGCGATTTTAATAGTTGTTTTTTGCATTTCGTCAATCCGTTATTCTAACAATATTCCACGACTTTTATAACGGTTAGATTATGTAACAACTCTTTTCAATAGTCGCCGATAAGTCGCCTTTGCATTCTTTTTGTAAAACAAACATTATTTGTTATTATTCAGGTATCGGTTCTGTTATTGTTGACATCGACGATCGTAGCATTTCAGTTCCCTTTGCATTTCCTTATTTTAATGAGGTATATAGTTGTGTTTGCAGTGACCCTATTGAGACTGTCAGTGAACTTGGTCTATTGTCTTCCTAGGCTCTTGTTTCCGGCGATTTTTACAAACATCACGCGTTCAAGTAACCGACGACCCATGTCTATTAGATTTGTAAAGTTATTCTAAAAAACATATCTCGGCTGCTTCCAAACGACTTATAGCCGCCTTCGTCATTGTCTCAATTCACATTTGTAAGCGAGAATTGACTAAATGTGCGTCTTCAATATTCTAAAGTTTGTGTTCTGTTCATGTTTTTTAAGACGCAATTCATACTATGAAAGGCGGATGTTGCCATTGCAATTCTTTCTTTTTTATTTCAATCTCAATCTTAATCATCAAATGTAACAGTACAGACAAGGTACTTGAGTGTATCCACCTGTCTATTATAACACCTTTACATTTGATGCTGTATTTAAGGTATTTAAGCCTCGTAGAAGATAAAAATGCCTTCTGTGTTATTTCCATTAAGTAAAAACCCTTTCTTTTCACCTTTATTTGTAACTTTTTCAGTATTTGTTGCAGTTTTTTCTCGGAGTCTTAGATGAGAACATTGCCACCCACATATCTTTAATTGTCGATGTTACGACCGCATGCATTACCACTTAATATCATAAAGATTACTTGCTGGCAACATATCTTTCTATAATTTTCGTTTTTTTTTTACTGTACCCGAATACCCCTTAAAACATTTTATTAAGGTAATTAAGGAATTAACTAATTTTAAAACAGTATGACCACAAATAGACAATGCACTGGCGTTAGTTGCTTAAAGTGTAATCTTAAACGAAAATACTCAGGTAACAACGCGCTCCACATGATATAATACCGTGACTCCATTTTTCGTTAAATAAGTTTATATTTTTAAGTTCATTTTGTTCACAGGAAGACCGCAGTTACTACCTAAAACAACAGCAATCGGTTCGGAACAGCAGTGCTGCCAGTGTCCAACCCTCTCAGTCACTGCTACTAACTAACATGAAAGTCTTAATACAATAACTGTGATATCCGTACTTACCGTAATCGAATACTTCTAAAAATCGATTTTTAAGAGATAATTCTTGCTTTGGTTTTCTTTTGACATATTGTATGCATATATTCTTTTATACGTTGCCACAAATAACATTAAACAGAAAATAGTCAATATTTTTTTCTTTAATTACCTAAAAAAAAAGCTATGGTCAATAGATAATTAATCAATAGACAATATCTTACTTATGTTTCTTAACATTGTGTCTTATACTAAACTACTCAGGTAACAGCAATAAAAACTGCCTGGTGTTCGTTTCTTAAAATGTTTTCTTATATAAAAATAGTCAGGTTACAACGCACCCTTCATAGAAAATACATTTTTTTCATTTTTCGTTAAATACATATATTCTTATATATAAGTTAATTTTTCACATCAGAATCGCAGTTACGCCAAAACACTAACAAAAATCAGAAAAAAAAGGAGTGCCCGTCACTGCTAGCCATTGCCATCATGATACCTCCACCATTCATTATTGAATGTAATGAGCTGAAGTTCACTATCTGTTACTATTTAGGCCGCAAGCGTAAGGCAGTGATCGCCACAAGATGAAACTACCATACAATAAATAGCAGTGCAGGAATATTGAAGAAATACTATTTCGTTTCAAAGCAGGCGTACAATTCGACACTGACCGATCGATACTGACCGACAATGGTGAAAAACAAGTAACCGCTTAAAAACGCTAATGACCACCAGTGGTCGACATTAGAGACAGACAATTTCATTTAAAAGCAATTCAACGGAGGCTGATAATGGTCATAGCCGACAGTGAACGCCATGAACAGACACTAACAGCTGAAAATGCATTAAGCCTCCACCAGTAAACCTAAGCAAATACAAGCAACAGCGTCCACACAACACTAATCTCCAGTGATTATCATTGTCAAGTGGATGCACATGCACAAAAACTGCTTGAAAGTAAGAAAGACCATTTCAGTGTAGGTTGATACTGATCACATGACCAGTGACCGCCAGTCGCAAAGCTTACTAATGCACGAGAGTACCCGCCAGCAATCTCCCCACACTTACACTCATCACCGGTAAATCCCGGTGCTGGCAATCGCATTAAGTGGTTTCAACTTACTGTCATTGTCAGAAAATGCACATCTTTGTCAGC
This sequence comes from Euprymna scolopes, assembly GCF_053919585.1. NCBI lineage: Eukaryota > Metazoa > Mollusca > Cephalopoda > Sepiida > Sepiolidae > Euprymna > Euprymna scolopes. Next base: position 66,694,772 of record NC_136482.1, on the reverse strand, counting down.
AAGATGATGTTCTTTGGGAAACAGACCTTAGTTCCTGCTATTTTCCAGGTCCGACATCCGTAATTACATATGTTTCTGACTCCCAACTGGAAATTATATAATATAATGGCGAATATTTCCGTGGGTTTCCATAAAGAGCAATTACCTTTTGAAATATTCAGTCTATTTTAAATCTGTGGACGATATATTTTTTCTTTTCAATAACTGAATAGAGGCTAATAATTTTTATCCCTACTAGATAAAATGCATTCCGCGTTAAAGTATACTTATAAAGAGAGTGTAACTCGTACAAAATTTCTTTGATGTATTGGTAAAAAATACTATCTAGTTGCCCTACATCAATACACCACAAATTTACATTTACGGGACTGTATACACGCTGGGATTTATTTTACCCCCCCCCCATTTAACTTGAACTCTAACATATCGTACCTTAATAAATTGTTTAAAATCAAAATTAGATGAATAATTGTAAGTAATTACTGATATTTATCCAAGAATGGGTACCCTGTTAATGCGATTAAGTCAGTGATGCAAAACAATAACCGAGTTCTCTGAAACGAAAATTCAAACGATGAATAAATGTTCAATATATTTACGTTTAATGTGGTTGGGGACAGTAAATTAGAAATACGCTAAAAAAATTAGGTCAACGGTGCAAAAATGTTATTTTTCTTCAAATATACGTGTTGTGATCTCTACGAGAATCTTAATGCCATCATCTCGAAAAGATGCTCAACCCCCATCATATAGTTGCGGTGCCAACTACGTGGGTCGAACGACATTGAGATTGAACAGAAGAGACTAACAGTACGTATCTAGCAATATCAAGTATAGGATATACTGAGCAATAGACGTACTTGCCAACGCATACGAGTCTTCAATAACTGATCAGCTCATTAAAAACCCGTCCTGTGCAGCGAACTTCAGTACGAACTCATTTTCAATTCCATGTCGTGTTCATCGAATATCCCATTTAAAGATCTTGGATAATGTTCACTTTCGATGGAGAAGCAGAGGGAATGTCTCGTAAGTTTGAGAGTTATTCGCCTCTAGGATCATTGAGAGAAAAATATAATAACGTTGCTTTATTTTAATGGCTTTCCCATTTTTCCTATAACGAAACACAACTTAATATTATTTAATTTATTTTAAATATACATGTTTTTCATTTGTACCGATCTTTAAGTACCTCGATACAACTTTGAGAAACCGAGGGCGAAACCGGTCAATTGATACCTCAATTTATTTTCTGTTCTCCTTTTTTCTTTATTTAAAAACGCATTTTACTTTTAAGCATGAATTAGAAAAGTTTCTCCTTCATGATTGAAATATTTCAATTCTTTACCTCCATAGAATCAAGATATATATATATATATATATATATATATATATATATATATATATATATATGTGTGTGTGTGTGTGTGTGTGTAAAAAGTAGGCTCGTAATCGATAATCTGATATACTACTAAACCGATTGCCTCGACATTTTGTGACAACGTTTTTATCTAATCAAAGCGTATTTTTTATATATTTAAGATAAAACATATTGCAATATTAAAAAAAACTTCTTTGTCGAAATCGTTTCTTTTCAGCAAAAGTCGACCGCTATTGAACGCGAGAAAAATTGTTTTTTTTCCATTTTTTCTGAACGACTGTTTCATTATTTTGATTTACACTAATACTGTTTATTTTTACATATGTATTATTAAATAATAATAATGAAAAAGTCCTATTGTTCGACAAATGCCGAAAAATAATGATCACGACTTTACAACTTTTTTACAAATCGTTTCTATATAAAGAAAACTGTAAAAATATTTTTTTTCCGTAAACGATATTCTTAAATACTACGGAACCGACTGCCCCAGCATTTTGTGATAGGGTTTCTATCTATTCCTGGGGTATTTTTTTTTTTTTATATTTACGATTTAAACGTAATGATTTTTTTTAAATCGTTTCTTTTCAGCAATACTCGACCACTTTTGAACGCGACAAAATTTTTATTTTTATCAACGTTGGTTTACTATTTCGATTTACACTTATATTGTTTTTCTTTATATATTGACTATCAAATAATAATAATAATAATAATAATAATAATAATAATAATAATAATAATAATAATAATAATAATAGTAATATGTCTCGACAAATACCGAAAGATAACAAGTGTGACTTTAAATAGTGCGTAATACAAACTTTTCAGCAAAGCCGAGCAGCCAGTTAGTTTCGTCTGGTTCAAATTACTGGTCGGTTTTCAATGTGTGGAAAACCAAGCTTCCTAAACAGCGGTACTCTGGATAGTAACCAAATTAAAAATTGCTTCAGTCTAGAAGGATATTCTTTACTGATTAAGGACAAAACTGGTGAAGTGTAGATCACCCGCTGTGTCTCCCCCTCTCTTTCTCTTTCTGTATTTATCTCTCCTTCTCTCTCCCTCTCGCTCCTTATCGTTTTCTCTTTATCAACTTCTCTATCCCCCTTTGAGCCCTTTCTCCTTCTCACTCACTCTATGTTTCCCTCTCTCCCATTTTTCTGTCTCTCCCTCAGTCAAGCCCTCTCTCGTTGTCTCTGACTCTACCTGTCTCTTTCTCTGTTTCTGTCCTGACCCCCCTCTTCCTCTTTTTTCTCTATTTCTCTGTCTTTCTCTTTTTCTATCCCTATCTCTCGATCTTCCTCTCTATTTATCCGTCTTCCATCCCTCCTCCTATTTAGTATTTTAAATTAATTAGTGAATAAGGTATTATCAAAACATGGTAAATCCCATTTCAGTAACCTTATGTACTTATCTGATTACGGCAATGTGAAAATAAAAACAGCCCTATTTTTGTCACCTAAATAAATATACTAAATGAGGCATTGTCTAAACATGGTTAAGTCCAGTTTTATTCACCTAACTTACAATGAGAATAAAAAGTTATTTGAAAATTACTGATAATTAAAACATGAGAAGGAACTGGTAAACCCTTTCTAATAAAATTGATTTTGGCAGCCATTCCATGACAAAATGACATAGCCTTAGCTCTTGCTACATGCGGAATAGCTGCAATTTTTTTACTAATCATTCTTCTTTGAAATTACTATTAAAAATTCGATTTTTCAAAACTCCCATGTTCAATATCTTCAAAACATCAAAGATGGACACAATTTTACAGGAATACATAAAACTTCCCTTGAGACTCTTGATTGATGCTTGCAAAATTTCCCTGGCTATGTCAGACTATTTGGGATTGCAACATTATTGCTTGCAGGATATTTCAGACAATCTTTACCCGTAATTCCTCAATCAACACCAGCAGATGAAATAAATGCTTGCCTCAAATTCTCCACTTTTTTGGAGCCATGTGAAGTAATTAAACTTAAAATGCGCATGTCCATTTGTGGAACGCTGATCCGCAAAGAAATTTTCGTATCAATTGTAGGACATTTTGAACAGAAAATGCTGGCTGATCCGAGTAAATTGTGAATTTCTTTTACTCTTAACTTTTATCATTTAGTTACATAGAAAAGAGTTGGCGAAATAGGTTTATCAAGATATTTATGAGTGTGGGTGTTTGTGTGTGTGTGTATGCGCGCGCGTGTGTGTGTGTGTGTGTGTGTGTGTGTGTGTGTGTGTGTGTGTGTGTGTGTGTGTGTGTGTGTAAATAACGGTAAAATCCCTGGCAAAGAGGTCAAAATTGGAGAAAAAGATCTGATAGGCGTCAGATTGCTTCGGGTAGTTTTGTACACATGGACAAATATATTTTTATATGTTAAAGTCGGTTTACTTTAAACTGTTTCTTAACCGTCTTACGATAGCTTAAACCGGAACAAGTAAGGATTCAAAGTTTGCTTTTTTTCATTCACCTTTGAAATCACTTTTATATATTATATAGAATATAATAGTCAATGGAAAATTGGTTCTTTCATAATAAATACGAAATATTGTAGAATAAAAATATCACATTCTTTTTTTTTTGTTTTTTAGTATTACATTTTCACCTCAAACAAGGCACATTGCCACTTTGGTGTAGGGGGCTACTATCAGGGGCAGCAACTACTGGGGTACTATGTTGGGATTTGGGCACGAAGATGTCGGTCCATGTTAGAATTGACCTTCTCCATGTCAGTACAGTTAGGGAAGCAGTGACCCGGAATGGAATTCCAGAGTCTAGTGGTTCTGGGGAAGAAATTACTGGAGTAGAAATATTTTTTACATCTAGGGATCTCTACTGTGTGGGGGTGGGATTTAGCTGCCTGTCGGGTTTGTCGAGGGTGTCTACGTAGTGGGGCCACAAATGTCTGCAGTTCGTCAGAGTATTCACCATTAAAATACTTGTAGAACAGGCAGAGGGATTCAACGTTTCATCGATGGGACAGAGGCTGAAGCTTAGATGCCAGTTCAGAGCCTATCAGATTGGCGACACTCTTTTGAACATGGTCTAGGAACGAGAGACTAGCAGCAGATGCACCAGCCCAAATGTGACAACAATATTCCGTACATGGGCGAATGGTGGCCTTATAGAGGTACAGGATACTTTCAGGTGTTAGTAGTTTTCTAGCACGGTAGAGAGAGCCTACCTTCTTCGCAGTGGCCTGGCAATGTTTTCAATATAATTGTTATAGTTCCAACTCATGTTTCCTGTGAACGCTAGGCCAAGCAGTTTGAAAGATGTACTCTCAGACAGGGGGTCCCTTGGCATTGCTATTGGTGGCAGAGAAGGTTTCTGTAATTATTTAAGGAAACCAGTTTAGTCTTGGCAGCATTGAATGTGACCATCCATTTATGTCCCCATTCCACTACAGATTGGAGGTCATCCTCTAGTGTTTTTTCCATTTCTTTAGATATGTGTTCATTTGTTTTCCTGTCCTGCCTGTTATAGAGTGGTGTGTCATCAGCATATATACCCATCTCAGAGGCAGTTTTATAGGCGAGGTAATTAATAAATATTAGGAACAATAGAGGTCCAAGGATAGATCCCTGAGTCACTCCCGCATTTATATCACACTATTTAGATGTACGCCCGTCGAGGACAACCTGGAATTTTCTCTTAACTAAGATGGATTTAATTATGTTTAGTATTCTACCAGTGATACCGTATGATTTAATTTTCCTGAGGAGACCCTTGTGGCATATCCTGTCAAAAGCCTTAGATATATCTAGAGCTACCGCTCTGCCCTCCCCCGCTTTGTCCAGTGAATTGTATATACGTGGAGTGATTACAGTGAGGATGTCAGCTGTGGAAAGGGCTTGTCTAAATCCATATTGTTTGTCAGTCAGAAGTTTAGCATCTGTAAGGTGCCGGACTAGAGCATGGTTTATTATAGTCTCAAATATTTTGGCGAAAAGTGGGAGGAGGCTAATGGGGCGATAATTTGATGGGTCAGTTCTTTCGTCAGAATTCTTGAATACTGGTACCACAGAAGCAGTTTTCCAACAGCCCGGAAAGCATGATTCATTAAGGCATTTGCTGTAGAGTTTGGAGAGAACTGGAGCTACTTCGGCTGAGCACTTTTTTAATAGCACAGCTGGGATGAGATCGGGTCCCCATGCTTTTGAAATGTCAAGGTTTTTTATGATAGCGTGTACCTGAGCAGGGGTGATTTTTAGATTATCTAGCGTGGCGTCTGTCCGCAAAGGAAAGTCAGGCAGGGGGTGGTTGGAAGGGTCCAGTCTGGAGTTCGAGGCAAACCTGTTGGCAAGCATATTAGCCTTGTCGGTTGTTGAGCAAACAGTCTCGTGATTGTTGGTTAGTGGGGGAATTGTTGATTGCCCATTGCCCATTCAAGCAGATTTTACAACCGTGCAGCGTCAACAGCAGGCTAATCTAATACAAAACATTATCATTTACACATACGTAAATTATACTATTATATTGTATAATATCGCTTTTGAATCTATGTATTTTGGTTGATGATTGCATTGTCAATATTTAAAAAGAACCTGCAGATACTTACAGACGTTTAACTGCCACATACTTGTATATTCATTATCATGCGCTAAATAAATAAAAAAAAAACACTATCCGAACCATTAGAAATAATTACAAATACTTTGGCATAATAATCCTTCGTACAGTGGGAATAATTATACTCTCAATATGTTTCTAAAAGTACAAAAAAATCACAGTAAGAAATAGTATACGATATAAAACCATGGACTATTTTCTAGAACAGAAAATTAATACTATTCAAAATCTATTCGACTTATAAATATCAGATTACGCATGCGTAAGTTATTGCTAGGTTCGCTAAGATACGAGAAAATAAAGGAAAGTAGTACACTTCCTTGTGAATATTAATGTCTGTAATATTTCCTAGAAATCGCCTGCCGGATAAAGCAAACGAGCCATTATGCATTTCTGATAAGACAGACATTTAGTAGATATAAAACAGATGACTTGTAGCAATGACATACGACAAGATTTATTCATAGGAATAGAACTATGTTAATGAATCACGCATTCTCTTATATTCTCGTCATTTTTGTCTGTCTGCAACCATATCTCCTTCTCTCTCTCTTTCTTTCTCTCTCTCTCTCTCTGTATATATAGGTATATATCTTTTTGTATGTATACATAAATAAATATTCATAATATATAAATTTTTTTAATTATTATTATTATTACATTTTCAGCCCAAACAAGGCACATTGTCGCTTTGGTGTAGGGGGCTACTATCACTGGCAGCAACTACTGTGGCACCATGTTGGGATTTGGACAGCAAGGTGTCGGTTCACATTGCAGTTGAACTTCTGCATGTCAGTACAGTAAGGGAAGCAGGAACCTGTAATGGAATTCCAGAGTCTAGCGGTTCTGGGGAAGAAACTACTGGAGTATAAAGATCTTTTACATCTAGGGATCTCTACTGTGTGGGGGTGAGATTTAGCTGCCTGTCGGGTTTGTCGAGGGTGTCTACGTCGTGGGGGCACACGTGTCTGCAGTTCGTCAGAACATTCACCATTAAAATACTTGTAGAACAGGCAGAGGGATTCAACGTTTCGTCGATGGGACAGAGGCTGACGCTTAGATGCCAGTTCAGGGCCTGTCAGATTGGCCACTTTTTTTAACCTTGTCTAGGAGCGAGAGACTAGTAGCAGATGCACCAGCCCAAATGTGACAACAATACTCCATACATGGGCGAATGGCGGCCTTATAGAGGTACATGATACTTTCAGGTGTCAGCAGTTTTCTAGCATGGTAGATATAAATGCATATATATATATATATATATATATATATATAATTAAATGTGCATATGATATATGAATATATATGTATATATATTATATTATATTATAATATGTACTAACTTACATCTTTCTGGGAATATATATATATATACACACACGCATATATATATATATATTTCGAACATATATATATATACGCGTTATATAAAGAAATTATACATTTCAAGAATATATATATATATATATATATATATATATATATATATAAGTTATGAGCATTTATATGGTGATTAAGTTACACAGAATATTCTGCCTTTCCCGCGGAATATTCTGTGTTGCTGTTTTCCGTATAATTTTCAGAACTTTCCACCTTGCTCTACTTATGTATTGAGCACATTGGAAGTAAATACATCACATTTACGCATAAATCCTTGCTTAGTATATGAACTTTTGTGATTATATTAAGTAGCCATCTATATATTGGCGAATTTGTAGTCATACTGATGCCACTTATTTCGATCAATGAATATTTGTTTGAGCTGAGATATGTTCATCTCAATTTTAAAGTTAAAAACTGCAATAAATTTCTTGTCAGCTTGATATTAAAGAGGCAGGATTCAGCAAGGCATTTTTGTAGAGTTTTGAATGTACGGGGATAGATAATATTAGTATTTCTTTATTTATATGGCAAGAATGAGATAAGCTCCATCTCCTTGAAGGTTTTTTATCTTTTAAAATATCGCGGACATGAGAAAACTGCTTTAAAGATCAAAAATTGTGGCTCCCGTCTGCATAGGAAAATTTTAAAAGGAGTTTTTTGTGGCCCTAGAGTGGAGTTGGAGGCAGATGGCCGAGCAAGCACTTTTGCCTTTTCGGTTGTCGTGCATACAATCATCTGAGAGTTAGATAGTGAAGGAATTACTGGTTGCCATTTATTCATTATACTATTATGCATTTTACAAAAAAGCCACTAGGTGGTCTACTTGTTTGAGTGCACTGTGAATATTAATTACACAAACTTCAGGTACTGTGGTAAGGAATAAGTTTAGGAGTGAAGCTTGTTGTAGTGACTACGTGGAAGGTGGTTTGGGGAAAATGACTGCCTGGGTTACGCAATGGGATATAGAGAAGCTATAAGTAAGGCGTCAAGCTGAATATGTGTAATACGAGAGGGCAAGGCATTTTTACTGTGGATATTTAAGTCACAAAAGTCATGTATGCCGGCATTACTATATAAGGATCTGTACTATCAGAGACATGGTCGATTAGGGTACAGTACTGACTTTAGGTATAAAGCCAGAGAAAATATGATTAACTAACGCAGTTATGAAAGGGTAATCGAAAACGCACAAATCCCTGATCATCCGATTCCAGACGTTGCTCTCGAGTGAAGGGAAGGGTACCTCGAATATAGAGTCAAAGCCCGTACATATATCTGTTCAGATCCTTACGACAGAGAGGGAGATATCCTGTCATATTAAAATAGTTAGAGAGGATTGCAAATGTACATTTGTTTCACTTAATGCTAAGATAACCGGGGTGTTTACTAAGAGATAAGGCTTAAACGATCTAGATTACTTCTAAGCAAACAGTTATTTGAAAATGCGAACTTTAATGGAGGAGGTGATTTTTGTTTGTTTTTGTTTGTATGTTTGTCTTGTTTGCTCGTGGGATTTGTTTGAGTTGTTATTTCATTTTATTACGTTTCGTTTAATTTCAGGCCGAGGAGAATGTTTGGCAACGTGGGTCAGTTTTGATGCTATACACACAATAGATCTATTAGCCGAGCCCTGCCTAGAAATATGTGGCCCCGTGAACGCCCATTGGAGATAGCATCAGATTCCCTTTCCATACGCAATATGGTACTACAACTACACTGACATTAGCGACTGATGATAGAGCACCCGCTCCGAGCGCTAAAAGAATAAGGGCTCCTATACTGTTGGTCGGAAACAGCAGTCAATCAAACTGACAGTCAGGTACCATAAACCTCAATAACAAAACTGCCACAAATCGGCCGAATGAGCACAAGCAAACGCAATTTGTTCAGTTTGTGTGAAAAAGAAAAAAAGTTGAGGATAGGGGAACGGCGTTCAATGTCCTAGTCAGGAAACAAGGCCAAACATATGGCGGCTCCGGTGGGACCCTGTTATTGTACTTATGGGCCTAGCTAATAGACAAAAAAGGAGTGTAAAAGCCGAAAATAAACGGGGGGTATCTACTCCGTAATCAATTTAGGTTTACAAACCAGAGAAATTGTTCGAGTCACCAGCTATAGAAAAGTAGTGCACTATGCTGTGTAGGCATTTTTCCCCAGTTATAATATCAGCGTTATTTCTCCTAGATGGATAACCTGACAAGATCTAAGGGTCCATCACTTCGAGTGAGGGCATCATCCGCCTGGTTTCAACACCAGGTATTTTACGCCGTCGCATGGATGAGGATATTAAGTTTCATATTTGAATAAATATTTCTTTTATTATAACAAAATATAAGCGCAGAATTAGATATAGATTTTCTCTCTTACATTAAGAAGAACCCGTGCATGTATAAAGCATGGCGAGGAAACTAAACAGTCTAATAATTATTTTTTTTAAAGTGACTAAAATATTAATACGCAATTGGATATGTAGGAAATACAAAGCAAAGAAATTAAAACAAAAATGATGGCATTAGTTTTACATATGGTACATACAACAACATGGAATAGAAAGATATATGTTTGTCCATTCGAGTGACCCGTGTACGGGCTACCTAACACGCAAGTATCTCCCACTGAAAGGAATTTAGGGTGCCAAGCTTACTTCCTATTTCAGTTTTGTAAAAAAGGGAGTAACTTAAGGGACAAAGGGATCTTTTCAGGAGTGGCCAGTTTTTCTTTATTTTATTTACTTGTGTTTAATTTAAAATACTAGTTTCGATTTCTTTTTTCAGATTAATTTCAAAACATACAAACCGGTTTTCCAAATGAATTAATGCTAGCAACCAGTTATTTTTCTCTATGACTCTTGAGACGGACATCTGGAAACAAAGAGTTTTAATAAATAAGAGAATAGAAATTGGTAACATGTACCGTTCCGAAATTAGTTCTAATTATGGTAATAGTGATTTTTTTGGGACAACGACTAGTTTTCTACAATAGAGGGTAGATAGCAAACTTACTTTTAAATATCTATCAAACTATTTAATATCGAAAGTTTAAACATTTTTTTATTATATGCATATACCTTGAATATAAATATGTATACGTACACCCACAAACACACATACACAAACACTTTTCAAATATATTCACATACTGATGCGTATATTCATATGTGTGGACACACAGCCAATCAAATAAAAGTATCAAGTTATTTGGGTAGAAAGAGATTTGAAAATAAAGTTTTGTTCTAAAACAATAGCGTAAAAGTAGAGATAGATTTCACCATCTAACATTAAGAAACACCCTTGACTGTATTAAGTATAGTTATAGAACAACTCTATTTTTGTAATTTGTTTTAAAATTAAAGATTTAAATAATTATACTATCTGGATTTGTAAGAAATACAAAGCAAAAAAATAAACGGAATCAATAGAGATATTTATCCTCTTTGTCCATTCAAGCGACTAAGGAAAAGGCTACGTAAAAGACCAGTGTCTTTAAAAACTTTTATTGAAAAGGTCAACTCAGGTAAATTAATCATATACTAGAACTAATGTCTATTCAAGGTAGCTTTCTTCAGCCTCAATCCCAGCCTCGATACGGGTACGAAACTATGAGCATGCCGTTTTCACAAGCGCCGGCGAGAGCTAGGTTAATACCCGGGAAAGGCCGATGATAATGCCAGTTTTTTCTGTAGGAGGTCATGTTGGTGATGTTATCGACGTATGACCAAACGAAGTTCAGCGGATTCAGGTCGGGAGAGGAGAGGGCGGGCAAATCAGGGAAGAATAGGAAGTAGTAGCCCTCCTTCTGAACCCAAGACATATTTTTTATACTATAACAATACTCTTATAATAAAAAATAGAGAACGATTTAATATTTCGATTATTATATTTAGCTGAATTTTACAAATCCGCCATTTCATGATTAATACAAGTTAATGCGATTATTGATGAAGTAACGACCAATATTTTAGCTAATCTCCTCTCTCTCTCTCTTTATATATATATATATATATATATATATATATATATATATAACACATTTACACACATATTTATATATATTATTTTATATATATATATGTGTGCGTAAATATATATATATATATATATCTATATATATATATATATAAATAAATACATATATATATATATATGTTTATTTATTTATATTTATATACCATTGGACCGTATCTCATGAAATTCTTTCTATTCCACGGTTAAAATAGGCTACGTACATTAATCTTTTTTAAGTGGTCTCATGGGAAATTTACACAATTCGGAGAAAATGTTTTAACCGCTAATGAAATATACATTACTGGCATTCATTACGAAAATCTGAGCAAAGTTCAATATTTTCCAAGTCTCCTAAATCGGTGTTTAACTCTACGAAACAAAACAAAATGTATATTAGTACTTCCCAGGCGAGGCACTGTTTTCTCGTAATACATTAAATCTTTGTTTTTCTCAATGCGTCTTAAATGTATTATGTTAGAAACTTTGCTTTTTGTTCATGAATACAATTGTACTTAACGTATTATGAATAAAGGAAAGTAAAAATCCGGCGAAACCGGTGTTTTACATATTGGAAAATACAGCTTCTTGTTAGAGCGTTATAACATTGATATATACAAGGTGTCTTCATGACTTATTGCATTTTAATAATTCATTTAATACTGTATACGTTCAAAAACACATCAATTTGAGGAGAAGCCGCAAAGAAAGGCCGTTAAACCTTAAAGTATATTTCACAGAATCATCGCTAGTTGATCTTATTTGCTAAATTGTATCGTATAGATAACTTTTCACATACTGTAAACGATAAATGCCCATATTCATATTTCATTTTGCATTTTCTGTAGTAAATTATATATATATATATATATATATATATATATATATATATATTAAGAAAAATAGAAAAACCAAATGAAATTATTAAAAAATCAACGTTTCGTCCTTATTTCAGAGAACATCTTCAGGATAATTGAAATAAAAATGTAAGAAAAGAAAAAGTCATAAAAGAAGTCCTCTGAAATAAGGACGAAACGTTGATTTTTTAATAATTTCATTAGGTTTTTCTATTTTTCTTAAAACATAACGTCAACCACCGCTGGTATTTTTTCATTCCTTATACATATATATATATATATATATATATATATATATGCGTGTGAGTTTGTTTGTGCATATATATATATATATATATATATATATATATATATATATACATATATATATATATATATATATACATATATGCGTGTGAGTGCGTTTGTGTGTGTATGTATTTGTGTTTGCATCCGTGTGTGTGCTGGATATTTTCGCGCTTAGAACGTGAAAAATTTATAGACCTTGATTGCTTTATTCAAAATTAATAGTTGAATATGGTTAAATTATACCTCGCCGTTCATTATATATATTTTTCCTATTAGTTCCTAACTCTTTATAAATAGATACCTTAACACTTAGTATTAGGTTAAGATAAGTAACAGAAAACACGATTACAAATAATGTTAACAGTCGAACTTAGAGTAACATAAACTTTTATGAGTGCAACCGCTAGCTTCCATTAGTAACAGTAGAGACTTCTTCGTAAACGAATAGAATACTCTTAGCTAGTGCATATTGCTTTATACCTAGAATCACTCGTAAGACGTGAAAATGTGTCTGTATATTTTCATACACAAATACACACACAGACGCATACGCACACGCATTTATCTAACTATACACTATTAAATGAAATGTACCCTAAACGATCCCTTAACAGCTGGGCTATTTTTTCCACATTTCATGCAAATGTATTCATGAGGTTTGGTTGGTTGTTTTTGTTTTAAGGCATATCAACCCTTTTCAAGTTATTTAATGCCGAATGCAAAGATTTTGAAGAAACATTTTTTAATAGAATATATTTGTTTTCAAGTCGGTTTCTATTTAACCCATAGTTGGACCCCTAACAGGTACTTCCACTCCGGATCAGAGTGGACCTGGGAGCGATAACAATTAAAGCGTGGCTCCACATTCCCCAAAGCCCGCAAGCTGGGGCCTCACCATCGGATATAGGTTAAGGTCATATCCAGGACCTGTATTTATGAGACTGGCAGTGTTCTTAGACAGGTTTAAGTCTGGGAACGCCTTCAATGAGTACCAATAATCAATAATTAAAATAATCCGATAAAAAAAGGAGATTTTGACTACGGTTTACTTTTAATACAGCCTAATATAATAAGAACATTCTGGATGTTTCTATTAAAACACAAGCAGAATCGCATGCCACATTTAAAGAATTTTTAGTTGAGAAGTTAGGGGCGGGTTCGAAATGAATGTTTCTGCTAAAATTGTAATTTAACCATGACACATGGCTTTTGCATTTTAAACTTTTATTCGAGCCATTGTAAAAAACATATACATTTTTTTAAAGCATTAGGTTCCCTACAGCGTAATGTAAGCTAGAGAGTATTGTGAACTAAGCACTGCGGAAAGCCATGTCAATGTTCAGTGCACAGAATTGGGTCTGCCATATATATATATATATATATATATATATATATATATATATATATATATATATGTATGTATATATTACAAAGTTCATGATGTCACCATCTTCCAATTTATTCTTTAAATTGCGTTGACGCTTACAATTCTTTACAGTAACTGTTTCGTAGCGCAAAATCATTTAATTATCATATCCCTCTATGAATCTATTTTGCCTTTAACGTATCAGGAGAAGTAGAAACGCTCAATCCACCAAAAATAAAATATAATGCATTCGGGCATAAATACAAAATCCGAAAAGTTAAAAAGAAGTATAAATTACCTTATTTTTCGCTTACAGTTACTGTCAAGAATTGTAAGTGTCAACTGAATTAAAGGAATGAATTGTAAGATGGTCAACATCATGGCATTTTCGAATATAGACTTTTGTCATTTATTTGTTATATGCTCTGTGATTACAATGAGCTTTTTAAATTAAGAATGTGTATGCATAAAAAGGAAATAGAATTGAAAACATCATATTTCCACAGAAATATCATATTTGCACACACACACACATACACACATACACACAAATATATATACATATATATATATACATACACATACATACATATATATATATATATATATATATATATATATATATATATATATATATATATATATTGGAGTTTTTATATAGAAATGAGTTACTATTTAAGTACATAATTTTGATTTCAGCTTTATCGTAACTAGAAGTGTTCTCAAGGTGATTATCGATCGCTATCGAGAGATAAAATGGCGGCTCTTTACTTCAATTTGGTATCACAAGACAAAAAAAAGTATTAATTCTACGCGATATTTTCCATTGCAATACGCACTAAATATTATTGAAGTCTATTTAATATATACAGACCAGAACGAATACATTAAGTGAGTATATTAAATTTTCATATTCTATTGTTCCAGCTTTAAATAATACGTGTACCGAGAATGTTATAGTTTTGTAAAATAACGCTGTTTGTACTGAAAGGAATGTGTGTGTATTAGTAATCTTCAATTGTCTTGTGTAAGAAATGGGAATAGAAAACTGCTTTAGTAGACTCTAAAATAAACAGTAATTAATTTTAATTTTTTCCAAACTATCTCTTTATATATATAAAGAGAGAGAGAGAGAGCATGAGAGATAGAAAGAGAGACAGAACAGGAGAGAGAGAGAGTCTTTGTCAGCTTGAAATCTCTTTGCAATATTTATTACTTAAAACAGAAATTACAAATAGCTCTCCTCTTAACAAGCAACGCCTATTTTCTAATTCACGGTATTATACTTTAAATACAAGTTTATTTTTCTCTAAGATGTGACCATAAAGCATAGTTTACCTTTTCACATTCAACATTGAAACTGACACACTTTGTTGACAATCAAGTAGTTCTATCTTTGAAATGAAATATGAAATACAATTGTTTAATATTCATAGAGAAAATGCATGTACATTACGAAAAAGTTCTATTTGCTATATTCAAACTAAACCAATTATTAAATTAATTGAAATCGGTATATATCATCAAAGAAAATGTGTCTGCTTGCGAAGTGGTTTTCACTAAGCTAACCTAGCAGTATTTAATCTACAGCCTTGAAATTTGTCAAATTGTTGTGGATTCAAAAACTGATTTGAGTTTTAGCTATACAAATAGCGACTTGTCAGTATGCTTTACACATAAGGAAATATATATTTATATGTATGATAGCATTACTTGGTAAGCTGGAAAGTGTCATTATCTTAGATTGTTTCAGAACATTAAGACAGAGCTAAATATGTTTGTGTTCAATTGTTTGCACCCAATATACATTTTTTATTAAACTTTTGAATGCAGTAATACATGCTAACTACAATAAAATAATCAATAATCAAATGACTCTATGATACATACGTTATCTACACAAATGAAAATATCATATTTAAGCGTATTATACTACCTGGCAATACGGGACGCCGGTCTAGTAACAAAGAAGATTTAATTAAAACATCAATATGAAAGTATCTTAACCGCTCAGTGGGTATCGCATACACGTGAGCATTATAAAGGATGTAATTGTGCCTATTGTGCAGAGATAAAGTACATTGAAATAGCGTTCGTGCTAGAAATTGAATCGACGTTCTATATATTTTTATGTTCCTAGCATTTTTTCCATCTTTCTGAGAAATAGATAAAATGTACATTAAAATGCAAATCTTACCGAATTCATCAGGTAAATAATTATTTTTTCAATATATTTTAATAATGCTTTTAAACGTTATTAAATGTCAAGGTCTCTAATGTGTTCTCTGCAATAAACTTGACTATGCCGTAGCAATTTGGCCAGTCGCTTTTAAGAAGCCTCGAGTCTGTGTTCAGTAATAAAAAGGCTTAAAAATTACATGTCTGCAACCTTTCAAATTTTGTAATTAAAGTTGTATCAGCTTATTTTAGCGAAACATCCATAATATTAAAGTCATGGAGTTTAGATAACATTAGTTGAATTTAATGGTTAGAAGCACTGAGTGTTCCAGATCACAACGTCTTTGGATTATAGAGGTATGTTGAATCTTGTTGCCGTGTCAGTTTACATGGTTTCACTACTAAACAAAGTTTTACCGACTTATTTTTCTTATGACACATATCATATAACGACTGTGAACACCATTGTTCTGATGAATGAAATATTGTGTGATTAATATATTGTGACAATATGATCGGATCAGTAATACATATGTATATACACATATGTATTACGTAAATTGCATATTCAATCGAGTGCGGTCAAATAGATTTGGTGTTATATTTTGATATTAAATAATTCTAAATAGAGAAAAAAATAGAATATTACAGCTATTATCACATTGTATAAATGTTGAAAAGGGTTAGGTGCATATGTTGCCCTAAGATTTAGTGTGTTATTTTATTTTCATATTTTTTGCAAGCATCAAACTGATTGTTTTGGCAGGATTTGACATTTTTAATCAATTTTCGACAATAGAATCTGCCACAGAGAAAATGCAAAAATAATATAATTTTTCCACATGGAGAAATGAGTACTAGAATAGGAGAAACAATGCATGAACGAGGCTAGAAATTAAAGAAAATCAATCGGCGTAAGGTGGAATTATTGAAACCATATGAGAAGAAATAAGTAAATCAGGAGAAGGCAGCAGGAATGTTATAAAATGTAACGAGAATGAGACCATGTATAAGAGTACTGAATTGAGAGAGAGGCAAACTTGAAAAACGAGGGAAATAAATGTCGGAACACAATATAGTTTCCTTTTATATAAAGAAAAATGTAATAAGAAGAGTGCTTTTGAAAAGAAATAAAGGATAATAAATCTGTGTTCAGAAACTGTTTTCAAGGGAGGAAAGATACACGCATATATGTGTATATATACATACATATATATATATACATATATATAAATACATACATATATAAATACATACCTATACATATAAACACATACATATTTATATATATATATATATATATATATATATATATATATATATAAATACATGCTATCATAAAACCTTGACACTTCAAAAGCATGTGGACCCGATCTTATCCCATCTGTGCTATTAAAAAAGTGCTCAACCGAAGTAGCTCCAGTTCTCTCCAAACTCTAAAACAAATGCCTTAATGAAGCTTGCTTTCCGGGTTGTTGGAAAACTGCTTCTGTTGTACCAGTATTCAAGAATTCTGGCGAAAGGACAGGCCCATCAAATTATCGCCCCATTAGCCTCCTCCCACTTTTTGCCAAAATATTTGAGACCATAATTAACGATGCTCTAGTCCATCATCTTACAGATGCTAAACTACTGAAGTACAAACAATATGGATTTAGACAAGCCCGTTCCACAGCAGACATCCTAACTGTGATCTCTGAACGTATATACCATTCACTTGGCAAAGCGGGGGAGGGCAGAGCGGTAGCTCTAGATATATCTAAGGCTTTTGACAGGGTATGGCATGAGGGTTTCCTCAGGAAAATCAGATCATACGGTATCACTGGTAGAATACTTAACATAATTAAATACTTCTTAGATAAGAGAAAAATCCAAGTTGTCCTCGACGGTCGTACATCTAAACAATATGATATAAATGCGGGGGTGCCCCAGGGTTCTATCCTTGGACCTCTATTGTTCCTGATATTCATAAATGACCTCCCCGACAAAATTGCCTCTGAGATGGGTATATATGCTGATGACACTACACTCTATGGCAGGCACAACAGGAAGACGAATGAACACATTTCTAAAGAAATGGCAGAAACACTAGAGGACGACCTCCAATCTGTAGTGGAATGGGGACAAAAGTGGTTGGTCGCGTTCAATGCTGCCAAGACTAAACTAGTTTCATTCAATAATTACAAGAAACCCTCTCTACCACCCATAGCAATGGCCAACGACTCTTTATCTGAGCGTCCATCTTTCAAACTCCTTGGCCTAACGTTCACAGGAAACATGAGTTGGAACAATTACATCGAAAGCATTGCCAGGGCCGCTGCAAGAAAGGTGGGCTCTCTCTACCGTGCTAGAAAACTACTAACACCCGAAAGTATCCTGTACCTCTATAAGGCCACCATTCGCCCATGTATGGAGTATAGCTGCCACATCTGGGCTGGTGCATCTGCTACTAGTCTCTCGCTCCTTGACAAGGTTCAAAAGAGAGTCGCAAACCTGATAGGCCCTGAACTGGCATCTAAGCTTCAGCTTCTGTCCCATCGACGAAATATTGCATCCCTCTGCCTTTTCTACAAGTATTTTAATGATGAATGCTCTGACGAACTGCAATCACTTGTGCCCCCACGACGTGAGCACCCTCGACAAACCCGACAGGCTGCTAAATCCCACCCCCACGCTGTAGAGATCCCTAGATGTAAAAGATCTTTTTACTCCAATAGTTTATTCCCCAGAACCGCTAGACTCTGGAATTCCATTCCAGGCCCTTCTTCCCCAACAGTACTGACGTGCAGAAGTTCAAGTGTAACGTGAACCGACATCTTCCTGCCCAAATCCCTACATAGTACCCCAGTAGTTGTTGCCCCTGATAGTAGCACCCTACACCAAAGTGGCAATTTGTCTTATTTGGGGTGAAAATGTAATTTAAAAAAAACATACACATATAGATATATATATATATATATATATATAAATACATACATATATATATATATATAAATACCTGCATATATATATATATATATATATATATATATATATATATATATATATATATATATACAGTTGTGCGCAAAAGTATTCGACCCCTACCAAAATTGTCTTATTTCTTTGAATGGATACTTCAATAATCTTTAAAACCTTCTTTAACGACTAAGTTCGAATAAACTGTATAGTTTTCAACAAAAAATAATAAAAAGTAATTAGTGCTTGATAATATAAATAAATTTATTTACAAAAATAAAAATATGGATGTTGCAAAAGTATTCGACCCTTTTCATTAATACTTGGTTGAAGCTCCTTTGACCTTGATTACTGTAAGTAAACGTTTCCTATAACATCTAACGAGACTTCTACATCTGTCCACTGGAATTTTAAGCCACTCTTCTTGACAGTAGTGTTTTAATTCAATCAAATTAGATGGTTTTCTTTTATGTACCGCAATTTTTAAATCATCTCATAAGTGCTCAATCGGAGTTAGGTCTGGAGACTGGGAAGGCCATTCTAGAACTTTCACCTTATTATTCTTTAACCATGCCTTAGTGCTCTTTGAAGTGTGTTTAGGATACTTGTCCTGTTGAAAGGTATACCTCCTTCCATGCCCCAACTGGTTCGCAGACGGAACAAGATTTTCTTTCAGTATGGACTGATATTTTACTGAATCCATTCTTCCATCGATTATGGTTAATCTTCCAGTTCTATTTATACTGAAACAGCCCCACACCATTATTGATCCACCTCCATGCTTAACGGTTGAAACGGTATTCTTCACATTATAAGCAGTATTTTCTTTTCGCCAAACATAGCGTTGCTGGTTGTGTCCAAATAGTTCCACTTTCGTTTCGTCTGACCAAATTATATTATTCCAGTAATCAATAGGCATTTCTAGGAAGTTTTTTGAAAAATTTAATCGAGCCTTTTGATGAGCTTTCGAAAGTAAGGGCTTCCTTCTAGCAATACGTCCATGCAATCCGGCACGATTTAATGCCCTTCGAATAGTTGACAAGTGTACATCTGAGCCAGCATTCTTCAAATCGTTGTGCACGTCCTTTAGGTTAGATTTAGAGTCTATTGAAACTTGTCTAACAATTTTCCTAGCCCCACGTGTCGTAATTTTTCTTGCACGACCTGATCTTGGAAGACTTGATACAATCCCTTTTACTTTCCATTTTTTGATAATGGACATAATAGTCGACCGTGGTATAGAAAAACTTTTGGAATTTTTTTTATAACCTTCTCCAGACTGGTAGACATCGATTACTTTCTTTTTAATGTCTTCAGAGTACTCTTTGTTCTTTGTCATAGTTGCAGATTTGTTGAAAAAGTTTTTTTTTTCACTTGAAACTATATTCAATCATTCAATATGGAATTGAAGTTCAATTTGAACTGATTTTAGATTCAGTAGAGTCATAAATATTATTTATAGGAAATAAATACAAGGTCAGACTAAAATAATAAACTTAATGACGCTTTTATTTAAACTTTAAATTAAAGGGGTCGAATATTTTTGCAACATCCATATTTATATTTTTTGTAAATAAATTGATATATATTATTAATCTCGAATTACTTTTCCTCATTTATTGTTGAAAAATATACAATTTATTCATAATTAGCCGTTAAAAGGTGTTATGAAGATTTTTGAAGTATAGATTAAACGAAACAAGAAAATTTAGACAGGGGTCGAATATTTTTTGCGCACAACTGTATATATATATATATATATATATATATATATATATATATATATATATATATATATATATACATATTTTTTACATGGAAGTCACCACCTATCAAATCCCGGGAGACACTCGGGGATAAGTAGGGGTTATTGCGTGTACAGTAATCAATAGGGTAGTATAAATATATATATATATATAAATAACTATATATATGCATATATATATACATATTAGCCTGTTATTGCGTTACCTTGGCATGCATAGTGAGTTACAAAATTCCAATGCCAAATCGCAAGCTAGTAGTAATAATAATATTACATGATATTGGTGTTAGTATATTAATACAAGGCGCAATAATTAGAAAATTGTAATCATATTACTTTTACAATTTTAAGTAATATCATTATTGATAATAGCAAGAATAAAAAAATAATAATGATGTTAATGATACTAGTACACTTTATATTGATATAATACCCATATTCTTGATACTACTGAAAACGATACGTATAATGATATCAATAAAACAACGGCGATAAAATTAATATTAATGAGATTAACTAAGAAAAGCAAAAAAAAAAAAAACAAACATTTAAAACATTGTTACGAAATTAAACACAATGATAATGCTAATATTAATAACAGTAAACAACTAATAATCACAAAAATATCTGTAACACTAATAAAGCCAATAAAAGAAATAATCAGAATAGTAATAATAGAACAAAAAATAATCATAATAATAAGACTAATTTTATTACTAAAACTACCAATATAATAATAATAATAATAATAGTAATAATAATAATAATAATAATAATAATAATAATAAATATAAAGATTAAACGCCAATCTTAGAAGAATGCAAAAAAGCAAAAGTCCCTATTAAAAAAGATTAGCAATATTACTACTACTACTACTACTACTACTACTTCTACTACTACTACTACTAATAATAATAATAATGATGATAATAATAATATATTTTCAATATCCACTAGAACTAGACTTAATATTTGAGACGGGTCTAGAAGTATAGAAAGAATGGGGAGAGAAAGCACTAATCAGGCATCCACTCTAATAAACAAAAAACACTGTAAATGTACTCTTCTTTAGTCTAATAAAAAAATCAAATTAAGAATCGTCCTACGATCTCGTTGTGTTAAATTTTCAAGTGATAGTACATAATAAATCTAAACCGTGCAGTTTGTCAATACATATTTAACATAAAAATTGCGTATTATTTCCGATGAGTAAGGGAGATTAATTGTTTAAAGTATGTTTTAGAAAATTTATAATGAATTTTGCTTTTGTTAAACGAATTTAAAAGCAACACTGCTAAGGTCATTTTTCTGTAAAGGCAGTTAAAAATAAAAGGTTTACTTAGGTTCAAATTCTGTAGTAACACTTCCCTCTACTTAATTCTGCTTCGAATAAGGCTACCTCTACAGAGTTTGAACGGTAGGTTTATTTTTAAACTGGAACTGTAAAACAAATCCTGTGAAGTTTAGGTTTATATAGAAAAATAACGATGGTTCAAGCAATATGATTGTTTGTTGTTTTGTTAGATTACGAGTTGCTGTTTAGTTTTAGATAAGTGTTTCCTACCGTTCATGAATACCTTAACCCAAACTTCGCTTAATCTGATTAACAAATGTAAACAGCAAAGCCAATCGAGCTGAAATTGGGAAAAGAGGGGTTTGTTTTTTATATAGACGAAAAAATAATGTAAAATGTAAAGAATAAGAAGTAAGACGTGCGATTGCGAAAAATGTGGCTAATGTATCAAACTGAGCAGATTAAAAGGAGATCATACTGAGGAAGCAACTTTCATCCTACCACCTGTAAACATGTTTTTTTTTCTTAGGAAAGTGACTCCTCGTGGAACCATGAAAAGAAATTACGATAGCGAAAAAAAATCTAGTCATAATATCCGCGAAATCTTAATCATGTATTGCCAGGTAGAGTGGCCATATTGAATTTAAATGTAGACTCTCAGTTTTTATTTCTTTAGTGTTTAATTATGGACGGAAACAATCGCTTCTATTTGATATCCGATATATTTTGACTGCAGGAATTTTCTCATGCACCAAAGTAACGGAGGTTTACAACAACGGATGTCAAATACAAATTGCATGCATCTAGCCTATTAGCCACTATCTTCTATAGCTGTTATGCCCAGTTTTACAAATTAAGCCATGATAATAAAATGCTACATTGCATCCGACGAGCAACATTATCACAATCGCCACTTATAGAAGAAGGAGTTTCTATTTCTCTATCTAAATATTAAGTCCGACCACTGCTACCAGTTGACACAGGGAACAATTTTACATTTTCTAACGCTATTTATAATAGAACCATTATAACTGTATATTAGATATATAAAAATGCAATAGCATTCCAGTTTTCTTTTCCCTAATTAATAAATTCGATCTCCACATAGTCCGCCCAGTTCGATTAGCTGAGCTGTGACCATACTATTATTGTAGAATACTATTCTCCCTACATTAACGAACGATTACTAACATTGATAGATGGTGTCATCATACAAAACTTCTGTTTTTAATATACGATGTCACGTTTTTGGTGAAAATAGTTATATATATATGTATATATATGTATATGTATATATATATATATATATATATGTATCATATTTACATTTCTTATTTATTGTATTTGCAGTTTATTTTCGTTTTTTTTTTTACAATCCTGCGTACGTCTGCGTGTGTGTCTAACTGCTCTTGTGTCTCCCTATTACATTGTTGTTTCATCTCAATTACATGTTCATAATACTATAACACTGACGGTCTTACTATACACAGCGTCTGTTGGTAATGTACAATAGCAAATCTATGGTAATATATATATATATATATATATATATATATATATATATACATATATTTGTATCTGCATTTTTTATATTTTTGCAGTTTATTTCCGTTTGTAATTGACAATCATATGTAAGTATTTTGTTGCGTGTGTGCCTGGCTTTGCGTGTGCTCCTTAATACTAATTCTTGCATTTTTAAAAAGTTTTCAATTCATTTTTTTTTTTTGAGGAAGCGATTTTTCATCGATAGAACACTATACTTTTATACAATATTATAAACGACTACACTTTTTATTATACGTTATTTGCAATTACGAACCTAATTACATGCCCATAATAAAATTTAACACTCATCTTTAGACCGCGTTCCATTATAGGTGTCAACAAGTATTGAAACCATAAGAAACATACATTCATGCTATTTCATGTAAATAAAATTAAACACTCATATTTACACCGCTTCCCACCCAAGGTATCCAAAACTATTGGGGCCATAAGAAACATACATTCATGCCCTTTCCATTAATACTAAGCCATAGCAACGCGTGGCAAAGTACCGCTAGCTAATTATATAATTGTTCATTTTACTTTATTTTCTATTTCTTTTTGAAATAATTGAACAATACATTACAACGAATATAAATTAGTAAAATATCGCATGAACACTATACCGAGGAATATTGTCTAATTCGCATGCTCATAAGTAGTAAACTTTAATATTTGTTGATATTCATATAAAAGAATTACAGAGTAAAGGTATTTAACAACTAGTCATAATTCAACTGACATTTCTTAACCTGTGTCCATGTTTTCTATCTGATTACTACTGTTTCCTTTTTTGAATTTTTAAATATGTTAATATAAGTATACTCCTCAAAGCATGTACATTATTCTACATTTTTGCCTATTATTTGAAAGATTCGTGTACATATGTCAAAACCAATCGAGATTTTAACATTAATATAATGACTAGCAGGACCTGTAGAAATTCCACAGGGGAATCATTCGTATGTAATATATTGATGTTGCCATTTTGTAGATGTTTAGTTAAATGGCGACACTCTGATATTATTGAAGCATTTTTATTAAACCTGCAAAAGTATCTATGTAAGCTAGCGCGAACGCCCGGAAAAAAAGCCCGGTCGTAAAATACGCTTAAATATGATATTTTAATTATTTCAGATTTCGTATATATTTTTATAGAGTTAATGATTTTCTCGATTTTTATATATTATAAAGTTGCGATTTCAAAAATAAAAAAAAATATCCAAATGACTTGGGTGCATTAGCTTGAATCGAAACCGGAATGAAAAATGGTTGAAAATTATATATATATATATATATATATATATATATATATATATATATATATATATATATATCTTGAGTTTCTTCAGCCATAATCGAAACCGAAACACAAAACTTATGCTGAATTCTTTATAAAATTATTGATAAAAAATATAGGATTTAAGTGCCATCAGCCAAAGTCGAAACCAAAAAAAAAAAAAAACCCAAGAATAATTCTTGGTAAACTTAGTTATGACAAGAAATAGAACATGACAATAAAACTACCCGGAAAGCGTAACACACAAAAGAACTCACACGCTATTGTATTAATATATAGATTATTATCATTGTTCACATGACGATTACTTTAATGCAAGAAACGAATGGTTAATAAAGCAAAAGATTGAGGCAGATTTGCAGCATCATGCAGTGAAACAATATTCAGTAACCGTAGTAAATGTTATGCATTCATTATAAAATGTTTAAACTTCATATGTGAAAAAGCTAGTATTTCAAGTCCGCAACGAAATAATTTTTATAGGACATATATTCTATCCTGATTTTAAATACACAATCTGTGAGAACATATTTAAGGAAGATAGTCATGGCTGAAAATGTTGCAAGTGTTACACTGTGTGACGTAAAATAAAATTCCGTTTATAAAGAGAAGGATATATGTATGAGAGAAAAAGTTAAATACAGCATGAAAATGTGAACAACCTTTAAAATGATTGATATTTTTCAAGCAAATGATTTTCTTTATTTCTCTCTCGTATATATATATATATATATATATATATATATATATATATATATATATATATATGTTTGGTGGTTAAATAAAAAATTCTGAAAAAAACACGACATATAGACACATATATTCGAATTAAGAATTTATTGTTTGAAAAAAGGAATATATAGAAGGTGTTATGTTAATTCCCGTAATCCAAGGAATTTCTTATCGGTGTCTTATATATATATATATATATATATATATATATATATATATATATATATATATATATATATATATATATATAGTAATAAGTTATGAATATGACGATTTTTCACGAGAATTAAACATGGAATATTCTGTGTAGCTTAAATGCTATAAATACTTTCATAATTAACTACCTAGATCTACCTTTGTATTAAGCCTTTTGAAGTAAATACTGACAATTTAGGCATACAATTATATCTGCGTTTACACATCGGTTCACGTCAGATCACCGAAGTTAAGCAACACTGAGTCTGGTTAGTACCAGATGAGTGACCGTTTGGAAATTCTAGGCGCTGTATGTGCTTTCTATTTCTCTCGGCATTTGTTTCCAGTCGTCTTGTACAGACACTCTACTTGCTACTGGTATATAACAATATCGACCTAGGAGAGATGTGGTTGGAGATTGCGCCGCTCCTGCCACAAAAATTTCAAGCGCAGGCAACTCTTCGTAGGTATTTATAATCTCTTAAAGATTGAATGATTGCTTTTTCATATATATATATATATATATATATATATATATATATATATATATATATATATATATATGTGTGTGTGCTGTGTGTGTGTGTGTGTGTGTGGGTGGGTGGGTGTTATTATGAGCGATTAACAAAATACCACCTGATTATTGATCTCTGACGCAAAAGCGCCCTATTATTTTACTATAGCGCAAAAACAAGCGTTAATAACAATAAACATTTATCATTCCATAACATACACTTTATCCCTCCAGTTTATAATATGCAACTACTATAATTAAAAAGATTTCATCATTCAGAATATTTTTTATGCTTTGTAAAACTTTAAACTATACAATTTGTATCTGTAAACTATACTTATTCGACTCAGCAAGTAAAATGAATTAGATCCATCATTCTTCTTTATAGGGCTGATGGCTTCAATATATTGGACGAAATTCACTCCTTCCTACAGTAAAACATAGTTGAAATAGAAATGTGTAAATTGGTAGCTTTCACACGTGGTACAACTTTTTATCCACTAAGTCCTTTTTTTCCATATGACTTTTTGTACTTAGATTGTTCATATTAGTTCTACTTGTGTCCAACAGTTACTATTCTTGCTGGATTCAAAATGCTGACATTAAACAACAAATAGAAGCGACTTAGAAGTCAACCTTAGCTTAAGAGCTGTTCTGCATTTGTATTATTTAGATATAAAATAAGTACCCGTATTCATCGGTAAATCTCGCAAAAGTGGTTACTTAATAAGTTTGAGCGAATATTTAAATCGCCGGCAAGGGCAAGCGTTTTCCAAATGATTAGTTTGCTTTTCAAAGTGAGAGTAAGCCCCAATGCTTATCAATGCACTTACCTAAATAAATACACACATACCTCCGTTAACATATACATATATACAGTAATGCATATAAAAGGATAGTCAATTTTTATAAGGATAACATTTCAATGTTGCAAAAACCATTCGATTTAAAAATTTACTTTGATAAAAGGCTCACTTTTTCAACATAATGATTGCGAATAGGATAATACTTATGTATACACATAAATATTTCTAACGTATCGATACACACACGTTATTTACTGCATGGTACTTTTATTTTCAGCGTAGGAGATCGAATGGAATCTGTCTCTCGCACTCCCGTTGATTTCGAAACTGAACTGACATACACAGGTCCTGCACGTTCTGCCTACCCGGAGTTTCTCCATTATTGGAATGGAAAAATGTCAAATCATCACAAACATTTTTATTTTCAATAGAGTTTTCAATTTTATTCCCAGAGGACAGGCGTAGTGATGTAAATACTTTTTTGTCGCCTTTTCTCTGTCTTTCTTTATGTCTCTCTCTCTCTGTCTCTCTCTTTCTCTCTCTCTCTCTATATATATATATATAATATATGTATATATATATATATATATGTATAAGTATGTATGCGTGTATGTATATATGAAAATGTATATGCATTTATGTGTGTGTATTATATATTTATATATATATGCACATGTGTAGATTCATATATATATATATATATATATATATATATATATATATCGAGACGATTACTACGGGTTTTTGATATATGTGTACATATATATATATATATATATATATATATATATACGATCAGACTATGTCTCTGAGTTATAGAGTTATACTCTCATTTGAATATTTAATACACATAAAGTGTGTACTAACGCACCGTTGTTTCTATATGTGAGATAGATAAACGCTAGTTCAGTGACAGAAAAAAATATAAAATAAATCTGGGTCCGATGTTACCCCATTCGCCTACATAACTAAGAAGCTCACACACAACAAATATAAACGTCCTGCGATCCATAACATCAATCTGATCATCACGAACTGTAGAGGCTTTATCGAAAGAAAACATGCAGCCTGCAGTCGGTATTCCTCCTTGCTTATCTGTTCATATTTTAAATCCTTGAATACATCAAAACAAACGCACGGTAGTAAAAATGATTAGCACAAAAGCAAAAATCAAAGAGAACAAGAAATTTACCACACGGCATGCTTAACATTCAGGTGAAATACTCTAAAACCAATCTTCATAATTCTTTTTAATAATCATGTTTTCTGGAGTATAATTACAAAAAATATTTACAAACCGGCAATTTCTACGATGTCATTCGAGTGTGCTGAAAAATGACAAAAAATAACCGGAAACGACCAGCCGACATTTGCTTAACTGTTAAACGACGACCAGCAAATTATATAAAATAACAGAAAAAAAAATGTAAATAAAATAAACACACAACAAAAACATGAATATATTGTAAGTCTAATAAAGAAATATTTATATTTTTGCTTTTAAGGTCAAAATTGTTCGATATATCTTGCTTGATTAAAATATTTTTTATTTGTTTTACCAAATATTTTTGAATAAAAAATTATAGCAAAAAAGATGCTTGGTGTAATATTTTTTTGCATATGAACACATATAAAATATGGAAGAAATGTTTTAAATGTATATTTTCTACTTAGTTGTTCAAGAAATGTTTTCTTTGTGTTACTGTTTGGCGGCAGAGGGAGAAATCTGTTTCACGCCAGGAAATATTTACGTTTTCTCCAACAATGCTAAATTAATATTATTTTCTTCTTCCATTTTTTTGTTCCTTGTTTTCATTTTGTTACCGGCTTTCTGGATAATTAACTTTAATCTTTGATTTCATTTTCTCCCAATTACATTTACTAATAAAATAAGACCGCTTGAATCCATGCTGGCTAAAAGCCGATGGAGCATATAATACCCTTTTCTCCTTGGCTATTCGTTTCTAGCATTGGGTTCCTTGCGTTGAATGCGATCGACTTCGACTGTTTTCGTTCATTCCCGTTGTCCCCGGGATACATCCGAGTCTCTTACTGGATCAGTAAACGCAGATGTGGCATATATATATATATATATATATATATATATATATATATATATATATATATATATGCATATATAAAAATAAATATACATATATATATAAATAAATATAAATATATACATATATATAAATATATATATATAAATATATACATATATATATATATATATATATATATATATATATATATATATATATATATAAGATCATTGACATTTTATGTTACAAACGTTACAGTCACTAGTTCGATTTGTATGCACTTATATACTTATATATATATAATCGTGGCGAAATCATTTTGCATTACAAGAATAATAAGTATAGCTTTATACTAGCTTTAAAATCTATAATTTTCAAATCTTCTTCTATTTTTAAAGCTTTGCGTTTATGTGTAGTGATAAGATAAGTTAAAAAACCTAACTTTTTTCCATGTAATTCAAATACATGTATACTTGTAGTATGAACGCACTATATAAATTAGGTTAAAAGATTTTACCTTTCTCAAAATTCTCAACAAAGCATAACAAATTATCACAGGTTTTCCTGTTTCCCAAACCGTTTTTAGGCGTATATATATATATATATATATATATATATATATATATATATATATATAAATATATATATATATATATATAAATATATATATATATATATAAATATATATATAAATATGTATATATTAATATATATATATAAATATATATATATATAAATATATATATATTAATATATATATATATATAAATATATATATATAAATATAAATATATATATAAAAATATATATATATATAAATATATATATATAAATATATATATATAAAATATATATATATATATATATATATATATATATATATATATATATATACATATATACGATGGTAGTAGCGATTAGTTTCCTAGATATAAATCCAATGAAACTTGTGTGATGATTCAAAAGAGTGCTCAATAAAAACACAGAAGGTATATATTTTGTTTATCATGCAAATATTTGTGGTTACATATGAGTATAAATGTTTCAGTGGAATTACAATTCAAGGATAAAACTTCATCAGACCATAATAGAATCGATATCGAAACAGGTGTCAAATAACCTAATATCTTATGAAAACTTATGTGATTTTTACTCTCGTTTCAATATCGATTCTCTTTTGGTCTGCTTACGTTTTATCATTGAATTTGGAATTCCACTGAAAATTGTATGCATATATGTAATGAATAATATTTTTATAATCAAAAACTGATCATATATATATATATACATATATATATATATATATATATATATATATATATATATATGATTAGAGATTAACGGTTTATGTTTAAAATTTATATTTTCTACAAAATACAAAATTATACTATTTTGATGTTGCTACATTCTTTGTGCTTAATGTATTTAAGAAAAACGGCTTCAAGAAAAGAAATCTTTACGAATTAATAATTAGTACAACAATTTGTGAATAACAGACATAAAATAAGACGAACAAGGGGTTCTATCTTTACTTTCCCCCTTTCATTAAACGGACCATTGTGTTTTATGTATGACAACATTAGAATGACGTATAATTTTGTTGGTATAATACTTTGATAAAACTTGAGTAGGTAGTAATAAGGGGTATAATTACATATAATACTCCACTTTTCATTATATATATATATGCTGCAGATTATATATATATATATACATATGTGTTGTAGAATATATCTCTATATATAAACATATGCTGTAGATTATTTATATATGCTGTAGATTATATATATAAATATGTATATATGCTGAAGATTATATATATCTATATATCTATAAAAGTGAACGTGTCTGTCTGTCTGTCTGTCTGTGTGTCTGTGTGTCTGTCTGTGTACATTTCCCTACGCAATAACTCTGTCAATTTTTAGTCTATAGACTCAAAATTTGAAATACCGGGTACTGAGATTTGGGAAAATCGATGTGACAGGTGTCAGCCAGAAATTTGGCTGTTAAGGGGTCAAATTTCAACGATTTACCTTAAAGATCTCTACCAAACTCCTCCGACAATTTTGTGGTCTAGACACTTGAAATTTTAGATATAGGTTCCATGAACCTGGATCTAACTTAATAAAGTAATTTGAGCGCGAAACTATAAATTTTAAAGGGTCATAATAGGGGTCAAAGTTAAAAAAAATTGACCGCTATTTTTTTTTCTCAACATACACCTCCAAACACCCGGGCAACGCTGGGCTGAAATGCTAGTATATATATATATATATATATATATATATATATATATATATATATATATATATATATATAAGAATATGATACTCTACTTTTCTCCATATTATATATATGTATATATAAATATATGCTGTAAATTATATATATATATATACATTTAAAAGAATATAATACTCTACTTTTCTCCATATTATATATATATATATATATATGCTGTAAATTATATACATATACATACACACACACACACACACATATATATATATATATATATATATATAAGCTTGACAAGATGTTCTTGCCGAATTTCTCATACTCAACTTTTCATTCGCCAATCTTTCACGAAAAACACCCGTCTAGCTGAAACCACTGTCTGTAATTTTCCCCACCCTTTATCTGTGCCTAAATCAAAACGTAGATTCCATGAACAAAACTTATTTCTTAGAAGTGCACTCTTCCGTTTGCCTGTTTCCCACCCGACTGCAACTTGGATGTGTTCAAGTCCAACATAAACAAGTTACTGTTGTACCGTCCCCTTAAGTCGGACACTTTATCAGATCTCCATTACGATTGATTACTGTACATGCAATAACTCTTATCCCCGACTGGCTTCCGTACCCTGATAGTGGTGACTTCCTCGTAATATATATATATACATATATATGTATATATATATATATATATAATGACAGAATATAATAATCTATTTTTCTCTATATTATATACATATACATATGTATATATACATGTATATATATATAAAATAACAGAATATAATAATTTACTTTCTCTATATTATATACATATATATATGTATATATGCGTGTATATATATATATATATAAATAACAGAATATAATAATTTACTTTCTCTATATTATATATATCTTGTGAAACTTCTAATTTTGATTTCAAATGATGTATTTCAAAATTAGTTTTCGTTATAATCCATTTACATTGAATACCATTTGAAATACCATTTTTCGCTCTTTCGAAGCGTGTTAATCACCTTCGTTTTAGGACAATTATGCCCTCATTTCGGATCGTTGAATACAAGATAGAAAAAAGCGAAGTATCACAGCTGTCGTATTTCGATTCAGGCTAGGCAAATGAGCTGTAGTAATGACGTGCGACATCAACGAATCTGGAACCCTACTGAACGCAGAGCACAAAGTGATATCACAAATTTTGTTGTTGCGATGAGTCTTTCAGATAATGATTGTAGACGTCGGATCTAATCCACGCACAACTCCCCGAGTAGTTGCTTTTGAATTAGACTCTCCGAATATCTATCTATCTATCTATCCATCTACCTACCTATATATATATATATATATATATATATATATATATATATATATATATATATATACTTCTCATGTAAGTAGAAAGCAGACTAGATAAGTGAATATAATATTAAGAAAAGTCTAGACTCGAATCCTGTAGGCAAGTGGATAATTGAATCCTAGGAATGCAGTCAACTGTTAATTCTTTTAGAAATAACTACATATTATTTCTGTGGGAAAAAGGCGACTGTTCATTCTTTTAAAATAGCTGGATATTAAATATATCAGTTAAAGTATGGGCATTGCTAGTTTACCAATTAACAAGGCCGATAGCAATTAGTCGCGTGCTCTCGTGTAATGTATGAATGCGTGAATATAGGGTTGACATGAAATTCTTCAAATTACTGAAAAATGGGCTGAGATGACTTAAATAAATAAAAAGTAAACGACTTAAAATGATTTTACTGAACTTGCGGATGAATTAGATGACCTTAAGAATGTACTTGAATGCTTAAAAAATAATTGGAATCCTTCAAAAATAACTTCAATTATCTGGAGAATAATTTGAATAGCTTTGAGACTGATTGATTGTAAAGTGGGTGATCATTTTACATTAATTTAATAGAGAAAAGTGATCGCCCACTGTATATCACAACAATTATTTGATTTAGGGAATTTAAAACGTTATTTTCGTAGTCAAGAACCCCGAAACCCAATAAATAGTGGTATAAACAAAAAAAGAAATAAAAAGTACATGTGTTACGGACCGACCGACTCTGTAACTTATACAGTTGCTGGCACACGACTAAAAAAACTATTCTGTGGCATGCATTAAAAAAAAAAAAATCTCCGTCGGTCGGTCCGACGGTCCGTAACACATTTACTTATTAGTTACAAACAAGTGCAGCATCGGTTAAGAACAGATACTACAGTTTCATCTTAGCCATGTGGCCAAGGAAAAGTTACATTTTGGGCAAGTTTCAGAAAAGTCTAATGGATAGGCAAAAATTTATGAGGCAAAAAGTGTCATTAATTGCAATGTTGGTACATTTTTGACCCGTTATGAGCCCCTTGGAATGCTGAATACCTGTGACAATGGGCAAACTATGCAGTTTTACACCGTAACACATGAATATTTAAATTCAGCATCATGGGAGAACACTATATAGATATAGATATCAAGTTTTTTTTTTTGAGAAATATGAAAAACAGGCATTTTTAGCGCTAAAAGTCCTCGGGGGAGGCAAAGCAGAATTTTGCTAGGGTCACCCATACTGAATTCATATTAAGAACAATGCCATCCTCATTTTGGACAAGTTTCAGAAAAATCTAATGCATAGGTAAAAATTTATGGGGGCAAAAAGTGTCATTTTTTGCAATTTTGGTAAATTTTTGACCCCTGATGAGCCACGTGGAATGCCGAATACCAGTGACAATTGACAAACAGTGCAGTTTCACACCTTTACACAAGTATATTTACATTCAGCAACATGGGAAACCACTATATATACATACATATCAAGTTTTTTGTTGAGAAATATGAAAAATGCGCCAGAAGAAAGGGCGTTTTCAGCACTAAAAGTCCCCAGGGGATGCAAACCAGACTTTTGCCAAGGTCACCCATACTGAATTTCTGAAATGGAACACGCTGAAAAGATGGTGAGATCCTTCTACCGCTCCAGAAGATATCTCACTACTGATGCAATTCTCTATCTATATAAAAGCCAAGTGCGTCCAAGGATGGCATACTGTTGCCATATATGGACAGGAGCTGCTAAAAACAGCCTATCCTGCCTTGACAGAGTACAAAATAGACTTCGTGGCTTAGTGGGGGATGCCCTTTTCTCTACCCTGCAACCTCTCTCCCACAGAAGAGACGTTGCGAGCCTGTCCTTGTTTTATCGTTATTTCCATGGCAGATGCTCGTCTGAACTCCAATCTCTGGTCCCCCTCGCCAATCTTTCACGAAAAACACCCGTCTAGCTGAATCCACTGTGAAAAATTTTCCCCACTCTATATCTGTGCCTAAATCAAAACGTGGATTCCATGAACAAAGCTTCTTTCTTAGAACTGCACGCCTATGGAACTCTGTTCCGTCTGCCTGCTTCCCTGACTACAACTTGGATGTGTTCAAGTCCAATGTTAACAAATTCCTAATGAACCGCCCCCTTAAATAAACACTTCAGCAAATCTCCTCACTAACTTAAAGTACTTGCAATAACCCTTATCCCTGAGTGACTTCCGGGCCTTGATAAGTGGTGATCATTGTGTAAAAAAAAACAAAAAAAAACAATGCCCTCCACATTTTGGGCAAGTCTCAGAAAAATTTAATGCATGGATCAAATGTTACGGGACAAAAAGTGTAATTTTTGGCCATTTTCAGACACTTTTGACCTATTTGTAGCCCCTGTAGGCGAAATGGGAATTTCTGCACAAAAATACGTTTTACTATCCACATCTATATATTGAAATATATTTTGTCACAACATTTTCAGGAAAAATTAAAATTGGAAATTCTTTTTTTGCCAAAAGTGTGTGTTGTGTGGACATATGTAAAAAAGGTGATATAGTCACGTTGGTCGGCAGTAGACTTCTGACGACATAAACAATATACTTCCTCAATATAGTGAAGCGGAGGGTTCGAAGTTGGGGATAATCGGAGAGAATCAGAGAATATCAATCGCTGTCAATGTGATTGAGTCCGGAGCGACATAGCAGAGCTTATCCCCTTATTATCGAAGGGTAGAGGAGAGACAATGTAGTTGAAAAGGCTTGAATATCCTGACATCATCAAACGGCCAACAGAAGAATAAAGAAATCACCATTACTATTTTGTAACTCTTTTGTCTTCGTGTCTTTATTACAACCGAAAAGGTAAATGTGTTTTGTCAACATCTTCAACGAACTTTGTATAACTCTCCCCTCAAGTAATGTGTCCCGTCCTCTCGGTTAACTAGAACTGTATAAATGTCAGGCACCGTAATAACAATATGAAGCCTCCCAAAAACCTCACAGTTGTTGTCGAGATGTAAATGTATATAAATATCATTAACATCCCCTGTTCAGTGTCCCCGTTATATGTACCCCGTTATAAATGTCCCCAGATGAACCTACACTATCTCCAATAAATTCGTTTTTGTTTTGTGTGTATTGATATTCATATTAAACCCCATTCTTTCTATTTATTTAATGTATTTATTTGCTTCCCCACCAAATCAAATTAGGCACAAGGCCGTTCTTAATATGGGGTAAAATCCAGCTCCCCCAGAAGTAGGCAAGAAGGGGGCACTCTGGTTACCAAAAATAATAATTGTCCCAGTATAGAGGATTTGCCCTCCATTGACTGGTACAAATTATCTTAAGTGCGACATCTGCAGAACAGATAATACACCTTGATCGCGGTCCGAAGGCCCAAAAAAAAAAAACAACAGAAAAAAGCAAGCCTCTTTTCTATTTATTTAAAAAGAAAATACAATTTTCTTATAGATGCGTTGTGGAATTGCATTCACAAGCAAAAGATATTCTTTTAAACATTCATTTTAATTAATTCACTATTAGTTTTTTCGGTTTTCTTATGGTATGATCATCTTTAGTTAACTATTACGTGTACTTATATTCATGCAGATATTCTACATGATTTATACTTGCACAATATTTTCGTAAAAAAGTTTACAGTAAACACAAAATTGTTTCCATATATATTTATGTATACGTATATATTTTTGTTTACTCTATCTATTATATATATATATAAAAGTGAACGTGTCCGTGTCTCTGTGGGTGTCTGTGTGTTTGTGCGAGTACATTTCCCTACGCCATAACTCTCTCAATTTTACGTCTATAGGCTTGAAATTTGATATGCAGGGTACTGAGATTTGGAAAAATCTTTGTGATTGGTTTTCGGCCAGAAATTTGGCTGTTAAGGGGTCAAAGTACAACGATCTGACCTTTGAGAACTCTACCTAACTCCTCCGACAATTTTGGGTCTAAACTCTTGAAGGTTTAGATATAGGTTCATTGGACATTGATCTAACTTAATAACTTTATTTGAGCCCAAAACAATAAATGTTAAGGGGGCATAACAAGGATAACATTTTTAAAAAAATGACCACTTTTTTTTGTGCTCAACATACACCTCCAAACACCCGGGCAACGACGGGCTGAAATGCTAGTGTATTATAAAAGTGAACATGTCTCTGTGTGTATCAGTGTCTCTGTCTGTCTGTCTGTCTGTCTGTCTGTCTGTGTACATTTCCCTACGCAATAACTCTGTCGAATTTAAGTCTACAGACTCGAAATTTGATATACAGGGTACTGACATTTGGAAAAATCTTTGTGATTGGTTCTCAGCCAGACATTTGGCTGATAAGGGGTGAAAGTTCAATGATTTGACCTTTGAGAACTCGACCTATATTTCCTTAGACATTCATCTAAATAACTTGGTTTCAGCCTAAAACAATAAATGTTAATGGGTCATAATAGGGGTCAAAGTTTAAAAAATTGACCTCTGCGGTCTCTTCCAAATTACTCAGTCAATTTCTGGTCTAGCCATTTGAAATTTTACATAAAGCGTATTCAAAGATACAGCAAGATTTTAATCGGTTTGGGTGGAAATTCTAAGTAACCAATATATAAATGTGTGTATGTATGTATTATGTATGTGTGTGTATGTATGTATGTTTTATGTTTGCATGTCTGCCTAAAACTTTCGACAGAGGAGACGGATTTTATCAAGATCAGTATCGTTTTGAAGTATCAGCTTTCAGACGGCAAATATTTAAAAATTGGCTAAAACATTAATATCTTACCTTACATCTGAGCAATTTTCTACAGTAGGCTCGCTTTTTTGCCGATATTTTTGAAAGTCATCCTCTACTTTCGATTGTCTAGCTTTAATTTAAACATAAGTAGGTTTGTCTGTGGTCGTAACAGCAAATACATCAGGTTTTTCCTCCTTCGCGGTACGGGATCGAGCCTGCTTTCCTACTGCGACTTTTTGTTTTAGCTCAACATACAGATCCAAACATCCAGGCAACGCCGGGCTATATATATATATATATATATATATATATATATATATATATATACACATATATATTTATATGTATATATGAATATATATATATATATATAAACTTTAAAAATAAGTCCCTTAACAATTGAACGATAAAAGCAAACAAAATACACTACCCACAAGAACAAGTTTCTCGACCGAGTTCTGACTTGCGATGAAAAATGGGTTCTTTACGACAAGCGGCGACACTCAGCTCAGTGATTAGACGCCGACGAATATCAATGATATTTCCAAAAGCAAGAATTGCAGAAAAGGTATTTCATGCTGACTGTTTAATAGTCTGTGATCGGTCTCATAGATTACAACGTTTTGAATGAAGGCGAAACAATTACGGCGGAAAATTACTGTCATAAAAACGATGAAAATACATTAGAAACTTCGACAACAACACACAGCATTAACCAACAGAAAATACCAAATTCATACATAGCAGTGCACGATCCTTGATTCAAAACCAACTATGCAGGAAATGAAAGAATTTGGGTAAGAAACTGACTATGGCTAATGCGCCATACTCTCGAGAGTCTCCCCTACCGACTATGACAATTTCAAGCATTGCGACAACTTTTTGCGTCAGAAATGCATCCAAATCGTAAGGAATCAAAAAGGCATATTTACAATTTTATCGCCAACAAAACACCAGCATTTTTGCGTTGGCAAAATCGCGTTTGTTATGAGAAGGCTTATTTCAATCATTAATTTTTGGAGCCTCGATATATTTATTTCAATTTAAAAGAAAAATAAACCGCAAGAATTCCTTGGTAACTATATATATATATATATATATATATATATATATATATATATATATATATATATATATATATATATATGCATGTATATATATATGTATATATATTTATATATATATTATATATATATATATATATTTATATTATATATATATTTATATATATATGTATTTATATATATTTATATATATATATTTATACATATATATATGTATATATATATACATATATAATGCGTTCTTTCTAACATAAAACTAATATTGAATGAAGAAGAATTTGGTAATATAATAAGAAACCATAATGATGCTTTTTATTTGACCTCAGTCCTATAATTCCAGGAAATAATATGAAGTTCAACTTACTTATGGCACAAAATGTGAAAACTGTTCGGAAATCAGCTTGCTTAAATGACATTTAAACTAACTTTAAAAGATTTATATCCTCCTAGGATAAAAAAAATCGATTGCATTTGGAGTTCCAAGTTATACATGATTTGCCATCTACATATGGTTATGAACAATTATATATATATATATATATATATATATATATATGTATATATATATATATATGTATATATATATATATATATTTAAAGAGAGAGACAGAGATGAGAAACATATATATATATATGTTTGTTTATACTTGTATGCATATATATGTATATATATATATTACTTTTTAATATATATATATATATATATATATATATATATATATATATATATAACTTCTTAGGTTCCAGTTTAAATATTTGAGTCATGCCGGGAGCTGATAATTGAAATAAAAAACCAGTTTCTGAAAAACCTGCATACAATTAACATACGCATATTTTCTCTGACACACATACACACTCTCACCCACACAGATACTTATATACATGTATATGTATTCATAAAAATTATAAATATGTATATACATATAAATATATTTAAACATATATATATATATAATATACAAATCTTATTATTAAACATTTATTAATATTTTCCAAAAAGAACTATATAAATGTATAAAAAAGGAACACACAATGCTAATTATCAAAAAAGGAGTACAAATAAATAACTATATTCTGTTTCCAATTCAATTCTTCTCATCTGTGGAAAAATATTAGTAAAATATACAATATATTAAGCAGGTTTATGAATTGAAAGGATCTACACATGAAATTAACCATATTTGTATAATGGTGGAATTAAACAGTTATTAAACGTTAATAGAAATTCAGAAAGTTTTTGTAATCAGGAAACAGGAAAAGAAAGGTTATGTAAAACCCATTGAATAAGAAAGTAAAATACACAAGACGAGATAAACAAATTGAGTTCATTGTTACCGATTCGTAAGCGATACGGAGCGGGAAAACAGATTCATAGATGTCCAGGGTTAATCACTGACTTCAGAAAAAAATCATCAGATAAAGAGAATTAAACGTCCAGTTAACAAAAGTTTGAAAAGAAATAAGTGCTGAAAGTGTTGAAGTGGAAATTTAAGAGCTAGCAGTAAAAGAGTGAAATTGAAATTGTGAAAGGGGGGAGTAAGAAAAAGAAAGGGGGAATGAAGAATTAAGCGAAAAACGCAAGAGTAAGAAAGGATAGTAAGAAGCCAAAGAAAATAGGGGAAATAAAGATAGACACTGTTGAGAGAAAACGATAGTAAGAAAGGTGGGTGGGGAAGATGCGGAACCATCGTTTAAAAAGTATTTTTTAGAACAGATAAATATAGGTTATATAAAGTCAGTTTGATTCAGGCAACAAGATAATTGTGTAGAAATGATAATTTAAATTTATTTATTTTACAATTGAGGGGGAATTCAAATGACTAGAAAGATTTACAGATCAAAATTAATGGTTTAATAATTTAATATATAACAGTCCGTATAAATATATATATATAAATATATATATATCCATATACAAATGTATAAATGCATATATATATATATATGCATATATGCAATAAAATATTATAGTCTTACACGTAAGACTAAATGAGTAAACTGACTAATACATAACAGGGCACCCACATGTAAATATACGCATAGATGCATCTACACATATATACATGCATATATATACAAATATATAGGCATACATAAACACATATATACACATACATACGCTCAATCCTTACAGTTACAAACAGAAACATACATGTTCACTGCTATACCGCCAGGGCTAATATACAGCTCCTTCAGTCTCACAAAATTAATAAAAACGAAATATAAATAATCTCTCATATTATGTAGATTAATAGCCTTAGGTTTAAGAAGTAATATAAGTAATTTCAAATTGCTTATATTTAATTTATTCTTATGCTAACAGTGGGAAATATATTCGCCTTTAGAATTGATTATGTTGATATGTGTGAAAAGTAAGTATACTTATACCTTCAGATCTGCAAATGTGATAAGTCTTAGAACCTGGAGTATATGGCTTTTTTATAAATAGACAAATAAATAGGGAACTGATTGTTTTTATATTTAAGTATTTTATTAAATGTGGTCAGGGACGTTCCCTGGCTATTATCATTTATTTCCTTATTAATAGAAGAAGTGTGGTTAGATGTTCTAACCTTTATTTATGTTTAAGTGGCATCAATATTAGTGTATACTTTGCCTAACGTTCATATAGTGTTAATAGTATATATTGTTATTAGGATTAGGGGTAGGATTGCGGTTTTATTCAAGATTTTTAAAATTAGTAATAATAGATTTAATCTGTACGAGGAACGTGTAATCTATATTCCGAGGTCACTTTATAGTATTTTTGTGTTTTGGAGAAAAAGAATGCTCATTCTTCTTCTTCTTCTTCTTCTTCTTCTTCTTCTTCTTCTTATTATTATTATTATTATTATTATTATTATTATCAATAAATTTATTATGAACACCATGCTAAAAGAAGACCGTCAGAGGTGTTCGCAGCAGTGGGACGATCTGTGCGATAATTGTGTGCAAGCATAAAGGCCTAGTTTCAAGGGGATTAGATTCCAAACCCCCGTCAGGTTTGTGAAATATTTTGTCTGGCCTAAGGTCGGATATTTTAAGACAGACCTCGTATACGTACATAATCATGTTGAAACCATTCTAAAGTTAATTAAAGCAGTTTAAAGACTAGTTACATTTATATAATTATTTTTATTATATAAATAGGGTATTATATGTTGGATTTATTTTATTTATGAGATATTCATTGCCATATATATATTTCAATTTAAGTTTCGTTGTTTAATTTCGCTAATGTAAACTGCAAGTAGTAGTTTATTACATACATCGGACTGTGTTGACGAGTTTTAATGATTTTCGCCTGGTTTGCGTTTTTTGTAAAGATATATATATTTTTTTTTAATTACATTTTCACCCCAAACAAGGCAAATTGCCACTTTGGTGTAGGGGGCTACTATCAGGGGCAACAACTACTGGGGTACTATGTAGGGATTTGGGCAGCAAGGTGTGTGTTCACGTTACACTTGAACTTCTGCACGTCAGTACTGTTGGGGAAGCAGGGACCTGGAATGGAATTCCAGAGTCTTGCGGTTCTGGGGAAGAAACTATTGGAGTAAAAAGATATTTTACATCTAGGGACTTCTACAGTGTGGGGGTGGGATCTAGTAGCCTGTCGGGTTTGTCGAGGGTGCTCGCGTCGTGGGGGCACAAGTGATTGCAGTTCGTCAGAGCATTCACCACTAAAATACTTGTAGAAAAGGCAGAGGGATGCAACATTTCGTCGATGGGACAGAGGCTGAAGCTTAGATGCCAGTTCAGGGCCTATCAGGTTTGCGATTCTCTTTTGAACCTTGTCAAGGAGCGAGAGACTAGTAGCAGATGCACCAGCCCAGATGTGGCAGCAATACTCCATACATGGGCGAATGGTGGCCTTATAGAGGTACAGGATACTTTCGGGTGTTAGTAGTTTTCTAGCACGGTAGAGAGAGCCTACCTTTCTTGCAGCGGCCCTGGCAATGCCTTCAATGTAATTGTTCCAACTCATGTTTCCTGTGAACGTTAGGCCAAGGAGTTTGAAAGATGGACTCTCAGATAAAGAGTCGTTGGCCATTGCTATGGGTGGTAGAGAGGGTTTCTTGTAATTATTGAATGAAACTAGTTTAGTCTTGGCAGCATTGAATGCGACCAACAACTTTTGTCCCCATTCCACTACAGATTGGAGGTCTTCCTCTAGTGTTTCTGCCATTTCTTTAGAAATGTGTTCATTCGTCTTCCTGTCGTGTCTGCCATAGAGTGTAGTGTCATCAGCATATATACCCATCTCAGAGGAAATGTTGTCGGGGAGGTCATTTATGAATATCAGGAACAATAGAGGTCCAAGGATAGA
This sequence comes from Euprymna scolopes, assembly GCF_053919585.1. Classification (NCBI taxonomy): domain Eukaryota; kingdom Metazoa; phylum Mollusca; class Cephalopoda; order Sepiida; family Sepiolidae; genus Euprymna; species Euprymna scolopes. The sequence goes on along the minus strand of NC_136482.1, from coordinate 66,651,910 downwards.
ACCCTGGGGCACTCCCGCATTTATATCATATTGTTTAGATGTGCGACCGTCGAGGACTACCTGGATTTTTCTCTTATCTAAGAAGGATTTAATTATGTTAAGTATTCTACCAGTGATACCGTATGATCTGATTTTACTGAGGAGACCCTCATGCCATACCCTGTCAAAAGCCTTAGATATATCTAGTGCTACCGCTCTGCCTTCCACCGCTTTGTCCAGTGAATGGTATATACGTTCAGAGATCACAGTGAGGATGTCTGCTGTGGAACGGGCTCGTCTAAATCCATATTGTTTGTCAGTCAGTAGTTTAGCATCTGTAAGATGATGGACTAGAGCATGGTTAATTATGGTCTCAACAAGTTTAATAGATTTAATAAGATAATAACTAGAAATGATGTTATATTATGTTAGTTTTGTTTAAATGATTCTATAATTTACGATGTAGCAAGTAGAGTTCTACTAATCACAGTATTATCTAATTTAGTACTTTAAAGTTGTAAACATCCATGAATAAACTTTTATTTCGCCACATTGTTAAGGAGTACGAAAACAATTAAGTTTAAGTCGGTTTTAGAAATAATAAAATTTAAACACACACTCACTTCTAAAACTGTTGTTCTTAATATACAAAATGCTATTATATTTCCAACTGTACTAATATTCGAGTAAATACGATATCTTTAAATAAATTGTTATCCTGTTTAGCCAATGTCATAGTCAAGTTGGCACCATTGTGCATATTTTATATTAGATAATTTGTGTATTTATTGTCAAATAAATTTTGAAAATGAATGTTAATATCATCCCTAGATTTTTATAACTGGATCTTCAGTTACTAATTCTATGACGAAATTATATATATATATATATATATATATATATATATATATACTTCAATGAATATGTACATAAGTATATAGATATCAATATATATATATACATATATATATAACTGTATGTATATGCACATATATATATATATATGTATCAATATATGTATATATACCTGTATGTATATGTACATATGTATATAGTTATCAATATATATATATACATATATATATTGATAACTATATACATATGTACATATACATAAAGTTATATATATATATATATATATATATATTGATTACTATATACATATGCACATATACATACAGTTATATATATACATATATATATAGCTACTTCATTTACTCACATAAAATTAATATACGAAAGTATACATTTATGCGTAAACTTTAAGTATTTACTTCAAAAGTGCTCAATACGTTGGTAGAGCTAGTTAGTAAGTTATAAAATATATATGGCGATTAAGCTACACAGAATATTCCGCGTTTCATCCACTCTAGGACTTTTTAGGCTTATGCATAAGCATGAAGAGTCCTAGAGTGGATGAAACGCGGTATATTCAGTGTAGCTTAATCGCCATATATATATTTTATAACTTACTACATACATATATATATATATATATATATATATATATATATATATATATATATATATTATTTCCAACTCGGATTTAGGTAAAAATTCACTTTCGTAAATAATAGAATTCATTAAAAACCTATTGCCAAAACAAAAACAAATAACATCTACGTAAATCGCGATATATCCAAACAGTTGTGAGAGATAATTAGCGGTAAGGGGTTAGGCTCCTACAGTGGGGTCCCGATTTCGAATTTCGCTAGATTCAGCCACTCGGATGAGTCGTAGACGACGAAACACGTGTCCGTGGATAATTATATTTTAAAAACACTATATATATGTTTGTGTGTGTGTTACTCGGTGTTATGTGGTCGGTTTATATATGTGTGTAATCGTTTTCCATTATAATGTATGTTATTTCTATATGTAATCCATGTTTAGTTTTATTCAATGTTATAATTCTTATAGACCCCTTAATTTAATGTAACGTACTATTTGAATAACCTGTAGATATTGTACATGTTTGTATTTTTCGTGTGCACGTATACGTATATATGAATATGTGTGTGTGTGTGTGTGTGTGTGTGTGTGTGTGCGCGCGCGTATCCGTATATCTATATCTGGTGTAGGATTTTTTCTACGTTTGAGTTTTGCGCATGCACACATCATTAACTTTAATAATTGCCTGGGAACATTTGCATATTGAATAAATAAAATAGCTCCGGCAAGCAGTTTCGTATTTTAGCCTCTCGACACGGGAATTAAATAACGCTTCCATTTATGTTTGACGCAATATTTACAGAGATTGAATTTAAATTGGAAATGAACGTTTCTAGTTGATGTGTAGTTCAGCACGGTTAAATATATAGAAAAATGCATGGTTTGAAATAGTGAGTAGCGTAATAATATCTCATTATGATTTAATCTTGCTAACATATGCATGCATTTGTACATAAGCGCACGTACAAACACATGCGCGTACACACTCTATTTCTTAGTATTATACATTCATGGCCATAGATATAGTTAATAGATAGAACTGAACATAAGTTTTAAATTTGCAGGACTATAAATTAAAAAAAAAATCTACTCTCCAAATATAAACAAGGGGCAATTTCGTATTATAAATTTATACTATATTAATTTAATGTACTCGATTTTATCTCTACATTATTTCAATATTTATCTATTAACAGAGTACCTATATATAATTTCAATATAGTCAAGATTACAGCTTTCCTACATTAATCACTATATATCTTAATCTTACAAAATTATTATACTTAGATTTTACACGTAACTTTCACTCACACACAAATATATACTTTAAACAATTATATATTTTAAACCATCATCTTTATTATATAACCTTTTTTTAGCTAAAACCATGATCTGTATTATATACATCGGACTACCGTCATCATGTTGAGTACTGAGAACAGTAGTCCGATGGGTATTACTCCAAATAACAATCCTTATCTAAAAAATTCAGAAATGTAAAACTATGATTGTTTAGTTTCTTTTCCCGTTATATTCCTTTTCGCCGATTATAAATACTGTTCTCTTTTTATATCTAAATTTCTTATTTTCGCGATTATTTAACTGTTGGACTAAAACGCTTTTAGTTGTTTATCATATTATAATTGATGAACAATAAACAAATATAACATCTCACATTTCTAGAAGTAATAAACATAGTTCGTACAAAACTAGAAACGCCTTTATTTATGCGTAAATGTAGATGCGTAAATGAAACCCATGTTATTTACCGATACTATTTAAATTGTATTATTTAGAAACAAATACTTTACTTTTAAAGCATTCTGTACTTTACCGTATAATCAACAGAACGGACTGTAAAAATGCATTTACTTTTAAATTATTATCAAAATATAACACGGTATGCAAATTGCAGAAGTAAAACAGAAATTTTTAAAATATCGCAACATTAGTTCCTCTGTACATGGGCATAGTAAATATATTCGACAGTTTACCAGTCGTAAGTTTTTAAGTCTATTTATCATATATAAACAAGAAATTAAGTCAGTCGTGAACCGTTATAACAATAATAATAACATAGATTAAGCGACTTTGGATTTTTTGTTACGTAAAAAATAAATTATCGGTTATTTAGCAAGTAATATTAGATATAAAAATTTTCAACTAAGTACATTTTAATACTAAATTCAACAAAACTTACATGACATAACATAAATCCAAGTTTATTTCTTGATTAAAATGAAACTGAATTGTTATACTTTACTTTGAAAAAATTATAAAAGTGCATTTTGTAAAATTGAGAAAGTTTGAATTAATATTTGTACCTTAATTTTAAAGTTCTACTTAAGCATTTTGATGTCTTGCAAGTGAGAAATACTATATTAATCCCTTTTGTTTTAAAAGGTCAGCAATCGACATATTTTTATTTGTAATTATTTTTCTACGGGGCTATTTACCATTATATTGTAAGGTTTTCAAACTTAGACATGACGCATGCGTCCGTGGTATTAACCTAAAATACACTAGTTAACAATATTCACCAATCGACCTAACCACTCTATTTTTGCTTGTGATTCTTTTTTATACTGAATCAGTTTCCGTGAAATTTCGTATTGACAAATATTAAGTAAAAACTCAATTCGAAAGTTCACGAAGAATTATTCAATTGATTAACTAATTGGTTTAAAAATAACCAATCTATTTTAGAATTATATTTTGTATTTTTTTATTGGATCATTTTACGTGATATTTGGAATTTATATAAATTACGTAAGTTTGAAAACTATTTTTACATTAAACGCGTTTCTATGAAGATCAACTGTATACACAAATATCAAATTTACTATAGATATTTGTCAACTGGATTATTCTCTTTGCTATTTTAAGCTTATATATCTTTCGATATCACCTGAAATAATGTGTCAATCTGAGATGCATTGGCTTAATAAATCACCGTTTTACACAAGAATCCTATGTTTTATCGTAATAAGTTTTCTCGTAAATGTTTTCCTCGATATTTGAATTTATGCTAATTTCGACATGAAACCTACGTACGTTAAAATAACTTGATGTTTAATGTGTTTGTTTAACAGGTCACCAATCTTTGATGCAGGCAGCCTATTTTTCTTGTAATTTCTTTCTATTAACGAATTTTCTCGTGATATTTAATTTCTACACAACACGTAAGTGTAAAATAATTTCTTAACTTTCAATGCGTTGAATCAATAATTAACAAATCCACATAACCACATTGTTTTTTCATAATAATTGATTTTCTTTTGATTAATTTTACGTGATATGTGGAATTTATACCTATTTCAACAAAACACACAAGTAGGGAATAATGCTTTAACTTAAACTACGTTTAATAAAATACAAAATATACAAGAATAATTTTTAATACAAAACTTACAATAGGTTTAAGATATTGCCAATTTACACAAGCGTATTAATATTTCATGTAATAATTTTCTAATCGGTCATTAGGGTATTCATAGTAACTTCGACATAACCTATAAGCGTGTAGTTACGGTTTCCTATGAAATGCGTTGGTTGAAAAGACTACCAATCATTAGAATTTTTGGTTTAAAAGACTACCAATCATTAGAATTTTATTTCTTATAATTATTTCATAACAACATTTAGGATTTATACATATTTCAATATGACACGTTAGTATGTTAAATTGGCGTAACTTGAAATGCGTTGGTTTAGAATATAATATTCTCCACAAGCACTTTATTTTTCTTGTTATACTTTTTCTAATAATTGCAACGTGACACATAATGTTAATAATTTATAATAGCGATAGCTTAAAAAATTACCTATTTACACGAGTGCCGATGAGTGTTATTGGTTGAGGTGATCTATTTGTAGAAAGAGAAAATAATGTGCACAATTGTTGCTTGATGCGTTGGTGTAAACGACTCGTGTAGCTACTTCTTTAAGTGTCATTAAATTTATCTCAGTTCAGGGTATTGATAACATTAGTTCGCAAACAGTAACCCATTGGAAGTTAAGCAGTTAATTATGGAACAGGGTTATGGTGTGTTAGTCGTGTATTTCTGCTGAGGTGTTTCCCCAGGAAACTACCAGTGTAAATTAGTTGAATGTCTGGGTTCTCACAGCGTATCGTTTAATGGATGGCGCTGGAGATTCTATCCTATAGTATATATATATATATATATATATATATATATATATATATATATATATGCTAGTTAGATGTTATATATACATATATATTTATATAGTAGTGAGATGTTATATATATATAAATATAAACACATATAAAAACATATATATACATATATACATATATATATATACATATGTGTGTATATGCGTGTGTTGATCATGTATTCATATGCATATATATATATATATATATATATATATATATATATATATATATATATCAATCAAAAGCAGGCTCCTTCAGTCTTGGACAGACTATGGATACCCATAAAGGCTTGTTTGCGCGTAAATTTTTTTGTGGCAGGAGGTGTGCAATCTCCAACCACACCTCCACTGCGACGACATTGTTAAATACCGTCGCAAGTGACTGAAAACAAATGCCGAGATAAGCGGAGAGCACATAGAGCGACTAGAATTCCCAAATAATAAACCATCTGATTACATATTGCTTAATTTCGGCGATCTGACGAGAACCGGTGTGTCAACACGATTATGCCGTATATATGTTATATATATATATATATATATATATATATATATATATATATATATATATATATATATATATGATAAAAACAAAAAAGTCTTTCTTAGATCGGGATTCCATGGTAAAATAGAATATGAGAAAAGTGAAAACAGTAAGAGTAACAAAGATAACTGCACAATATTGTACAACATCGCAATGAGAGCAAGAAAGAAACCGAAGATTAATAAAGGATACATTAATCACGATCAAAAGGAGGAAAACACTGAGAGTAATATCAGCAGTAAAACAGGTAATCATGTGTAATATGAACAAGAGCAACAGACACAAGAGACAGATTTGGCTTAATCCGCTGTTTAGCGTGCATATCCCAAACCATATGCCTAGGGAATTTTACAGACAAATTGATAACATTTTCCCACCTGAGAATAGATTAAGCAGAATAATAAACAGGAACTCGGTAAAAATATCTGTCCCTACCTTAGCCAACTTAGCTAACACCATAATAAGCTCTAATAACAGGAAAATAAGCAAAATAAGAAATAATATCAAGTCAGCATCGGATGAACGTGTCTTAGAGAGAAATTGTAATTGATGAATACCTGGCAATTGTCCGTTGAATGGCAAATGCTTAACCTCAGAAATAGTGTACAACTGAGAGATTAAGACCTATAATATTAAGAAGTTATATCTTGGGCCTACGGAATGCGCATTTAAGGAAAGATACAGAAAACATGTTGTATCCTTCAAAAAAGAACCAAAGATGGAAACTAATAGAGAAGGTGTTAATGATAGAAAAGGGAATGGTGCAAGAATCAAAATTAGAGATAAAAGTTAACGTATTTTACATACCTTTAATTTTATGGTTGTAATTGGTAATATTTCACTAAATCTACCTGGCAGTAAGCATTATTTAGGTGTGCATAACTATATATGGTAGGTATTTTGTGTACGGATTCGTAACTCATGTAAGTTTGATTGTTTGATAGGTTTATTTAACTTCCCTGTATAATCAACTGGCGAATCATAGTCCACACATTAAACGATTTATGAGATTTGATTAACTGAATAAACTTGAAAGTTAAACATATGTGCTTTATTGATGCCTTTGTATTAGTGTACATGGAGAAAAGGGAAGTAGAGATAAGTTAAAAAAACGATTTCTAAACTATATTATAACTTATATTAACCAGTTAACTTAAACAATCCTGGCTAAAGGCATTTAATTTAAACTCGGCATAGCCGTGATTAGAGTTACTTTTTATACAACGAATTCTATTTAAAGTGAATCACAGTTTTGTAGACATCTTAGTCTTAGAGTTTACAGAAGATACATTGAAATTGTAGCACATTAGCCCTTCTTCTCATCTCCGTAGATGAATGTGTTTCTATACATGAAAATGCCAAAGGCAAGAAGAATTTACTCAATATCGCTCGCATCGATCCACTATTCAGACATTAGAACAAAGCTGCAGCTTCTGAGACTGTTTGTCTCGTACGCTGATAAAAAAACAACGCGAACAGTAAGTGCACAACCGAGAGCCGGTTTGTCCGTGGGTAATTATATTCATTGTCAGTCGAGCAAATCAAATCATAACAAAACCGGTTTACAAAACTTCGGGGGAAATAACAAGCAAGGATAGCAAAAGACAAAAGCAAATTCTGTTTATTTCATTGCTAGTCATTTTGAAAGGGTTTGCAAAAATCTCCCTTTGATATTTCGCTGTAGTTCACGTTTGTTTCCTGTTGAAGAGTCCGATTTAAATTAAAGCATGCGAAAAACAAATTATTTTCAATTAAAATATTTTCCTCCAGCGATCAAAGAGATTTGAAAGTTTCTCTTCATAAAAAAAAATGTCTGCATTTTATTTTGCTTGTGAGATAATTATAGAATAGGCTCGTCTAGTTATTTCTTGCTTTATTTTTGGAATTAATTTTACGCTGGTAAATTTATCTGACGAAATGAATTGTATGATTTTATACTTATCCCTATATGTTAAACCGTATTTTTGAAGATTCTTCGATTTTCTAATAAACTTGTAACAAAAAATTATTTTTAGTTTTTACATAAAAATTATGCTTAGGTTTTACATGAAAAAAACTAACTATGGTATTTCTTTCCTATTTTTAAATTATTTTGAGTTATTAATACATCTTACATTAGTTAAAGTATATGAAAATAGCAATTATATATTAAATATCAACCATACCTGTTGCAGTACTATCTAGATCATTGTGATTTTATGTAAAATATATATTTTACAATATATAACATATGTATTTTTATGAATAATACACATTGTTAAAAAGTATAATACTTGTTATAGTACGTTCTTGATTACTATGTCTATTTATGTAACATGTACATATTTTAAAGTATATATTCAGCTTGTAATACATCTTGTAATGACAGCGCTGGTAATGACATCGAGAATTTCCGGCAATTGTCGTTATTGCAACGCAAACAACGCATTCTTCGATTATAATATTTACGTTTTAAAAATGTGGAATTTATTATAATCAACTTATTTGTAGTAAAATGTTGATGCTATTAGTTTGCTTTATGCCCAGTTAATAATATGTATTAAAAACAGCTGATTATATAATTTGTGATAACTATAATATACTGACTATTTAATAACTACGATTCCGTCTCCATGAAGCATGATGTTACTTATTTTCATATGTACTTAACTGGATTGATAAAAATATAATAATTTAACTTAAAAATATATAGAAATCTTAATACTAATTATAGAGGCTGTAACAGTTGTAATAACTCTGAGTTGATATATTTAATTGTTTGGAATAAAGACGATAATCACAGGCTGAACAAAAGTCACGTTTTTATAAAATTCTGTTTTATTATAAACTTAATTCCCTTCTCCCCAAACCATGTGGTCGTTGCCTTAGCCGTTTGCTTGGGATCGTTGTATATTCAACCATTAGGCAAGTTAAAATCCTCTGCAGATTTCGAGAGATTATTGTCAAGCATAGCCCGATACATTTGAGGATTCATTTTCCCTTCGAGGATATGAAATTTTTCAGTGCTCAATAAAGAGAAACGCACTCGAACCATTATACTTCGCCCTTCAAACTTCACTGTAGGTTTGGTATACTTTTAGTCAAACCCTGAGATCTTCTTTTTAAACTAATAGAAGCTCGATACTTCACTGCATTGGCGGGAATTTTATCTCGTGATTATAGTTATATACCACGGTTTCATCCTGTTTAACATTCTACTTTGGTGTGAGTCCTTTAAAATACCAACCACCGGGCAATGCACTATGTCATCTCGTAGACACTAAACATTTGCCGATCGATAGTATAGATTCAAATCAGCTTGTCCTGTTGTGGATATTTTTACGAGTATCTCCCTACGCATATATGATGCACTGGCTAAGGCTAGGGACGCTATGGTGATACACCATGATATATATATATATATATATATATATATATATATATATATATATATATATATGTATATATATATCATTTCACAGATTTTAACACAATAATCTTCTGATGACAATTAAATTATTTAAATTATTTAGTATTACTTAATAGATGCTTAAGATACTATGATATTTCTTGAAAAAAAACGATTGTCTTCTACGGCAGTCGGTTCAAACAGCATGTTATTTAAGTAGGTGCGGTTTGGGACTTCCGCATTGGATATGTAATATCCGTGGTATTGATAAACGACATAGCTGATAAAATGCGTCCTCTGAGACCTGAGGACAACGAAAGCACCCATATTCAATACAATAGCTAAAACCGTAGGGATTGACTTCCAGTCGAGTGGAAGTTGGGAGTAAATAGATAGTAACGTTTAAAAAAGTTTAAATATTTAACAATTACAAGAACTCTTTTCAACCTGCGGATTACATGACAAATAATACATTAACCTTTATTTGGTATAAATTTCATATGCAATATGGATGAAACAAATACACCGAACCATTGCCAAGGTAACTGTAATAAAATACATTCCTCTACCGTGCAAGAGAACTGCTCACACTTAAGAATATCGTGTATATCTACAAAATGGCCATGCGCCTATGCATAAATTATTGTAGCCACATCTGCCCTTGTGAAGCTACAACTTGTTTCCCCTTTTAAATAAACTAAACAAAAAGTCTCCCGCCGAAAAAGTCGAGCATTTTTCATCAACCCCAATCACATCGCCGTTTTACTTATATATAAATGGGGTGTTATCGTATCTCATTTTGTTTCTAAACGTAAATAGCACTGACTTACCGACAAACAGAAAAATCCATCTTTTCACTGTATGACTATCTATGCCGGAAAGCCTGCTACACTGATTTTTTCTAAACATCTGATATGGAATTATACAGGATGGAACGATAAAAGTGTCACTCACAATAAAAAACAGTTTTATGTTAAAACCTTTATTTAACAAAATCGATGCAGGTAACTTGGCTATGCATCGTAGTAGGTCATCTATTCACTGTAGCTGCCTTCAGCATCAATCATTGCCTCGATACGAGAGGATGCTATTTCTACAAGAGCCTGTGGAAGTCTGCGAATATTAGGTGAGTGATTTTTTTTATTTTTTTTAATGGAGAGTAGATAATACAGTGGACGTGTTATCGGCAGCTCCAGTAACTCTCGCTTCTCCTATTTTGTCATTCAGTCCTCATTCAATGAGTGATTTTTCTGACAAAGGGTGAAGAAAAAGCTGCTAAAAGGTCGGTACTACTTGGTGACCAGTAGTCTGAGATGTCGGAAATTTTTCTGTCTCTGTCTGTCCTTGTGGCCATGTCACTAGTAAGGGTGCTGGAGGTAAACGTTTGTCTGGGCTGACGTTATCCGCCTGATAGTCAGGGACCCGAACCTTGGATTAACCACTAAGGAGACTGTCCTATCAGCAGGCGCAAAGTACTGGGACTGCTGTATTGCCATTTGGTGAGTGGATCTGGACCATGCAGTAGTCTCTGGTGGAGCCACTCCATGCTATACTAGTGGGTAATTGTTACGGCTTTACCTTTTCGTGTGCTACAAAAAATCCTGTCTTTTTCTCTCTTACTTTCCCCTCTCTGTACTGCTCTAACCAAGTATGCCGACCTATTCCACAAATCCCCAAACCTCAACACGAAATATATCCAGAATAAAAACTCGATTAAACCTAGAACCCCATCTTTCAACGTAGACCCCTACTACCAGGTCTCCTTCTCCAACATCAGGGGTCTACGTTCCAACCTTCCAGAGGTTGAAACCCAATTACAGGAGACGAAACCGGACATATTATTTCTAAGTGAAACTGGAATAGGACCGACCACTACCCTAGACGAGCTCATAATTAACGGATACTCAAATTTAACAGCTAAATCTGCCCCCCAAGATCGCCATGGGCATGGAATATGGGCCTACATTAAGGATGGCTTCCCGTGTGGCAGGGATATCTCAAGAGAAGATCCTAATTTACCCTATATGTGTTTCAAAGTTGCACTTGCTAACAGCACTGCATTTATATTTGCCCTCTATAGGCCCCACAACAGCGGAGTTACTATCTTTAAGAGCATATCTGAGAAAATTGACCACATACTGTCTTCACATCCCTCGGCTAACATCCACATATGTGGTGATTTCAACGTCCATAACATGGAATGGCTGACCCATTCAAATAAGACAGATGATGAGGGGAGGTGTTGTCATGATTTTGCCATGTCTTATTACCTCATTCAGATAGTTCGCGAACTCACCCGTGTGCCCGATACACCCGGTCAATATGCAAGCCTCTTAGACCTTTTTCTCTCAACTTCCCCTGAGCTACGTTAATGTTCCGTTCATTCTCCTCTAGGATCCTCTGACCACTCCGTCGTATCAGTTAATATAGAAACGAAATGTAAGAAGCCCCCAGACGTACCCCTCCACCGTACTGTATACCGATACTATATGGCTGACTGGGATAGCTTCCGTACATTCATATCTGATTTACCTCTGCACTCCATGTTTAAAAAGGATGTGTCCTCTATAGTATCAGATCTGACCGAATGGGTAATTGTAGGCATAGACCAATTCATACCATCTAAAAAATTCCAACAAAAACCTAACAGCCATCCATGGTTCTCCCCCTAAATGTGCTGCTGCTATCGCGCACAGAAATCACTTTTTCCATAGCTACCAACGTAATAGATGCACTGAAACTAAAGCTGCTTTTAGGTCTGCCAGCAACCACTGTAAAAGAGTAATAAAAAATGCAAGAGAGCTATATGCCCAGTCTGTTAAATACAAGGTAGCTGATCAGCGGCTTGGCTCCCACCAGTTTTGGCAAATAACAAATCAGATCCTGAACAGAAGTGTGCGTTCTATACCAACCATTATCAATGGACCAGAGGTCATCTCGTCAGCGTCAGACAAGGCCAAACTATTTGCAAAGAACTTTGCAGCTAATTCTACCCTATGCGACGAAGGCCATCAACTCCCCATATTTCCTCCTATAACACATAACAAGCTAGGAAACATACAAATATCCGTGCAGGAGGTCGCCAAGCTAATAAAAAACCTAGATTCCAGTAAAGCAACTGGCCCTGATGGCATCCCAATTATAGTGTTAAAAAAGCTTCAACCAGAACTTGCTCTCATACTTACGAAACTATTTAAGCGCTGCCTTAAGGAGAAGTGCTTTCCGACTCCCTGGAAGACCTCTTCAGTTTGCCCTATATTTAAGAATTCAGGTGATAAGTCATCTCCCTCTCAATACAGACCTATAAGTCTCCTGTGTGTTATGAGTAAGTTGCTGGAATCCATATTAAATAGAGAAATAGTAAACCACCTCAGCATGAATAACCTTCTTAGTGACACACAATACGGTTTCCGCTCTGCAAGATCTACCGCAGATGTGCTGACGGTTATATCCCACGGGATAAGTGAATCTCTTGACAAAGGCTTCCTTTCTAGGGCAATTGCTCTTGACATATCAAAGGCCTTTGACAAGGTATGGCATAAGGGTCTACTTCACAAGATTTCCAGCAACGGTATAACGGGAAATGTTTTCTCAATCATTAAATCATTTCTCTCCGATAGGCTCATAAGAGTAGTGGTCGATAGACAAAAATCGGAGGCCTGCAATATAAATGCTGGAGTCCCCCAGGGGTCAATCCTGGGCCCAACTCTCTTCCTGATCTACATCAATGACCTCCCTAAACACATACTTAAATCATTCGTTGACATCTATGCTGATGACACAACCATCTACGGCAACACATCAAAGGCTGTAAATGACAAAGTTCTCTCTGATTCTCTCTCTCCTCTGATCTCGAGCGCGTGGGTCAGTGGGGAAGATGTGGCTGGTTACCTTTAATGCATCCAAAACCAAACTCCTATCCTTACATCATCAACGCTCTGATCCCCATCTGGCATCAATTGTGATGAATAGCTCTCGCCTGGGTGAGGCTCCGTGTTTTGACAAGTTTCTGGGTTTGACCTTTACTCCTGATCTGAAATGGAACACGTACATCAAGTCTGTTGCCAAGGTCGCTGGAAAGATGGTGGGATCCTTCTACCGCTCCAGAAGATATCTCACTACTGATGCAATTCTCTATCTATATAAAAGCCAAGTACGTCCAAGGATGGAATACTGTTGCCATATCTGTGCAGGAGCTGCTAAAAACAGCCTATCCTGCCTTGACAGAGTACAAAATAGACTTCGTGGCTTAGTGGGCGATGCCCTTTTCTCTACCCTACAACCTCTCTCCCACAGAAGAGACGTTGCGAGCCTGTCCTTGTTTTATCGTTATTTCCATGGCAGATGCTCGTCTGAACTCCAATCTCCGGTCCCCCCTCGCCAATCTTTCACGAAAAAAACCCGTCTAGCCGAATCCACTGTGAAAAATTTCCCCCACTCTATATCTGTGCCTAAATCAAAACGTGGATTCCATGAACAAAGCTTCTTTCTTAGAACTGCACGCCTGTGGAACTCTGTTTCGTCTGCCTGTTTCCCTCCGGACTACAACTTGGATGTCTTCAATTCCAATGTTAACAAATTCCTAATGAACCGCCCCCTTAAGTAAACACTTCAGCAAATCTCCTCACTAACTTAATGTACTTGCAATAACCCTTATCCCTGAGTGGCTTCCGGGCCTTGATAAGTGGTGATCACTGTGTAAAAAAAAAAAAAAAGAGTGGCGGCGATCAGGGAAGATTTTGTGTTTTGTGAGATCATGTTCGCGATGTTCTCAGTGTATGGGCAAACGCAATAGAATATTGGGTTAAGTTAACGGTGAAATGAATGCAGTGAGAAAATGGTACAAAGTCGTAGCATTCCTTATAAAGTCAAGCCTGCCTCTCTTTGAACTTGTGGCCCTGCGCCGATTTTTGATGCCACACCCAGGGTCTGGCAGCGACCACCTGATTGCACCAGGGATTCAACACAGGCTTCAGCACATTTGTGGTATATTATGGTGTGGGCTTTTAAGCCGACCTCGAAAATGGGAAGTGGCATGATCTGGCCTTCACTTGAAACCACAACAAAGATCATTACCGTGGCATAAAACTTTGTTTTCATTACCCTGGAAACACCACTGTTATTTGTAGCAATCCAGGGATGCATTTTGATGGTGCTGAAAATGGTCGTTGTCATAAATTTGATCGGTAGAGAGCAGCGCCTCTCCGATATCGGTCCTTGAACATGTATAACATTCAGACATGATAGAAGGCCCGTACTGATCGTGGTATTTGTACACAACTGACTAACTAGTGAACCGTGTGCAGCAAAATAATAAAAAAAAACGAAAACTGGTTTTCATTAAACGGAAATGGAACCATGTAGTCTTGTCTGACACGATAGTTTTATTTATATCTACCTATCTACTCCTTATATATTGTATCTAATATAATCACAAATAGTATTCCCTTACGCCCAAGTTGTAATGCTCTTTATTTAAGACTAGCATGGATAGCTGGCGTTCCTCACGTCAACATGGTTCTGTTTTAGCACACCTGCTATAGTAAGGATATTGAGCAGTTTTTCATTATTATATGTCAAATTCATAGAGCAACGTCGATACCCGCACACTTTCAAAAATAAGAAAAAAATACTTTAAAACGGAGAAAAACACGAAAATGTACTCGCCTAAAAAGAAAAGTGACAACCTCCCCACACGAGATTTCGGTAGAAAAGGGATTCGGAGAAAAGAAGCTAACATGTGGATATTGAGCACTTTTTGTTGCCCATGCGCTGCCAATGCACAAGATGAGAAGAAGGTAAAACCTTACGGACAGACGCTTTAACCCAAAAGGTCACGTGAACTAATGACGTCATGATGTTGCAAAGTAAACATTTAAACATTGTTGTAGTTTAATACGCGGGCGTAGCTTTCGAAACAAGTGACGGGAAAAGGGAAACTACCCTCCAAAACGTCGCTAAGTCGACCGCGATATGAACATTTTTGTTCTTATATTAACACTTTATGCATCTGGGACATTGCCATTTCAGTTGTTACCAGTTTACCTGGTAAGATTCGGATGGCAAAAGTGTAAGCAAACGTACAAACGCACACATATAGACACACAGAGGTCGTCTTTATATAATAGACTAACATGGGTACTCAGTGTTGCCCTGGTGGAAAGGGGTGGTATAGTAATGTTATTGAAAAGCCAACCCCCAGAAAACAAAAACAATCAACTTTTGTTTCAATAAAAATAGCAGCGAGCCCCCGTGCGAACGCAAAAAAAAAATAAAAACAAAAAGAAAACAAAAAAAAAAAGATGTCGCAGGATCTGTAACGCGAAAATGGAAAAAGGAGGTCAAAAAACCTAATGAGTTAGCTGTCTCGGACACGGCGATTTATGACATCACGGACTTTCGAATTAACGTCTTTTAAACGTACGTTGAGATCGCTAGTCGTGCGACTTTGCAATCATATTGATGCTAAAACATCAACCACTAACACACATATTCCCTTTTATACAGTAGACTGACTTGCGTACCCGACGCTGCCCGTGTGAAGAGAGCTAGTATGTTTAGACTATTGAACAACCAACCCCTGGCCCTAAAAAAAATGAAATGTTTTTTCAATCAAAATAGCAGCGATTAGCCATAGTAGCCAGGCTTGAACCTATATCGCGAAAGAAGAAATCGAGGGTAAAAAAAACAAATGCGCTATTCGTCTCGGCCACGGCGACTTATGACGGCATGGCACTTCGTAATGACGTCTTTTAAACATACATTTATATCGTTAGGCGTGAATGACTTGTAAAATGCTTACGCAACTACTGACCTCTCCTTGCAAAACCGGCCCAATTAACCAGCACTGTATTTTTCCTTTTGACCAATTTTTAATCAATCCGAGAGATTGATCTTTCTCATAATAGCAATTTTGTCAGTGTGCCGACTGTTTTTAACAGAGATACAAACCCACACATTTTGCCATTTATACATTCGACAAGCATGGATACCCGGCGTTGTCCTGGTTTACACGAGGTTCCGTTCGAATACAGTTGCTATACTAATGGGCAACCCGTAGAGAAGAACGGAAGACTTTTCGGCAGCCCTTAAAAATAAATGAATCAAAACAATTTTTCTTTCAATCAAAATAGCAACGAGTAGTCGTGCGACCACAAAAAAAAAAAAAAAAAAAAAAACGCAGTAGGCGGTCTCGAACCTGAAACGCTAAAACTGGAAAGAAAACAAAGTGTTTTTTAATATACATTTCGTTTGCTAGGCATGCTTGGCTTGCGAAAATTTTGATGCAAAAAGTGACCCCTCCTTGCAAGAAATGATCCATTTAATCACAACCGAATTAATCTTACTTAAGTTTTCAGATATGATACGTCCAAGGGATCGGTAATTCAGATGATATCTGTTTCGATCCGGTCTGATATTACTTAGAAACGTTATAAAAAGACATACACACATATATACATTTACTTACACACACACACACACTAACAAACTAGGGAAATTTATATTATAGAAGTATAAAACTTAAACAAATCGATTAATGATAAATATAAACAGATTATAAATGTTTATTTAACCATTTAACTGGTATTGACCTTAGCAATGTAATATATTATGGATGAAATAAAAATATAGGTTCAATTTTGGTGATTTAAAGTAAAGTTGGGCATGGATGGGTATGCTTACTTGGATAAACCACTATTAGTATGTAGTCATAAAATAAAAAAAAAGAAATTTCGTTTTATGAACGTATTTTTTAGAATGTAACAGTATTTTAAACAATTAAAAAACAGTATTTTAACCTTTATTTTCATAAAGAAAGTGCTAATATAACCTGTCTCCAGATGTGACCAACATTTTCATTCAAATAAATGCTAATGTATTTCATGTATTTAATGCAATTACGAAGTAAGATGGATATATCGTATTCCAGTTGACACGCTTCAGTACGTGGAAGGGTATCAACGGAACGATATACTTGTATGTTTTTTCAATCTAGTGCCAATTCGTCGTCAAGTAGATTCGCAACATAACAAAAACTACCTGCTGTATGAAACTCTAAATGATTAGGAACAATATCAGTCATTAATATTTTTCCCTTTGAAAGGGTGTACTTAGTGCACATTACTGAAAGAGAACATACCAATACGGCACTTGGCAAGGAAAACAAAGTAGGACCAATAATATTTGACCACGATAGAATTATATTTCTTGCGTTCTGTTCAGTTTTGGATCAATTCCAGTAAAGTCTAAATTCATGACACGCAATGAAACTAGATCATGCTAATAGTTATTTTCATTTTATCCTTGGCAATCGGACAGTCTCATTTTTTTAATAGGTGTAGCGGGAGATAAGCATTCCATAAAGAAACATATACCTGTAATTATATACAAATCAAAATCAAGCCAGAAATACCTTAAAATACTAAAATAATTATATTATGTAAAAGGACGCCGCTCTGCGTTGCCATGTAGTAAAATACGTATAATTATCGTATGTATATACATTCAAATATCATACTTATTGTTATAGTGTCACTTCTCTATTGATTATGTTTCTTGTAGCCGATAGCTAGCACTGCCGTCCGGCGTACACCAGTCGTAAAATAATCTTAAATATAATATGTTAATCGATGCAGATTTCATATTTCTTATTACAAAGACATTAGTCTATTGTTTATTATTGCGTACAAAATATATATATAGATATAGATATGTATATATATATATATATATATATATATATATATATATAGATAGATAGATAGATAGGGAGATAGAGAGAGAGAGAGAGTGACACAGTGAGAGAGAGAGGGGCTGTCCACAAAGTCACTGAGTTGATTTTGAACTTTAATAGATTCTTTAATTTTTATAATGCCTTTCTCTAATTTTAACACGATCGAAGACATTCGCTATTTTTTATCGATAGAACAATCTAAACAAGTTGTTTATGATAAATATTTTTTTTTAAACAAGCACAAAATAAGGAAGTTCAATCGCAATCTAGAGATTCTGCAATCTGTCATGAATAATGTTTTGGAAAGAGCACAAATTTGGTAGCTGGAAATGGGCAAAATTTAAAAGACAATTATTTTATGCTTAAAATTTGTTTAAATTTTGCATTATTATTAAACATTTTCCAATATCGTAGTCAGAAAGTGTGAAAATTACAGAAATATATCATCAAGAATAGAGAATCTATTTAAGTTGGTAATCCTTTAGTTACTTTTTGGACAGCCAGTATATACACGTTTGTTAGAGAGATCGGTGTTCTGTTCTAACCCTTTTGAAATGCTTTGTCCTTCATCATTATTTTTTGGGTTAGCAGCATATTCTGATGCCACTATTTCCTTTTTAACATATGGAATTGTTCTAACTAAACTTTACTTTACTTTAATATCATTTGTATAATTTCTTTCTTTATGTTTTGTATTATTTTCGAAGCTTTACTCTGATTAGAATGTCTCAGCTGAAGTTGGTTTCCGAACTCGAAGATTTTGCTCACGATCTAAGCTGTTTTACCAACGTTATGCTTGATATTCTATACTTCCTTTTTTTCCATTGGCATCACCACGTATCAATGCCCAGAGACCACTCGAGGATAGTTGTTAAGAGTGTACAGTAGTCAATTGGACAATATAGTAATCGTTAGTAATGGAAATTCGGTAAATTTGTTAACTTAAGTGGAACGGATCATCAAGAACTTGTTTAAGTTGGACTTGAAGACAACCATATTGTAGTCAGCCGAAAAGCAAGAAAAGTGAAGGCAATTCCACAGGCGTGTAGTTCTAAGAAAGACGCTTTGTTCATGAAATCTACCTTTAGGTTTAGACACACAAAAAGAGCGGGGGGATTATTAATAGTGTTTTGAGCTAGACGTGTTTTGAGCTACACTTTCCATGAAAATAACGATAAAGCAGACAAACTCGCAACATCTCTTCTGTGAGATAGAAGTAGCAGAGAAGAGAAAAGGACATCTCCAACGAGGCTACGATGTCTATTTTTAACTCTATCAAAGCAGGATAAGTCGTTTCTAGTAGCTCCTGCCCAGATGTGGCAACAGTATTCCATCCGTGGACGTACCTGGCTCTTATATAGATGGAGAATTTAATTAGCAGTGAGATATCTACTGGATCGATAGAAGGATCCCATCATTTCCCCAGCGGCCTTGGCAACAGATTTGATGTAAGTGTTCCATTTAAGATCCTTCCTTTTTTAGAATTTTCCTTACATAATTGTAAACTTGTTTCAGATATGTTACTTGTGCTCATGCGATTAATGGTATTAAAATTGTTGTCTTTTCGCATTCAGTCGTTTCCCAGAGAGGCTCTCGACATTTTTATTTGTACGTCCTTTATTTCCAACCTGTTGCCCTCTGGATTGGCCAAATTTATTATTTAATACAGGTTTTATTCTATTGGTTAATAAGTATCATGCCCGATTTTAATGCTTATATAACTGTGCCGTTTACATTTTCATCTAACATAGAATGTTTATTATATCGCTCATCTGTTCATACCGTCGACGTTTTTCGCATGCATTATGTACATTCGTTTATGTAGTTTCCAGTAAATTATTTCCTCAACACATTCCTGCTGCTTAACTACTTCTTCTACTACTACTACTACTACTACTAATACTATACTATTACTACAATTATCATTATTATAAATATTGTTAACAATTTTATTATTATCATTATTATTAATATTATTATTATTATTATAAAATTGTTATTATTATTAAATTGCTATTATTATTTATGTTAATATTATTTTTAATCTATTATTATTATTATTATTAATATTATTATTATTATTATTATTATTATTATTATTGTATTAGTAGTAGTGGTGGGTTGTGGTGGTGAAACTACATTATAGACAATCCCCAAAACATTAAAGCAATATTCATTGCAGTGAACATTCAAACTAAATGACTAAAACGCACAGTGCACAGAGTACTATCGTTTGAAAAATATATTTTGGCTCATTGTCCAAAATGCATGTCTATACTATCTATCTAATAGGTAACTGGAACGTTTAAATCCGAAATATGTCTGGTCAACTACAATACACACTATAGATGCCTTTCAAAAATAACTCTGGCCAAATATGTTCCACAATATTTCTTAAGTTAAATTATATAGGTCTAGCGAGGAGTGGGTGTGTGGACCAATCACATCAACCTCAATTGTCTTTTGAGCCGATCGCAAACTTCAGGTATTTATTTTTGCTTTCGGTAAATAAAATTCGTCCGCAATTTTATGTCTACAAATACATAGGAATGAGAAAAGTGGCGGATGAAAAAGATGAGGAAAAGTGTAAGACCAGGATAGAGAGGCAAAATAGCCTTAGAAGATAATTGAAATATCATCATCAACTGAATCAATCGTTTTTTTATCCTTAGTCATAGGGAGATATGTGTAATGATTTCGGAGCTATTTCTTTATTGGAATTTAAGGAGGATGTGGTTACAGGTTAGTTTGTATTAATTTTTAACATACCCATAGTATCACTATCATAATTGTTATTAAATTCGACTCTCATATAAGTTGAATATTTGAAAGGATCCGAGGGAGATGGACGAGAAGGATCATCGGAAGAAAGAGTGGTGCTATCGGCATATATATTAATTTTTTGCACGATATTTTCTAGACGATCATAATATAAAGACAAAACAGCACTAAGCGTAGAATAAAGTATTGAGGAAACCTGCGTGGGTATAAATAAAGCATAAAGTGACAGAACAAAAAGTTACTTCATGCTTCGATTAGAAGGAAGAGAAGTTTTCCACCAATATCATTACCTCGAAATTTATGTGGAAAACGATTATGTCACATACTGTCGAACACCTATGAAATGTCGAGTGCAATGACCCTATCATCTCCTGAATTATATGTAATCGATGGAGCCGTGCAGTTACAACAGCTAAAAGATAAGAACGGGCGAAAATCACAAAAGTCATACTGACCATCACTTAGATGATACAGTTTGCTTGATGAAATTGCAATGTATTTTGCGGGATATAGAATCAGCAACTTTGCAATTATTGTCAGATGATGAACGATAGAAAAAGAAGAAATTGGAAATACAGTGCAGTAAAACCAATCTAAAATCTTTCTTAGAACTGCACGCCTGTAGAACTCTGTTCCGTCTGCCTGCTTCCCACCGGACTACAACTTGGATGTGTTCAAGTCCAACGTTAATTCCTAATGAACCGCCCCCTTAAGTAAACACTTCATCAAATCTCCACACTAATGTACTTGCAATAGTCCTTATCCCTGAGTGGCTTCCCGGCCTTGATAAGTGGTGATCACTGTGTAAAAACATATTTTAAAAGAATAAACAAGAATGGTGGCACGTTAAATAATTGATAGTCCTTATAATAAGATACATAGCTAAACCAGATAAATTTCTAGAAGAGTCTGATCGTACAATAGGACTGTAAACATGTGTACATAAATCCTTCCTGTCAATAGAATAATCTAGATTAGAGTCACACGAGCAATGATATGAATTGGTTTACCAAAAAGTAAGAACTTGACATCGTAGATGTTTGTTCTGAGACCTCTGGTATAAGTATTGGACAGAGTAAGATAATTATTGTGAAGATCAGTAAAAAGCATGATAATAAAAAATACAGTAATGTAGAATCACGTAAAATTAAACAATGCGTTCAACACCTTATTTCAAACAGGCTGAATAATACATTTCTTTTAGAGTTTAACAAGGACAGAAGAGGAAACTCGGCTTACCAAAAAAAATGTCTACCACAAAACTGATTATTTTGTTAACCAGGAATCGGCGTTTTATCATGATAGCATCACTTTCAACAAAGACAAAGTTTACCCCCAACAACGTAAGACATAAGGCATACACTTAAAGAGCTTCGTGTCAAGAAGATACAG
Organism: Euprymna scolopes; assembly: GCF_053919585.1. Taxonomy (NCBI): domain Eukaryota; kingdom Metazoa; phylum Mollusca; class Cephalopoda; order Sepiida; family Sepiolidae; genus Euprymna; species Euprymna scolopes. The sequence continues at coordinate 66,629,458 of NC_136482.1, read as the reverse complement.
AAACTATACACATTATTTAGTTAAACGAAGTGTATGTGAAACTGCACTAATCCTATTCGAGTTTAACCGGCTTCCTCCAAGGGAAGAACTTCAAAGGGAGTATGAAATTAACAAGCGCGCCCTTGTTCAGCATGTACATTTGTTAGATGGAAAATCACTGTCCTTTTTCTATGAAATAAGAAGAATATAAGATAAGTGACAATTAGATTAGGATAAGCCTAGAATCGAAGCATGTAGGGAAGGTTAAGAAATGGAATGTTAGAAATTTAGTCTAGTGTAAAATTCTATTAGAATAGTTAAATATTGTTTATATTGGGAAAAAAGTTAATTGTCCATTGTTTTAGAAATCCGAATATTAAAAGTGTCAGATAAAAGAATGAACAATACAAATAAAATTATATTGTTAAAAAATAGGTTACATTAGAATTGATGATTCTTTTGTTTGTCAACAGTGTGTTGGACAAACATACGAAAATCCACGTGAAATTAGTCACGTTTGAAAACGCACATCTGACGTCATAAAGAAGGGAGATTCTCAATATAGGATCTAAGAGTTAGTTAGGAGAGAGTTTATGAGAGAGTCAGAGAGTTGGCCAGTCAGTTGACAGCTAGCTGGTCAGTTGATGAGTTGGAGTCAGAGACTCTCAGGGCGAAGGGAGAGGAGTAAACCAATGTAGCCATACCAGTTGAATTCCTGACGTCATTGACCGGTCTACCAGATGAATAAAGAAGTCATCATTATGTTGCGATTGTTGTCTAGTGTCATCCTTCATAACGAACGAAAGATAATTGTGTTTATCATCTTATAGTGAACATTGTGTAAACCCTTCCAACTTATACGTCTCCCCCATCACAAGTAATGTATATAAATGCCTTCTCTCCTCTGAGTTAACAATTGTACAACATACCATCCTTTCCTCTAATATGTGTCAGAAAAATGCTGTAATATATATAAATGTGTTCTTTCCCTCATCATCACTATCGTTATGTACTCAATATAAACTCCGCGTCATCTTTAAATATATACTCCTGCTATTCAACACATTCCCATTAGGGAAGATGGCGACGTTAGGGTTTTTCAACTCTTGCACTGAGGTGTCGACATTCTCCTATATACACCGTCTGGTATTCCCAAATTGTTCACTCATATTAGTAATGGCCAGGCTAAACATCGCTTAACCTCGATGATCTGACGGAAATCGACGTGTCAACTTTATTATATCGTATCTAAAAGTGTGTCTCTTTTTTAATGTCTTTATTTGTTTACTAAATGTTAGAATAAACTAGCACTCGAACGACAATAACAGTATTCAAAACAGCTTCACTACTAAATACTATTGATAGTATATACTTCTATGAAACATATTAATCTGTTCTGGAATATCTTTATTCCCATTAGAAACACGTAATGAACGATATAAATTTTATTATATGTAAAAATTCCAAAAATAGTAGAAAAAACATGTTGAATGTTGTTCCTTGTACTTATTTATCCCTATTTATATAACCTATATCAGCGAGTGTGGTAATCAAACCTATCTGAAACCTCATGTATCATATAATCTTTAAATTATTATCCTTAAACTATACATATTTATCATTAATAGCATGGGTTATAGCTAAGCCTTTTATAATTCTTAGAAAAAAAATTAATTCGATTAGCGAGGATTCTTCCAAGTTTAACTTTAGTATAATATTAGTAATCATACAAAGAAACAAACACGTAGAAGAACAAATGTACATATCCCATAAAAATATAATGTTTTTAACAGTTTTATTTTATTGCCCAACTTTTGCCAATCTAAAATTTCTATTGGGAAAATCACAAATAAAATTAAAAATTATTCTACATGCCTCCCTATAGACGTTTCTTTATAAATGTTTCTTTTTCCAAAGTAATTATTTCCAACAAAAACATCGAAAGTAAAACAACACAAATATTCAATTTAACAAAGAATAGGAAAATTTTCCAGACTTTTGTAGGCTGTAAATAATATTTTACTTACAGCAGAAAAGGAAAAAAAAACATATACATTTATTTATGACTAAAATCTTTATTTTCTTCGTGAATGGTGCTGATCAACCAGGGTTTCTTTTTGTATGCGATATATTTGATTCTATTTTACAGGTAAATTTTCATTATTTGCAAATGTTTCAAACTATTTAGATCGACTTGCCATTTACTTATGCCAAGAGGTTCTGTTTTCCGTCGACTTAAATAAATATCTTTATTTTTGGCGCAACATAGCGAATACAGTACGTATAAAGTATTAAAATATTTGGGTCAAAATTTCGGTCATAGTATACTAAAAAATAAGTTTCATTTTAGATTATCTATGTTAAATTGTGAGGTAATGGGGAAAAAGTTACACTTTTGAAGATACATCCGGTTCTTTATAACATAGAGACATTTTGCTTGGCCCATAGTAAAACTAATCGTGTCATGTATCTGATGGAGAGCGTGGACACAGGCATAAACAACTCGATATGTTGATAGTTGTTAAAAAATCAAAATACTATGCTCAAAGGCAGCATGCATACCGCAGACTTAACCGACATAAGTCCAGTTCAGACAAACAAAAGTACATAGAAGCGAGAAATAACGTTAAGAAAGAAATAGCGACAGCTAAGAGAGAATTTACTAAAACCACTAAAAAACGCATTGAAGCAAAACAATTAGGAACTCGTGACTTCTGGAAAATCTACAACAGTGTAGTAAACAATGGGCAATCAACAATCCCCCCACTAACCAACAATCACGAGGTTGTTTGCTCAGCAACCGACAAAGCTAATATGCTTGCCAGCCGGTTTGCCTCGAACTCCACACTGGACCCTACTAACCACCCCCTGCCTGACTTTCCTTTGCGGACAGACGCCACGCTAGACGATCTAAAAATCACCCCTGCTCAGGTACATGCTATCATAATAAATCGACACTTCGCAAGCATGCGGACCTGATCTCATCCCAGCTGTGCTATTAAAAAAGTGCTCAGCCGAAGTAGCTCTAGTTCTCTCCAAACTCTTCAACAAATGTCTTAATGAATCATGCTTTCCGGGCTGTTGGAAAACCGCTTCTGTGGTACCAATATTCAAGAATTCTGGCGAAAGAACTGACCCATCTCATTATCGCCCCATTAGCCTCCTCCCACTTTTCGTCAAAATATTTGAGACCATAATTAACCATGCTCTAGTCCATCACCTTACAGATGCTAAACTTCTGACTAACCAACAATATGGATTTAGACAAGCCCGTTCTACAGCTGACATCCTAACTGTAATCTCTGAACGTATATACCATTCACTGGATAAAGCGGGGGAGGGCAAAGCGGTAGCTCTAGATATATCTAAGGCTTTTGACAGGATATGCCACAAGGGTCTCCTCAGGAAGATTAAATCATACGGTATCACTGGTAGAATACTTAGCATAATTGAATTCTTCTTAGACAAGAGAAAAATCCAGGTTGTCCTCGACGGTCGAACATCTAAACAGTGTGATATAAATGCGGGAATGCCTCAGGGGTCTATTCTTGGACCTCTATTGTTCCTGATATTTATTAATGACCTCCCCGACAAAACTGCCTCTGAGATGGGTATATATGTTGATGACACTACACTCTATAAAAGGCATGACAGGAAAACAAATGACCATATATCTAAAGAAGTGGCAAAAACACTAGAGGATGACCTCCAATCTGTAGTGGAATGGGGACATAAATGGATGATCACATTCAATGCTGCCACAACCAAACTGGTTTCCTTCAATAACTACAAGAAACCTTCTCTGCCACCAATAGCAATGGCCAGTGACTCCCTGTCTGAGAGTATACCTTTCAAACTCCTTGGCCTAACGTTCACAGGAAACATGAGCTGGAACAATTATATTGAAAACATTGCCAGGGCCGCTGCAAAAAAGGTAGGCTCTCTCTACCGTGCTAGAAAACTACTGACACCAGAAAGTATCCTGTATCTCTATAAGGCCACCATTCGCCCATGTATGGAGTATTGTTGTCACATCTGGGCTAGTGCGTCTACTACTCGTCTCTCGCTCCTAGACAAGGTTCAAAAAAGAGTCGCCAATCTGATAGGCCCTGAACTGACATCTAAGCTTCAGCCTCTGTCCCATCGACGAAACGTTGCATCCCTCTGCTTGTTCTACAAGTATTTTAATGGTGAGTGCTCTGACGAACTGCAGACACTTGTGCCCCCACGTCGCAGACACCCTCGACAAACCAGACAGGCAGCTAAATCCCACCCCCACACAGTAGAGATCCCTAGATGCAAAACATCCTTCTACTCCAGTAGTTTCTTCCCCAGAACCGCTAGACTCTGGAATTCCATTCCAGGATCATGCTTCCCTAACTGTACTGACATGCAGAAGTTCAAGTGCAACGTGAACCGACATCTTGCTTCCCAAATCCCTACATAGTGCCCCCGTAGTTGCTGACCCTGATAGTACCCCCCTACACCTGAGTGACAATGTGCCTTGTTTGGGGTGAAAATGTAATAAAAAAAACCTACATTACGTATTCAATAATTTTCCAGACAGATTTGTACTTAAGTGAGTATAATTGATCTCATTGGATTTAAAATCAGTCTTACTTATTTTATAGCTTGTTGTAATATGTATTAAGGTCAGCACTTCCTCTTTTCTTTTAACGGACGTATATCAAAGATTTAGCATTTCATTTAATACTATTCAATTAAGTATATTTTGACAGCGAATGATTTATGCGCTTCATCAAAGCACTATTATTATGACCTTAATTAAATCGCCTTGCACAATGTATTGAAAATAAAATGAAACCTTTGCCAAACATCTAAAATTTGCGATGTAGTCTGATCGGAAAGTGTGGTTACCATGATGTCTTCAGCACCTATGATTATTACGGATAATTTTCACTTGGAAAATAATTTTTCTTCGATAAATGTAGGTTACTGCAATTTATTTTATATTCATTTAAAATACTAAAATGTAAACGTATGTAAAATTAAAGTTTTCTAAACATCATCGTAAGCGATGGTAGAAGTCAATTACCTTTAAGTAGAGCAGATATTGCATTTCCTAGTTAATTCAAACGTAGCATTATACTCACTTTCTATGAAATAGCTTATTGACAGAGGTGAATTTTGTGAAGCATAATCTTCGACAAAAGATATTTTAAAGCTTATCATGTGTATGTGCTTACGTGTGTATACATATATATATATATATATATATATATATATATATATATATATATATATACATATATGAATTGAGATATTTATCAAGAAAAACAAAGTTCGCATCAAGCTACCTGTTTTCATTAAAATAAAAAAAACAATTGTTTCTTTCGATGCTATACAACCAGAATATTATGATTCACGCCTGAATCTAATAGACGATGTAATCTTTTGATGTATTGCAAATATGACTAAGTAATTAGTATTTTTCCAGATATATACATTTTTTATAACTTACACAGTCAAGCATTTTTAATATTCATAGAGGTACCATTTAAATATATTATCAGATTTATATATATATATAACTTGTAATATTTATACAAATTAATCGTAAATAATTTTACATATATTAACGAAGACAAACATCACTGACTTTGTAATGTACTCATAATGAGATAAAAAGTATTATATAACAAACAATTAAATATACGCATCTCATTTTATTATGAGTACCTTACAATCCCCACCGTTTTCTCCAATCAGTACATGTACTTATAAAGTACCTTGTCTATCCAACATAACACGAGTGTATATACTATCTAGCTCATATCTCAATAGTGAAATTAAATAAACTATTTTCATTTGTTCTTATATAATTATTTATTATTCATAGTATTAGTACTTAATACATTAACACACACACGCACACATAAAACACACATACATATATACATATATATGTATACATATATATGTATATATTTTTTATAAACTTCCTACATTGTTATTAACGTCATTGTCTATCAAAGTACGCGTGCCTGTATTTATTTGTACATGTGTACTTATATGTGCATATAGAAATATTTATGCAGATGTATATGCATGTGTATACAAAATTAACCACCCTTTAGCCTACTCTGTAGCTGCAACCTTGCTGACATTACTGTCTGTGCACTAATAATGCAATTATAATAAACCATCCTATGTTCCTGTCAAAATCATTCATGCGTCATCCCTATATAACCCTATATATTTCGTATTTTGAATCTAATCCCATACGATATCAAATACATACCTTTTAGTCAGAACACTAAATGTATAAGCAAAAAATATGCATTAAAGCAATATATATGTAATGCATGTGGTAAATCGTATACAATTTACTCGCTGCCATAATCTTTCTTATTGAACGATGCAATATAAGAATGGACAAATAAACTTATAAATAGTAAATAAACACAGACGTATGCATACATATGTGTGTATATGTATGTATGTATGTATGTATGTATGTATGTATGTATGAATGTGTGTGAGCTTATATATATATATACATATATATATTAATTTAAAATTATAAATAAATAAAATAAATTTCGTTGTCTCAACAGTACATGTTTTGAGAGGAAGGATGTCAAATAATAAGCAAATGCATAAAAGTCTAGATAATCGAATAAAATATAAATATAAACACTAAAAGAAACTCACTCTCATATCAATAAACGGATGATTTACTCTGTATAAAGCCGGACACGGTAAGAATCTTGAACGTACACCATTACCATTATCATGAAACTATAACATCAAAACACATACTAATACTAACATACTACTATAATGTCGGTTATACAACAAACGCATTGGCAAAATGGAAAAGAATAAAACAGTTAGACCTTATAAGAAATACAGAAAAAAATTAACGACACAAATAAAACCGCACATAACATAAAACTAAGGCACTTTTATTCTAAAATACTACAGATAGTAAAAATCGCATGAAGTTCACCCAGTCACACACACGTACAGAGATGTGTGTTGTGCAACTCTCAGTTTTGATGGCTGCTAAATCTTGGTGAATAGTAAAAAAAAAACATCTGGAAAGAAAGAACACCAGATAGAATGTTTATTAAAATAAAGGGTTCGATTAATAATAAAATTTTGCGTCGATATTTCCAAAAAAGTATTGCACCACCATATTTAGTAAGTAGCCATGGTTAATGGTGCGAGAATGCAAAACTCGTTTGAAAGGTGGTGCAAAGTAGATGTACGTACTAGAAATCTGGATAAAATACGTGTCTTTTACATTTTAGGCAAGAAGTGAGAAACCCCTCTATATTTTTCATATGGTGACACTTAGTGAGAGAATAAAAAAACGACAAAAAAGTCAAAAGAAAGAAACAAACAAGAGCAGATCGAATATACATTAATAATAATAATAATAATAATAATAATAATAATAATAATAATAATAATAATAATAATAATAATTATAATAATAATAATAATAATTATGACATTAATAATAATAATAATAATTGTTATTACTTTTATTATTATTATTATTATTATTATTATTATTATTATTATTATTATTCATACGGACTACAAGCAAATATCTAATAATAATGATAAGAAAAAGAATATGGAATTGAAACATTTAAATGCAAATCGGTATGATCAATATACACTATTGGAGAAGTAGATAGAAAATTTGAAACGGTAAATGATATAATACTGCTCCAACAAGAGACAATAAGTTATTACAAAACGTGACACAATTCCATTGACAAATAAAGATGTCAGAGAAGATTGAATAAGGCCATCTAAAATAAGGCAAGCTTACAATAAAAGAAAAGGATATTGTAAAAAACAGAATAAATATAAATACAAGGACTGTATTCGTGAAATAATATTTTCTATAATCGGATTGAAAGAGGAACTATCATTGTATTAAACCAAAATACAGTGAGTTCGCCTGCTGTAATTTCAGAGATTGTATTTGCTTAATTTTATTGTATTTTAAACCTTTATGTATTTGCTTTCTTTTTTATATCTGAACCACTCGTCAGTATCAGTACATTGCTAAAACAAAATACAGTTTGTCACGAGGTATTGTTTGGCTGATGAACACACTTACGCTACAGAGTTCTTTCCCAATTTCATCAATTTAAGAATCACGGCAAACAGCGTCAGTGATACGTAAGATCAAGGGAAGATTTTATTTAAGTTCTAATTACATAGGGATATTGCTAAAGTGGAAATTAAACGAGAGAATGAAGGCAGTGTAATCGAGATAGCCGAATCGCTTTGGAGTATTTACGTTCCAACGATGAAAACAGGATTGAATAAGATTTGGCTTGCTTTTAGGCTGTTAAAATTAGTTGCTTAATTAACACTATAAAGTGTGAGAAAATAAGTTTACCGGCCTTTATGCTATGAGAATGAGTATCATTTTTTACTTTAAGAAACCAAGTCACATTATTGGCTCTAGTTGTATAACTCTTGTTGGAAAGAAGTGATTTGCATACGTTTATGTTACCGGTTATTTAAGACCATAATTTTTTCACCAAAAGACTGAATGTGCTGATGGCGGTTATATTCTTAAGAAAATTTCATATTTGATACCTTTACTAGAGATCACGCAAACTGTTTTATATTATAGATTATACTCGCGTTATTTTACTTTTGACAGAGTTAGGGTCGTGATTTAGCAACAGTTCGCTATTTTTACATCAGACCAAACTCTTACATACCTTCTAACTGTGGTGTCGGAGAATATTCCACATTTTGCGAAATAACTGTTATCGGGATTTATTGCCTCTCGATTCACTCTTCCTGTTTTATTCACACATTATGGCGGGTGGACGAGATTGCTTTTGAAATCATATTTCTGTTCTAAAGCCCAATATTTAAAAAAGACTGACGAAGTCCTGTGGAGAGTAGAGTATCGCTTCAATCTTGACAAGATTATATGATCGAGATCACTCAACAAGATTTCACTTTCGCCACCTTCCGATGTTGAAGAAGAACGTATATCGGATCAGTTGGAAGTACAGATGATTTTCCTAAAGGAATAAATTACTTATGTATATATTCCGGTGAATAATAACACTTCCCCAAATCGGACTCTCTCTTGAGATTATACATATTATCCGTCTCGAAGCCATACGTCATCCTTAATTGAACACCCTCAACAAATTCAAATAGTTGCGCTAACGTTCAGTTGCATTGGCATGTGCATAAATTTGCGATAGCTCCCCCAAACCATGCTGTATCCATGTGTATTTGGACAGCGTGGTTCTAGACTTGGTGAAAACGAGGATCTATCAATTATATTTGGAAATGTTTGACAGTAAGGACAAAATGGCATCATCGAGCAGATATTCGTTTTTTCCCATCTTTTTAGAAACATTACTTGGATATCACATCGACCTGTTCTTAATACAGACCCTCTCTTCTATGACTAAATTATACCAGATCTTCATCTGCAGCCTGGAGACTTTTGATTTAATGTCTTTAAATGAAGCAACGTATCTAAGCATAGATCTTATTTGCGACATGTTGAACTTATTACTCTTTTCTCCGAATGGATAAGTATGTTCCCTTGTCCATATCAGAAATACTTTTTTTTTTAAATTAGTTTGGAATTCGGGGCTAATAAGACCAGATTCTCTTTATTCTTAAGAATGCTGTTTCTACTATACAGTTATTATATTTAAATTCGATCCTAGGCCCTTTATATTGCGCTTTATACTAAAATCCATGCCGTACAGTTTCCATCGGATCCAAGTAGACTCATGATGATAAATTATTTTTACATGGAAAACTTAATAGTATCCGAGTTAAATCGCGAGAAGCTGGTAGATTTATGCTCTCAAACGAATTGGAGACTCTCATAAGGTCGATTTGTGCTGCAGTCATGCAATTCTTATTGAAATCAAATGGATCACGACGGTACCTTGATTACTCATTGCAGTGAATGGGAAAAAGGTATTGGGTTATCGTTACAACTCCTACCTTGGAAAAATATGTTTTCAAGAAAAAAACATAATGTTTAATTTACTGAGTTGATTAAAAAGGTACTTTAATATGCTGTAATATCAATGACAAAACTCGTGCTAAACGTATAATGGTTTGATAAATGTGCATTTAATCGATTTTATAAGCATACATACATATTTCATTTCTTTTCTCTCCCCGCCAGTTTATTTAATTTTAGGATTTATTATAATATATTTTGTAGGCAGTAAAGAGCGAAAATATCTGTTTGTTTTAATATAATGTTTTGGACGTCCTGAGGCTTTCCATTTGATCTTTTGTTGTATCATATCTATATATTCGCTGGTTATCTGTTTTATTGTTTGGAACAAACTTTATGTATTTAAGTAATTCGATGGAAATTTAAAGTATCGCATACATTATATACCAATAAACTCGGTTAAAGACATTAGTTTAATTGTTAGCCCCTAATTACAAGACCAGACGTATAGTAGTTACCTATTAATCACTAGGTGTTGCTGCACGCTATCGATCGAACAACTACTATTATTTATTTTATATTAGTTTCAGTCTTGAATTCATAAAGTTATGTCTTAAACTATCTGTCCATGCATACATAAACACAATAAATGCAAATTCATATTTAGTATGAAACTATATTTACATTTTTTAAATTTTATTTTACTTGGTTAAGTAAATATTCTAATACATTAGCAGTACCTTTATGTTCTGTGAAATAAAATCAACGCAGCAGTGGTAGATCACATTCTTTTATGGAATATTTACAGTTCATTGAAGATGACACTGGTAGCAGATCACAGAGAAACATTAGAGACTGTAGTTTGAAGAAAAAAGGCTAATTTATATCAACTTTTAAATTAAAATGCAGATTATGCGTTTTGATCATGGGTCCGCATCGCAATATAACATTCACGTATGCAACACCATTTGATCTGACTCTTGTGAACTCATTGTCAGGATGCAACGACCGATACGGGTCATTTGATAAACGCTTGAGAAGGTGCCAGCACGTTTCAGAATGCTATAAATTTTCGAACATTGATCAACGTAGTTTTTATAGCCAGATTCTTTTCAATCGTGCTTTGTGAAGAAAAATATCGCTTTCTCAACATTAAATAACTTACACTGTTATACTAGATTTATAAGTTCTTTTATAATTTGCTTAATTTACAATGCTTGAAATAATGCCCTTCAAAAATAATGTTTATTATTTAATAGAATTTTATTACACTTTTTTTTTAAAACAAAAGATATTTCATGAACACATTAATAGTTCCATCTTGACGCCCTACTAGTGAACAGAGAAGAAAATATAATTTGTCACGTTACGTTTGCCGTTTAAATCTTTCGGAAACATTGCAAATTCACTATGTAAACGTTTATTTTTCCTGCAGCGCACCAGTTTTAATGAGAACTTATGAAATCATTTATTAAATTATAAGGCACCTTCACGTGTATAATATATAATTCTTATTGAAAGTGGGAATGATTTCCAATTGGATAGTACCGAAATACTTATATTACCTTGCAAAAGAAGTTCTCAGAAAATAATGCCATTGGTTAAAAAAGTAAAAGTAAATAAGCAGAATTAAAATTATAACTATTTATCACTCTTAATGTTTAACAAATAAAAATCATAAAGCAGTATTATCAGAAACACACACACACACGCATATATATATATATATATATATATATATATATATATTGCTGTAAACGTTGTAGAGATTGTCTATACTAACGATTATAATGTGTGTAAATTATTTAGCAAAGAGTAAATACTTATGCGAAATAATAATTGGAAAAATAGAATATTATACAAGTCAAATCATATTGAATGGGCTTGAAAGATTCTCAATTATTATAATAATTCTACAACAAACAAACACCCGCATTGAATGACATTATCGGTTTAGTTTAGTTGAAGATAATTCAAATAAATATCGAAAGTTCGCACCCAGTTCGCAGCAACACAAAATCCATTCATTTTGGGCGTACGCTTCATATCAAAAAACATTGTTTTATATAGCACAAATCTGGAACAAAATTACAACAAGGTTGCTTCTGTCATTGCCTTACTTAATATTCATGTGTATTCTTTCTTTCGCATTAAAGAACATAAGGTGAGCACCGTTGACCTTGACCGGTATTGATGACAGATCATTCGGAAATATTATGCATGTTACTAGCCACCGTATTTTAATCTGTATTCTATATTATGTCCTTTTTTAAACTGAATGTGAAATTCCAGACACTCGAATAATATGATACAAAGTCCCAAGGCAAGGAAATCAATGAATGTCACAAGCATTGTTTTCGTTTTATTTTAAAAGATAGTAAGATGGATAAATATGAAACCAACACCTGTTTAGTCTGTTACACTATACTTGCGGGCTATTATCCCATATTCTCACATATCTCGTTCAGTACAATGTTACAGAAATTAGTTTAAAAATAATTGTGTTTAGTTTTTATGATTCTTGTACCATATTTAAAATAGTTTGGTTAATGTGATTAAAAATAATACAACAACATTTTTTGCTTATGTTATTCGCCTGCATATAAATCGCTAAATATTGACAAACTTTAAGCAGCATGTATGTCGCGCAAATTACCGAAAAGACTATTATAATAATATAAAGTTATAAACGAATAAATGTCTTTAATTTTCTGCTATTTCATTATCACATTTAGGAATATCATTTTGTCAAAACTTTAACAAATGTATCGCGATCGTTTTAATATAATCTAACTGTACATGTGTTACAATAAAGCGTCATATAATTGTAAGCCTAAAACTTTACTTGTGTAGAGGTATTTATTCGAGCTCTATAAAACATCCCTAATGGATCGGGGCTACCTTCAGACGCAGTATCACTCCTCATTCATAAAACTCCCTTCAAGAAAGATTGTGATCATGATGCTGAGAATAACTATAGGTTAGTCATTTGAGGTCTGACGAATGAAAAATTCTCACTATCTATGGTCAGTCTTCTAAAATACATTATATTGAAATCGAAAATTCGAAGCAATTCGAACCAGAATTTATCCTGCCGTTGTAATTCAATAAACAGTTAAAATCATATAAAGTTAAATTATATTAAGCTCTTATTAAGTCTTTAACTTTTAGATAACTCACTAAGTATATATGTTTGCTGGTGTTTTGACAAGTACCTGTTAACATTTAACGAACAGATAAAATGCTGGTAAAATATTGTGAAACATAATTCATTGCTGATTAAGCTTTAAATGAAATCCAAGTCAAACATTTTTAAAAATAAATACATCTATTTCAGCATTAATATATCAGTAAAAAAAAATCTGTAGATGAAATATTCAAATAATTTATTCAAAACATTTTATATGAAATAAACGCATTTAGTAAAACATGGTTTTATAGAAAACGGTGCACGTAATTTGTAATCTCATCTGTTGAAACAGTTAAACTAAGGTTATGTTTTGTTTTTTACATTTTCACCCTAAATATCAGAGATCTAAATTGCAGAGGTACTATGTAGGAAGTTTAGCAGCAAGATGTCTGTTAATATTACACTTGAACTTCTGCATGTACGTACAGTTGGGGAAGCAGGAAACCGGAAGAGAATTCCAAAGTCCTGCAGTTCTTGGGAAGAAGCTATAAAGGTAAAAGGCATTTTTACATCCAGCGATCTCAACTGTATAGGGGTGGGACTTCACTGCTTGTCGGGTTTGTCGGGGAGTATTTTCGTTGAAGGGATACAAGGGCTTGAAGTTCGTCAGAGCATCCACCATTAATTTCGTCGCTGGGACAGGGGCTGAAGTTTAGATGACAGTTCGGGACCTATTAGGTTGGTGACTCTCTTTTGGACTCTGTCCAGAAACGAGAGACTAGTAGCAGATGCACCAGCCAAAATGTAACAGCAGTACTCCATACACGGGCGAATGGTGAGTTTGTATAGGGACAGGATACTTTCTAGCACGATACAGAGAGCCCACTTTCTTTGTAACAGCCTTATCAATAATCTCGAGGTATTAATTCCTGTGAACGTTAAGCCAAGGAGCATGAACGGTGTGCTCCTCAGGTAATGTATCTCTACCCGTAGCTATTAAGGGGTTAGTAAGGTTTCATGTAATTATTAAACGGAACGAGCTTTACCTTTGATATATCAAGGGCAAATCCCCCTCCCCTGCTTTATCAAGTGCTTGGTATAAACGTTCAGAGATTACAGGTAAAATATCTGCAGTAGAGCTTAACTCCATATTGGTGGTCTGAAAGAAGTTTAGCGGCTGTGAGGTGTTGGGCGAGCTTTATTAATTAAGAACTAAAATATTTTTGCGAAAAGAGGAAGGATGCTAATTGGGCGATAGGTTAATGGGTCAGATTTTTTCGCCAGAGTTTTTGTAAACCGGTACCACAGAAACAGTTTTTGTAGCAGCCAGGAAAGCAAGATTCGTTAAGGCTTTTGTTAAAGAGTTTAGATAGGACAGGAGCGACCTCAGCGGAGCATTTTTTTAATAGCACAACCAAGATTAGGTCAGGTCTACATGCCTTTGAGGTGTCTAAGCTTTTTTTTATAATATTATGCACTTGGGAAGGTGTGATCTTCAGATCATCTAGCGTTGTTTCTGTCCGCAAAGGAAAATTAGGGAGGAAATGGCTTGCTGAGTCCAAGGTAGAGTTTGAGGCAGACTGAGGGGCAAGCATGTTAGCTTTCTTAGTTGCCGTACAACCAACCTCATGATTGTTTGAAAGTGCGGGTATTGTCGATTGCCCATTATTTACTACACGATTTTGGATTTGCCAAAAATCACGGGTTCTTATTTTTTTTCGCTTCAATGCGTTTCCTGGTGGTTTCAGTATATTTAATATTAGCTGTTGCTACTTGTTTCTTGTAATTTTTCCTATTTATTTTTGTCTGTTTGTACAGGACTTATGCTGGATTAATCTACGGTATGCATGCTGTCTTTGAACAATGGCAGCTGCGCATGAATAAGTAAACCATTAGGGAGAGTGGGGCTTATTGAAGAACTTCCGTGTTGGAACACGTGCTTCAATTACTGCTTAGAACCATTCAGTAGTCTCATTTGCGCATAGTTCTGCTGTAAGAGAAAAGATATTCCCCCATGAGGCGACTCTGATGTGATTTTAATAATGTTAATGTATAACCATAGATTTATGTAAAATAATTGCTAAGAGAATCAGAATGACGATGTCGAAGACAACCTCATTTCATTAGTTAATATTTCCAGTTAGCTACGGAAACCCTATCAAATATGTAACTGAGAATATATGCCAAAAATATTGTGTAAGCAGCAGTAGCTATAATATAAAAAAGCAGGCGGCAATATTTATTATTATTATCAGGCGGAGATTATTCTGCTGTTATAAGATGAATCAATTACTTAATTAAACAAACTCACCTAATGTTAAAATCTAATAAAATACATTAGGGGATCGTATTCTTAATCTAGTTGAACTAATACTATGCATTTTGAATAAGATAAGTTTACTCCGTATTATTAGCTGAAATAGCTTTTTAGTGTTGAAATATGTTCGTGAGTAAAATATGTACTAAATGTAAGAAATAAATATTTTATATTCAAATCTATTCTTAAAAAATGTGCTTTATCTTCAAACAACTCCATGTATTATTATAATTAATAAAAGCTATGTTTTCTTATTTTAACTTGATATAATAAATGGCGGAAAGAAAGATTTCCAATCCATCCACGTAGATCTACTGCCACATTAACTCGTCCAAGGTAGACATTTAATATTATATTTTACACGCAGCCATTATGTCTCAAATCAAATTCTTAGATTATTCGTCGACATTTATGTTGATAGCAACACTTCAAAGGTAAACAATGGCCGTGATCCTACTGGCCCCTTCTTCTCCTGGCTTATAGTATTTAGTTCACAGGAGAAAAGCTAGCTAATTAAGTAGAAGAGACGTTGCCAGTCTGTCTTAGGTGTATCGGTGTTTTCATGATGTCCTCGTCTGAGCTGCAATTTATGGTCGTCACTGTCCATACTTTAACAAAGCATTCTCGATAATCTGCAACAATTATCAACTGTTTCCTCACGTTCTATCTGTGCTCAAATCTAAACGTAATCTCCCCGAACACAGCTTCATTCCTACAACTGCCCGCTTGTGGATCATTGCCTCATTGCCCTGTTTTCCAGTCAACTATAGCATGGTAGCTTTCAAGTCTAATGAAAGCAAGTTTCTGTTGAACCACCCCCTTTAATAATCTGATTATACTCAACTTACATCATTAGCGATAACTATACTGCCACCTTACATTAATAAACTCTTATACTCGAGTAGCTCTCGGGCCTTGATAAATGGTGACTCCCTTGTGAAAAAAATCCGTGTGAGAAACATTATGTATTTGGTATGTTAGATGCGTTTGAATTTGTTTGTGAAGGACATTTTCCTTTGGAATTTGTCAATCATGTTTAATTTAAAATCTGATGAATTTTTATTTGGAATGCGACACATTTTTAATTAGGGATGAGGCATACATTTTTATTACATATGTTGTACTGTTTTATTATTTAGTATTTGGCATATATTTTTCATTTTCTATGCGAGATTAATTTATACTTTGGTATGTAACACGCACGTTTTGATATGTGTAACATATTTTTAGCATGTAACTCTTATTTTTATTCCGTATATGGAAGGTGTTTCATGTGATATGTGACACGTATTTTAAATTTGGTATGGGATAATCCATTTTAATTTCTTTTCGAGATATTTCTATTTAAGACGTGGCACGAATTCTTATTTGGTATCTGACATGAAATTTAAAATTGGTATATAAGATTCATTTTCATAATATTTCAATTATAGTACTCAAAGAACTTCAACCTGAACTAGTGGCCATACTTACAAAACTGTGTAAACGTTGTCTGGAGGAGAATTGCTTCCCATCACCCTGGAAAATCTCATCACTATGCTCTGTATTTAAGAATTCAGGTGATCGTTTTCCCCCCTCTCAGTACAGGCAATACGCCTCATGTACGTCATGAGTAAGTTGCTGGAATCTGAGTTAAATAGAGAAGTAATCAACCACCTCAGCAAAAATAACCTTCTTAGTGACACACAATATGGTTTCCGTTTACTAGATCTACAGCAGATGTGATTACAGTTATATCTCATAGGATTAGCGAATCTCTCGACGGAGGCAACCTTCATAGGACAATTGCTCTTCACATATCCAAGGCCTTTGATAGGGTATGGCATAAAAGTTTACTTCACAAGATCCCCAGCTATGGTATAGCTGGAAATGTCTTCTCGATTATTAAATTATTTCTCTCTGATAGGTTCATAAGTGTAGTAGTTGATAGGCAAAAATCAGAAGCTCACAGTATTAATGCTGGAGACCCTCAGGGGTCATTCCTGGGCCAAACTCTTTTCCTGATCTACATTGATGATCTTCCAAGTCACATCCTTACATCATTTGTAGACATTTATGCTGATGACACTACCATCTATGGTAGCACATCTAAGACAGTAAACGGTAAAGTTCTCTCCGATTCTCTCTCTTATCTTGATCACGTTTTACAATGGGGAAAGGAGTGGCTGGTTACTTTTAATGCATCTAAAACCAAGATTCTATCTTTACATCATCAACGTTCTGATCCCCATCTGGCATCAATTAAAATGAATAGCTCTCGTCTTCAGGAGGCCTCCAGTTTTTACAAGCTTCTGGCTCGACCTTTACTCCTGATCTTAAATGGGATACGTACATCAAATCTGTTGCCAAGACCGCTGAAAAATGGTCTGATCCTTCTATCGATCCAGTAGATATCTCACTGCTGATGCTATTCTCTATTTATATAAGAGCCAGGTACGTCCAAGGATGGAATACTGTTGCCACATCTGGGCAGGAGCTGCTAGAAAGGACTTGTCCTGCCTTGATAGGGTCCAAACTAGACTTCGTGGCCTCGTGGGATATGCCCTTTTCTCTTAGCTGCAACTTCTATCTCACAGAAGAGATGTTGTGAATGTGTCTCTGCTTTATCGTTATTTTCATTTACTGAGCTTCAATCTATGGCCCCTTTTCGCCAAACTTCCCCAATAAACACTTGTCTAGCTGAAAACGCTATCAATAATTCCCCTCTCACTCTTTATCTGTGCCTAAACCTAAACGTAGATTCCATGATCAAAGCTTCTTTCTTAGAACTGCACACCTGTGGAATTTTCTTCTGTTGTCCTACTTTCCAGCTGTATATAATATGGTTGTCTTCAAGTCCAACGTGAACAAATTTCTGATGAGCGCTTCCACTTAAGTTAATAAATTTACAGAACTTCTATACTATCGATTACTATATTGTCCTTTTAACTACTGTACACTCTTTAATTCTTATCCTTGAGCGACCTCTCGGACTTGATAAGGGATGACGCCTATGTAAAAAAATGTGTAGCACATCTATGTTTTGTTTGTAAGCGAAACTATTCTTAATTTAGTTTGTGGTACGCATTTTAAATTAGAAATGTTACACTTATTTTTAATTTAGTATGTGACACGCATTTTTAATTATTATTAGACTCAATGTCCGTTTTGTATGTGACACAAATTTTTATTATCATGTAACGCATATTGCGCGTGTGCGACGTATTCTTATTTTAACTTGGTATAAGAAACGCATTTGCATTTGGCATGATACAAATCTTTATTTTGTATGTAGCGAATATTTAATTTCGTATGTAAAACGCATTTATATTTGTTATGCGAGACACGGCATTCATTTATGTGAAACGCATTTAACTTACTGTGTCACACGCATTTTTAATTTCATTTGTGAGAGGTATTTTTCATTTGTTATGTGACACTCATTTTTAATCTGGTATGTGAAGCTGTTTTCATTTGATATTTTATGTGACGCACATTTTTAATTTTGTATGTGAGGATTTTTTCATATAATATGTAGCACACAATTTTTAATTTTGTATGCCCGTTGGATGTAATCTCCGACTGTCTTCATATATTTCTTTTCCAAACTATTTTAAGTATACTGTCTATTTAAGTCCAGGATCACACAATTTGAATATGAACGATATTCTTTCGTTGGAAAAAAATAAAAATCATTCTTTTTCAACCACTAACCAATAGCAACTAGTGTAAAGATACACCGGAAGAAGGTCAGGTATTACATCGGTTAAACCGTTGTGAAAACAATAACCTAGATGGGAAATGCAGTTAAAACATTCTAAATAATAGAAACGACAGAAAAAAGTTTACTAAAAGGAAAAGAAAATAATGGAAGCAAAAATACTTAATGGCGAAGCAGGACAAATACCCTTAAATGGAAATTGTTAGCTCGGGAAATGATAAATACAATATTATTGAGAAAATATAATTTGTAAAAAAACATTTTTTTAATTATACTTTGTGTATTGTTTTCCTTTTCTTGAATACAACTATAATATTTACTCTATTTTACTTTTAGGAATTCTAACAGTTCAGTAGTATGATCCCTTTGTACAACATATTTGAATATATAACCATTTTACTAATATCTTCAGTGTTGTTCTCCTAAACTTTACATTAGCAAATACTAGTATAAATCATTTTGCAAATTATGTAGTTATGCAAAATGATGTAGTTATAAATACAGCGTTCATGCAAATTCGTTCTGTTACAGAATTGATGCCGCCAGAATGAAAATGTTTAACACTAAGTAATATGTTTAAAAGCATTATCTTCCCTTTAAATTATCCATCTATATTCGTGTTAAGAGTCAACCCCTTTGACGAAGCACTAAATTTATATCCAAATACGTTTAAAATAAAAGGAGAGACCAGCGGTTGATATGTAACTGCAGTCATTTTCTACCGCGGAATTTTTAAATATAGAGAAGTAAGTATACATAGCCAGAGAGATAGAAAACTATGAGTGTAAAATATAAGTTTTCACCTATTACATTTTCGCTTTGCTAATCTATATTATATCTAATATTCAATTACCTTATCGTAACTTGTCCAGTTACCTGACCATAAATAGCCTACTACGTAATTAATCCCGGGAGACCATTTCTATGTTTTCTTCCGCCTGGTTGCTCTGCGAAATCAATTGTCTTCATGTAATCTATATATGAAGTGTGACTTGCAAAATCAATGGATGTCATTTATGAGTTTCGATGTATAACGCAATTTACGCGCGATTTCAGAATCAAGTTTATTAGATGTCTGTGAATTTATAGTACTAAGGTTGTATGAAATTCATTTTTAAAATTTTTTACCACAGATAATCATATGTGGCGTCAATATAAGCTAGTTATTACATAATTAAATACGATACAAACACAAATAAAAGAACAATTCATCTTTTTCTTTTAAAAAATATCAACATTGTAAAAATGTGTCTAAATCGTTTAACTCTAATAATTATTTGTCTACATTCTTATCATAGCATATATCCACTCTATAATATTAAGGTGAGGGAAATTTTAGAGTAAAACTACAATGTATCTAAAAAGTGATTTTTTGTTTTGACTAACCAATAATTTACCGTGGTTATTTTGTGTGTTTGTTAAAACAATACAAAGGAAATCTATTTCATTTAATCGATTACATATATTCGAACTTACATGTCCTTCATATGAAATACTCCCCGTCCAGATCAGCTCTTTTTATTTAATGCTTATGTTCAGCTATAAGGCAGTTAATTGCAAAAATTAAAACAAGGCTCATAATATTTGGTCTGAATAAGTAATTATTTTATATTTATATTTTATACTTATATTCTATACTTATATGTTATAATTATATTAATGTTTGTTTAGAATACTTTCTGCATTCGATATTGCAAGCATTACTTTTGCTTAAATTCCTAATAATACATTTCATTATAAACTAAGCGTTCTCATCAACATTTTTTATATAACATAATTACTATAAAACATTAAAATTGAAATAACTGAAAATTTGAGATGAAGAAATACATTGGTTTAAGTAAAGATAAGTTATTTGAATATGTATATATATACATATATATATATATGCATGTTATTTATTATATTTATTTTCTTATGATTGTTAAATCTTATGGCAATTACAGTTTAAAATATGCTGTTCGTGTTACTTGTTTCAATGATTTAAATTTGGATCCTTTCATATGATTACTAAGAACAAAAACAGCATTTTTGAATTAAATCATAACTCAATCTTGCAAAACTAGTCAACTGAGCAACACCACCGTCGACTATTCAAAATTGCCCGTGTTTTGATCGCTCAATTAGATCTGTTGACATCTAAAAATGTTCATTGGAGATGAATAACTGAACAAAATAGATCATATAATGTCAGATCACACACAAGTAAAATGACCGAATTACACCTTTTAGGGAAGCACATGTAATGACAATAAATATCTACTATGCCAACATTAAGTTTGGACTTATAATGCCATAACGCACACACACATACGCACACAGACATGTATATGTGTGTGTGTGTGTATCACGGAAATTTTGTGTGACAATTTGATACCGATTTCCAGTGCTATGATATGATTTAAATATTTCAATAAATGTTATGGCGTCAATCAAGCTTTCCGTTCTATTATATAAGTTTTTTTATTGTTATAAACAGCACATGCATACTATTTTTTCTAATTTTATATTTAACAAAGCAGTACATTATATTAAAGTAACAATTTCAATGCTTACATGAGTGTAATAGTAATACATACCAAACACCAGAATCGAGTGCCTAATATCTCTCCATAAGCTGTTCGTTAGGGAAGCATTCGCATGAGGATACTTCTCGCTTAAAAGTTCCAAATAACATAAAATTCGAATTTAAATAATATATCCTATGCATGGCAAGCCAACACAGTCTTCTACGAGGAAATCTGCACCTTTATTCAGTAAGGTTTTCTCTAATAAAAACAATACCCCAGCAGACTAAATGATTTCATGTACGGGAACCCGATAAAAGCAAGAAACTATAACACAGTGAACTGGTAAATTGGATAGATGAATATTAGTGTATTATACTTATTTACTAACGAAAAATTAGAGAGGAAAAGGGAGCATCTATACATGTCATGTTGTGCCCTACTGTTTGTCCAAATTAGAGACCACCTTGGATTTTGAAATCTTATACTGAGGTTAAATAATGAAAATACTAAGCAAGATTTTATCTGAGATTTGAACGGCAAAAAGGCGTACTCGATTAAAGCGTTAATGCTAGTAAATTCGTATTTGACTTATTATATTTTGAAATATCCTATAAAACTTATAAGCGCATGTTCGACGGGCGTTTTCTTTTTTTCTTTTTAAAGACGACTTTACATTACAGAAAATAAGGCATTTTATGGTGGAAATAATGTATGACAACAAAATCCGCGCTTCGTAAGTTAACATAGCCTATTTGCCTACTGATCAAGCAGGTTATAAGTATTTAACTTTAACTTAGTTTTTAGATTGTGCTGTCACTAAAGATGTTTTAATATTAATTTGTATCATTTTCCGTCCAATTGCGCTGTGATACAGCAAACTAGTCTGTGATCTCCTAATGCACACGCACACACACTTACATATGTGTGTGTATGTATGTATTTACTGATAAACGATACGTCTCTATAGTACGTCGACCGGAGAGGTGAAAAATATTTATAATCTATTGATTGGGTATTTTAAATGAAACAATGATGAAAGTTAAACGTTTCAGAATATATAATGAAGGAATCCATATAACATTTTTCAATTGATTCTATTATCATATTAATGCAGTGTCGCGAATGGCAACATTTAACATATGTCTATCATCTTAATAACGTCTCAACTGTTACTGATAATCTCACTATTACTACTTATACCTTTTCTACTACAATTACTAGAATTATTATCATAATAATAATAATAATAATAATAATAATAATAATAATAATAATAATAATGATGATGAATAGTACACACAAAATATGACCTTTAAACCCAATGAAACAAAATGTTATCAACGAGTGAACGACGGAATAACACACAAAACACCTGGACTCCACAGAAATCAAACACTATTGAGACCATCTATATGGGCAGCCACACCACGACAAAACACTAAAATGGCTGAAAGACATGAAAAATGAACTCCGGAGAAATTAAAGAAGGGAGATAAAAAAATCAATGAAGAAACACTAGATGCAACCTTAGGGAAAATGTGAAATTGGAAAGCACCAGATTATGGTGGGATACAGGCGTACTGGTTAAGAAATTTACAACAATCCATGTGCAAAACCTGCGAAGATATATCTGCGAAATAGAAGTACCAGAATAAATGAGGAGGTACTACGTTAATACAATGACACTGAAAAGGAGACGACCTCCAAGCAATTACAGACTAATAACCTGCTTACATACCAGGTAAATTACTGCACAGCTACGTGAAATGATTTATTCTTTTCTTGAGGCCCACGAACCACTACCTAAAGAACAAAAAAAAAACTATTTATATGGCAAAAGAGATATACACGATAATCTACATGTATATAAATATTGAGAGAAGTATAAAAATAATGGAAAAATAGTCGTGGCATAAATTGGTTACAAAAGGCCTACGACAGGATCCCACAATTATGTATGATAGAATGCCTAAGAATGTAAAATATAACCAACAAGATTACTAATATTATTAAAAATGCAATGGAAACATGCGCCTGCAAGAAATGAGAATACACATCTTCCAGGGAGACTCACTATTACTTCTAGATAGCCATGATGTCACTAAACTACATACTTAGGAACTGTAACGCCAGACACAAATTTACCGACACCGAACAAAGTATATCCACCTCATGTGTATGGATGACCTAGAGCTATTTGCAAATTTGCTAAAAGCAAAAAAAAAAAAAAAAACTCGCGTAGCTGATAAACACAATCTTTGAATTTTGCGCCAAGATCAAAGTGTAATATCTGTTCTGATGTTTCATTGAAAAGAGCTGCCCCCTTTCCATGTAAATAAAAATAATATTGGATAATTAAAAATGAGATTAGGATAAGCCTAGAATCGAACCCTGTAGGCAAAGTTAAGTAATAGAATGTAGGAAATTGAGTCTATTGTTAATTCTTTTAGAAATTTGAATATTAACTATGTAAGCAAAACAACGAACAATGCAAATTAAATCATATTGTTTAAAATAGGTTAGATTAGAATTGAGGATTCTTTGTTGTCAAAAGTGTGTTGGACAAACATATGTAAAACCATAGGAAATTGGTCACGTTTGAAAAACACACTTCCAACGTCATAGACAAAAGACATTTCTCCATATTATGGGGTCGGATTTTAGTCAGAAAAAGAAGAGAACCAGTCAGTTGGTCAGTTGATCTCTTGTAAGCGAAGAGTGAACATTTAGAATATGTAGTTCAAAATTTGAATTTCTGACGTTATCGACCGGCCGATACGATGAATAAAGAAGTTATTATGTTGTGACTGTTGTCTTGTGGCATCCTTCATCACCAGCGAAAGGTAATTGCGTTTATCATCATTGTAAACCCTTCCAAGTTATGTGTCCTATCTCCTCCATCACAAGTAATATCTCTATATTCCTCCTCTCCTCTGTGTTAGAATTCAGTGCATCATACCATACTCTCCTCTAATATGTGTTAAAAGAACTGTAATATATAAAAATGTCTTCTCTCTCATCATCACTATCGTTGTCTCTGTAGATGAGTCCCGTTATATATGTGCCCCAATATGAACTCCTCGGCATATTTAAATAGGAATCCCCTGCTATCTAACACTCATACTACACTTCAGTTTTTTTTTTAATTCTCAGTAAGGGGAAGAGAAATCCTTCACGACTGAGACGATATTTATTGTTTTTTTTCTCAACATTAAAAGACAACCTTGGTGTCAAACTCTGCCCTCGTGAGGAGGCAACGTCAATAGAAACACAGCCAAAGTATTGACCCAGCATATTGGAGTGGAATTTGGAATAGAAAACTGTGCGTTACTAAAAATGAAACGGAGGAAAGAGACATCAGCAGAAATGAAACGATCCAACCAAAAGACTTTAAAAGACATAATTATCGAGGAGCGCGGGCAACGACCACCAGTAAATCTACCGAATTTTAAGAAAACACTGAGAAAAATACGCGAGAAGAACGAAGAAAGTAATAGAACAAAATTTGTACAGTAGAAATGTATTTAAATGAATAGACACCTGGACCGTAATACTTCTAAGTTACTCTTGACCGTTCATATGATTGATAAAATTAGGACGTATCCACCTTAATCAGAAAACGAGGGAACTGGCGGCGGTGCATAAAGTATCACACCGAAAATACGATACTGACGGATTCGATGTGAAAAAAAAAGCAAACGAGTAATGTGAGTGATACACATTGAAGACTTCGGGGAGGAGAAAAAAGACTTTAAAAGGCATTAAAAGAGTGACCATCAAAGGGAAAGACATTATAAAAAATACATAAAACTATGTAACTGGAAACAAATAGACGAAAAAGCAAATATATTAAGAGAAAAGGCTACATGGACGATTTATTAGAATAACCAATAAAGAGAATCATTAATGTGGCTAAAGAAAAGGACACGTGAACACAAAAGCAGTATACCTACCTACAGCTCCACAAAACAAAGCGATTAAACCCAACCACAATAAAACTAAAAATAGATAAAACATAAAGGAACCGTAAATTTAGACTCTGTTTGCAAAGAGTAGAAACAATAAACGACATAATAAATAAATGCTACAGACTAGCCCCAAAAGACTATAAGGACAGGCGCGACTACATGCAGGTCTCAAACACCCGGGCAATTGGTTCAAACACAAACAGGGGATGGTACTGAAAACGAAAACTACAAAATCATTTGGCACATCGAAGCAAAAGTACCAAACAATAATTTATAAGAAAGGAAAGAATTTATACAATCATAGATTTTTCTGTACTGGCAGTTCACATGGTGAAGGTAAAAAACATTGCAACAAATATGCGAGACTTGCCAGAGCAGTCAGAGAAATGTGTAACCCCGAGAAAATATAATACCAAGATTTTATGAGTACTAGAAAATGGCCCAAAGAACTTGAAAACAAGACTACGATGAATCGAAATCGACGAGTAAACTGAGACTATGCTGGAGACATTTATGCTGAAAATGGTGAAAAGCTTAAAGAAAACCTTTGAGTGCGGAAACTAATTCACATTAGTTACAAACACTAACAGAGCATAGAACCTGGAACCAAGAGAACTAGAAACGTGAAATTGTAAATTTTATATCCCTCCCCACAAACAACTCTAAAGTCAACACAACTAGAATTACACAAATATAGGAAGGCCAAGGAAGATAAAAAAGACTGGGTATAGAAAGCACTACGCAGATCTCTACTGGATTTATTCCAATGGTGGAAAATTGTTGCGATAACGCAAAATCATTTACACAGTTTATCGAAAGATGGGAGAGTCTGGAAATCTGGGAAGACTTGTTGTCACTCAGACATAAGGAAAGACGACAAGTTGTTATCGGATAAGTTTTTTTATAATAATTGGATGATGATTCAATAATAATAATAATAATAATAATAATAACTGAAATTAATAGATTACTTTGAAGAAAAAGAAAAAGTGAAGACATTAAGAAAAGCAGAATAAGAATATAGCGAAGAAAATCAAGAAATAAATGAATAAAGGCGACTTCGTTGTCGACTATAGAAACAGAAATTCAGATATGACTGGTGGACAAAAACAAACCATTCATGATGACAGTAGAACGTAATATGTACGAAAAAGAAAACTTAGGTATCATTTACAAACTTTAGAGATAAGAAGTCTGTAGTCGACGAAAAGTGGTCAATACACATTTGCGACAGTTATTTAGCATTGAAAACTTGTAACAGATAATGTTTTTTAACATTAAGCTAACTTACAAAGGCAGCATTACCAAGTAGATTTACGATTATTAAAACCTGCTAGGCACTTGAATGCTGCTATCTAAGTTAACAAGTAGCGAGTCTAACCATAACTTGCAAAATATGGAATACCACCACCGCCACCACCACCATTTCCATGAAGACAATAAAGAAAAGGATAAAGATAAAAAAAGATGAAATGTAATAGAGAACAAAGTAGCGCAAATGTAAAACGCCACTAATAAAGATAGAGCACATACAGACAGGCTCAGTGAAGTGATACAAAATCTTAATGATATTGTCGGAATTGTTGCCTCTAATTTCCCACTGATAGACGACTTAGAAGTGGTGTTCCATTCGGTTTGGTAACTTTGCTAAAAAGTTTGCGCAACCGAAATCCTTGTTCAGGTTTCAATATCACAGTATGCGTACGATGGGGAGTAGGCACAATACACAGTTTACCACCACAGTCAACTTTACACATGAGATGTTTGTACGTAAGAAGTGAAAAATCTTATTACTTATTCAACTATAAAAGGAGTTCCAATGTTGCTGGTAAAGCTAGTTTTTGATAGGGTCACAAATAAATGGGCGGACTAGTATGGGTGAAAAACTCACAACGCGAACTTGTAAGATTGAGGAACATCTAAGTATGTAGTCAACCGTAAAGTCAGTTCAAATTAGTGACTGTAAAAAAAAAACGGCCACCGATCAATATGACTTTAAAAAATAAGACAAAAGGCAGCTATTTTTGGTCCGGTCTATGATATTAAATGACACACGCACTTTTTGCTTTTGTATAAGTCTGCTTTGTAGCCTGGTGTTGCATCGAGGTAGTTTTGTTACTTAAACCAATGCTACTGTTTCCAAACTATCATCATTCTCCTATATTATTTAGCCCATTTACAACCAATACATAAAACAATTCTATTCTGCCGACGCATCGACAGCAAGATGACAGTGGAAAAGCCATCGATTAGTACAAGAGCAAGTTAATAACTTAGAAGGCAAATATGAACAAAAAGTATAATAAGATATCGGCTTCAATTAGGTAAGAACGGAGAGTATTCCAGTATTCAGTACGCATATTGTCACTTAAATTGTTTGGGAAAAATTATCGACCATTACAAAGTTAATAGAAGATGTAGTACTGTATGCATAAATGCAATTACTGTCACCCAAAGTCGACAATACAATACTGTTGTTTCTTAAACGTGAAGGCTATCGCTAATAATAATAATAATAATAATAATAATAATAATAATAATAATAATAATAAAAGAAAAATATCGCTAATAATAATAATAAAAGACAAATGAGAATAGAACAACCTTATTATTTTCTACTAACAGGGATACCCGCAGTTACTCAGTATTGAATGAGGATCAATTCATGTTTCACGTTCCCATATTTTATTGTCACCGAAATTAGTACAATCGCTCATTTTTCAATCATGTCGATTGATTCCTTGTTATAGTTCATGCGACACCATAGTGCCCTATGGGGAAACTCCACATGCCTCACTGCAGTGATGTATCCACAATAAACTGTAGTTTACTTTTGCACTGTAAAGAATCTACTAATGGTGTTATAATAATAATTTTTCTACAATGGTTTAGATCGAAGTTCAAAATGCAAAAGTAAAATATCATCGATGCATTGTGATCTACATAGAAGTATTCATTTCGAACGCGCCCTCAATCATATGAATAAACCTACTGTTGATTTTATAACACGGGCCTTTCTACTTGTGAGGTGATAATGTCTTGAACTTTAGCTTATAATGCAAAAGATACGTATCCTGTATAACTTTGTCTCTAAACATAAATATTCATTTCGAACGCGACACTACCATATCAAACAACCTACTCTTGCTTTTATATATCAAGTATTTCTACTTGTGCAGAAAAAGTAGTTCTCAAGTGCCGGTGTAATATTAGGCTATTAACCATTAATCAAAACATTTATTAACAATCAACTGTTTTTTGTTTCATTAGATTTTCGATTATCAAATATCGAAACTTATTGCAAACATTCCGATAGAAAAAGCTAAGAACACTGCCAGATACATAGAGCATATCGTGTAAAGTTTTAATAAATGACCCAGATGTTTAGCAATCAATAGAAATGAACATACACACACAAAGGTTCTGCTATATAATAGTAGATATTTAGATATAAATATGATTAAAAACGTTCAGACTTAGTCTAGAAAATATGATTTAAAGAATTTAATACAATATTTAATATCATAAGAATATGTTCAAAACCAACAGGTAAATCGACGTTTTATCTATGCTTGCAAGAACATAAAAAAAAGTAAAGTTTAAAAATTATTAATATATTGCATGCCCTGATGCCTGGGTATGTTGAAAAACATGATATAGACAATAATACAAACAAATGAGTGAACATAAAACGTGGTGAAAAATAAAATAGTGATCGGATTAATAAGCCATGTAAAATAGTACGTAAGCATGCATGATACAAATATTTTTTTTATTTAAATCACCCCTCATCTTTTGATCGTAGATAATAACGTGAAATATATTTGAAATAAGTGTCATTTTTATTTAAATTACCCCTCATCTTTTGATCGTAGATTATAACGTGAACTAGATTTGAAATAAGTGTCATTTTTATTTAAATTACCCCTCATCTTTTGATCGTAGATTATGACGTGAACTGGATTTTAAAGCAGTGTTCTTTTTATTTAAATTACCCCTCACCTCTTGATCGTAGATTATAATGTGAACTAGATTTTACATCAGTGCTCTTTTTATTTAAATTACCCCTTACCTTTTGATCGGAGACTATAACGTGAAATAGATTTGAAATTAGTGTTCTTTTCATTTAAATTACCCCTCATCTTTTGATCGGATATAATAACGTGAACTACATTTAAAATAATCGTTCTTTTTATTTAAATTATCCCTCCTCTTTTGAGCGGAGGTTATACCGTGAACTAGATTTTTAATTAATGTTCTTTTTATTTAAATTACCTTTCGTCTTTAGATATGAGATAATAACGTGTAGTAGATTTGAAAACAGTGTTCTTTTTATTTAAATTGGCTGTACTCTGATGAAAAAAGAGTTGTATACCAAGATAATACTAGGTGTAATTGATTATTTCAGCTTAGCCCGATATTAAAAGCATGAATGTTATGTGCAAGAGAAGTCTTGTCTCGAACTTGAAAAGTATTTTTCTTTATGTTAAGACATCTTCTGTGCAACCTCTTCAAAGTGCTTAACATTGTCGACACCTGTTTTGAATTCACAATTCTTTACGCGGCTGTAATCGATACTGCCCTGTGTATCTTCATTACAGAACTAATAGAATCATGCCTTCTAATTTTTAGTCAGATAATTACACATGTTCTTCTTGTTTTATTTGGTAATTTTAATACCCGGTCCGCTGACTCATTTCTTGTCAAGTGTCAGAAAAAACTGTATTTTTTCATTATTTTTAAAACATTATTTGCAGTTCGTTTTGTTTATAATGGATTACAGAAATGCTTTTCACAATGTCGAATATTTCAATGCATAATTAATTAATTTAAATTCCAGTCGTTCCAATGGAGGGTTTTCTCTTTATATTATATCACGGTTTAATGCAGTAATGCATTAAAATATTTTTATATTCTTAAGCAAATTAGGATACATTATTATTTTATTCTATTTTATTACAATTCTTGGTTTCACTCATAGAATTATTTTTCAGAATATTCATACAATTTTACAGTACACATTCGCATTATCAATAAGACGAGTTTACAGCTCTGACGAAGTAATAACATGTGTCATATAAATGTACCGATAATTAACCTTTGCCTTATATGTATGGATTCTGTAGTTTTTTCGTTCATTTATCCCTACATAGCTGCTGTTAAGATCTTCATGTATATAATTATAAATGCTATGTATGCACTTCCACTGACTGGAACTTGAAACTACAATATATTTTGTCGATAATTAAACTGTATCATTATTGTATATTTCTCGTCTGTAACAATTACCAAGGCTTAATATCATTAAGCGATAACTTTTCATAAGATGGTGGAATGCCGGAATCTGAGGATTGAAAATCATCACGAGCATAAAATTTCATTAAATATGAGAAATATGCTAATGACTTGCATTTTATGACATTTAAATTGAACATGGAATATTATAGTCTGAAGAAAAACAGAATGATGTTTAATTTGTCCATAGAAAGGATATAATTGGAAATAATATTTTCTTATAAAAAATTCGCCTAACGCCATAGCACGGAGAAAAGTTCAAGTTGATAAAATAAATGTCTTCGAAAGAATATCAAGCACTTTCTATGAAATATATGATACTATATAACCGAATTTAAAACAGTCTCTCCAGAGATTGCGAAATCGGTTTTCTAATATGTGGAAAACAGCATTCATAAAAAGGAGTTGGGGCAGAAGTCATCTGATTTTCATAGAGGGACAGTTATCTAACTATATTCGAAAAAAAAAACATAGTAACATATTTATTACATTTTGGATTCCAGACCTTGTTTTAAATTTAATCGTGAGTGAGATAGTTATTTTCTTTGAGGCAAAAATAAAAGGATTTGGGCATTAACGGAGAGTAACTTACTTGTATATGTATTAATTACAACAGAACACTTTGTCCCATTATACCACACGTTCAATGTAATGTGAAAGAGGATTATCCAGATTATTATGACCAGCATTATTGAATTGCGGCAATTTATAGTTGTATCGTATGTTCAGCTGTAATAAATAATCTCATATCACTTAAGGATATTTAATGTAGATCAAAAACGGTGTTTTTTTTTGTTTTTTTTACACAGTGATCATCACTTATCAAGGCCCGGAAGCCACTCAGGGATAAGGGTTATTGCAAGTACATTACGTTAGTGTGGAGATTTGATGAAGTGTTTACTTAAGGGGGCGGTTCATTAGGAATTTGTTAACGTTGGACTTGAACATATCCAAGCAGAGGGAAGCAGGCAGACGGAACAGAGTTCCACAGGCGTGCAGTTCTAAGAAATAAACTTTGTTCATGGAATCCGCGTTTTGATTTAGGCACAGATATAGAGTGGTGGAAATTTTTCACAGTGGATTCGGCTAGACGGGTGTTTTTCGTGAAAGACTGGCGAGGGGGGACCAGAGATTGGAGTTCAGACGAGAACCTGCCATGGAAATAACAATAAAACAAGGATAGGCTCGCAACGTCTCTTCTGTGGGAGAGAGGTTGCAGGGTAGAGAAAAGGGCATCCCCCACTAAACCACGAAGTCTATTTTGTACTCTGTCAAGGCAGGATAGGCTTTTTTTAGCAGCTCCTGCCCAGATATGGCAACAGTATTCCATCCTTGGACGTACTTGGCTTTTATATAGATAGATAATTGCATCAGTAGTGAGATATCTGCTGGAGCGGTAGAAGGATCCCACCATCTTTCCAGCGACCTTGGCAACAGACTTGATGTACGTGTTCCATTTCAGATCAGGAGTAAAGGTCAAACCCAGAAGCTTGTTAAAACACGGGGCCTCACTCAGACGAGAGCCATCCATCACAATTGATACCAGCTGGGGATCAGAGCGTTGATGATTTAAGGATAGCAGTTTGGTTTTGGATGCATTAAAGGTAACCAGCCACATCTTCCCCCACTGAACCACGCGCTCGAGATCAGAGGAGAGAGAATCAGAGAGAACTTTGTCATTCACAGCCTTTGATGTGTTGCCGTAGATGGTTGTGTCATCAGCATAGATGTCAACGAATGATTTAAGTATGTGTTTAGGGAGGTCATTGATGTAGATCACGAAGAGAGTTGGGTCCAGGATTGACCCCTGAGGGACTCCAGCATTTATACTCAACGATTTTTGATTTACAGAATCAAAATTTAGTACATTCAGACATCTGATAAATTTTTAATCCGTTTTCATCTGGAAAAAACAGCTGCCAAAGGCTTCAAATTTAAATTACTGGTACTTGGTAATCATCGTTTTTTCTGTTTGTCAAATTTTTCCTAACTGCGCATGCGCGCTCGTAGAAACAAACCAGCTTTTTATCTTTGAACAGAATTCTTTTAAAGCATTTTGTAATTATATGTAATGCTGGTTTAATGGTTAACAGACTTGACTCGGCATTTTAAGTTTTTGTTTCGATTTCAGCTCTAGTATATCTTTTTTACATACGTATATTAACTATTTCGACATACATCATTATACTTTCACGCATATATTTCAGTTTCAGTGCGTGATACTTATCACACATGTTTTCAAATATAGTGGAAATTGACGAAGTATTTCTGACTGCTTTTATCTTTTGGTTAACGATTTACACTTTTGATGGCAATTCTTATTTTTAAGTACGGTTCAACATTGTATTACACAACACATGAATTCAAATTGTGTATCAAGGTTTCTGAAAAGTGTTGCGAGATTCAGAACAGATGATTTACGGTATTTTCTGTTACAGAGAAATAGTGAAGATGTGCTTCTAAAACAATACATGAAAGTGAATGAATAATAAGTTTCCAGCTACGTTACTTTACTATCTTTATTCCGTATGGTTACACATAAATTCCAAATTTTTAATTTATATATATATATATATATATATATATATACATATATACATATATATATATATATATATATATATATATATATATATATATATATATATATTACATTTTCACCACCCCAAACAAGGCACTTAACCACTTTGCTGTAGGGGGCAACTATTAGGGACACAGGCTACATGGCTACTATGTAAGGAGTTGGGCAGCAAGATGTCGGGTCACGTTACACTTGAACTTCTGCATGTCAGTACAGTTGGAGAAGCAGGCACCGGGCAGGGAGTTCAAAGTCTAGCGGTACTGGGAAAGAAACTACTGGAGTAGAAGGCTTTCTTACATCTAGGGATCTCTAATGTAAAGGGGTGGATGGTACTGCTTGTTGGGTTTGTCGGGAGTATTTACGTAGATGGGGGTACAATTGCTTGCAGCTCGTCGGAACATACACCGTTCAAGTACTTGTAGAACAGGTAGAAAGATGCTACATTGCGTCGATAGGACAGAGGATAAAGCTTGGATCATAGTTTAGGACCTATTAGGTTGGCGACTTTCGTATGAACGTTGACTATGATTAGCAGATGCATCGGCCCAAATATGACAACAATACTCTATACATCGGCCGATGGTGGCCTTATAGAGGTACATAATACTTTCAGGACTTAGTACCTTCTTAGCACGGTAGAGAGAACCTATCTATTTCGCTACGGCCTCGCAATGCTCTCAATGTAATTGTTCTAACTCATGTTTCCTGTGAACGTTAGGCCGAGGAGTTTACAAGATGTGCTTTCAGATAAAGAGTCTTTGGCCATTGATATTGGTGGTAGAGAAGGTTTTTTGTAGTTATTGAAGGAAATAAGTTTAGTCTTGGCAGCATTGAATGTGACCATCCATTTTTGTCCCCATTCCATTACAGATTGGAGGTCATTCTCTAGTGTTTCCTCCATTTATTTAGGTATGTGTTCATTTGTTTTCCTGTCGTGTCTGTTATGGAGCGTGGTGTCATCTCACAGGTAATATTGTCAGGGAGGTCATTTATGAATATTAGGAATAATAGGGCTCCAAAGATAGACCCCTGAGGCACTTCCGCATTTATATACTATTGTTTAGATGTACGGTCATCAAGGACAACCTGGATTTTTCTCTTTTCTAAGAAGGATTTAATTATGTTAAGTATTCTTCCAGTGATACTGTATCAGTTGATTTTCCTGAGAAGACCTTCGTGCCATACCCTGTCAAAAGCCTTAGATAAATCTAGAGCTACCGCCCTACCCTTCCCTGCTTTGTCAAGTGAATGGTATATACGCTCGGAGATTACAGTTGGAATGTCTGCTGTGCAACGAGCTTGCCTTAATCCATATTCTTAATCGGTAAGAAGTTTAGCATTCGTAAGGTGATGGACTAGAGCTTGGTTAATTATGGACTCAAGTATTTTGGAAAAAAGTGGGAGGAGGCTAATGGGGCGGTAATTTGCTGGGTCAATTCTTTCGCCAGAATTCTTGAAAACTAGTACCACAGAAGCAGTTTTCAAGCAGGCAGGAAAGCAAGATTCATTAAGGCATTTGTTGTAAAGTTTGGAGACGATTGGAGCTACTTCGGCGGAGAACTTAATTTAATAGCACAGCCGGGATCAGATCAGGTCCACATACTTTTGCATTGTTAAGATTTTTTATAATGGCATGCACCTGAGAAGGGGTGATTTTCAGATCGTCAAGTGCGGCATCTGTCCGTAAACCAAAGTCTGGGAGGGGGAGGTTAGCAGTGTCTAGTGTGGAATTGGAGGTAAACCGACTGGCAAGCATATAAGCCTTCTCGGTTGCTGAGCAAACAACTTCATGGTTCTGGTTAGTGGCGGAATTGCTGATTGCCCATTATTTACTACACTGTTATAGATTTTCCAGAAGTCACGGGTTCCTAATTTTTGAGCTTCGATGCGTTTGTGGGTGGTTTCAGTAAATTCTCTCTTAGCAGTCGCTATTTCTTTCTTACAGTTACTTCTGGCTTCTATATAATTCTGTCTGTTTGCACTAGATTTATGTCGGTTAAATCTGTGGTACCAGTGCTGCCTTTTTGCGATGGCAGGTGCAGATGTGGAAGTAAACAATTGGGGAGAGTGGGGCTTGCTATAACATTTCCGTGTGGGGACATGTGCTTCAATTGCTTTTTTGAACCATTCAGTGGTCTTATTTGCGCACTGTTAAGCAGGAAGTGAAAAGATATTTCGCCATGGCGCGTCTCTAATGAGATGCTGATGGCTTCCCAGTCGGCATTTTTATAACATCTCGTTGTTTTGCGTAATGGCTTTTTCATTTTGGCTCTAGAGTTTAGGGTGATTTTAACTATTATCACTACATGATCAGCGTTCCCAAGTGTGATGTAGGCGTTCTGTAACACAAGCATCAATAATTGTGGTCAGAAACAGATTTGAAAATGATGCGTGTTGCTCGTTCTTGTCAGGGAAATGGGTTGGAAACATAACCGTCTGTGATAGCTATGTGTTGTGGTACCAGCTTCGTCTGTGTAATTAGAGGACCCAAGCAAATTACTGTGGTGGATATTAAAGTCACCAAGTACATGAACTTGTGTCCTAGTGTAAAGGGAAAGTGCTGTATCTATGCTGTCAGAGACTTTGTTTATAAGGGTACAGTCCTGGGTCGAGGGAGAGCTGTAGAGAAAATAAAGTAACTAATATTATGTTGCATGTTAAGTCTAAAGTACATAAAGGCTTGCTCGCCCGATTCTAGTTTTCTTTCTCTAGTCAGGGAGAGGGTGTTTCGAAGCCCGTGCATATGTTTGTCAGAGTCCTTACGACAGAGTGGGAGATATCCGGGCATGTTAAAGTACTTAGAAGAGATGGAGGGATGTAGGTTATTCTCACTTAGTGCTAAGATATCCGGGGTGTTCGTTAGGAGAAATGCTTCAACATCATTTAAATTAGTTCAAAGCTCACGGATGTTAGTAAATGCAAGCCTCAAGGAAAAAGGCAATTTGATTTTCTTTGAGTTTTGTCCTGGTTTAAGCGCAATTTTAGATTGTACTGTCATTTTGTTTTAATTTCAGTTAGGTGAGGGGTTCTGAACAAGTGGTTATGCAGAACACCAGACATCCAACACAAGTAGACCATCAGCGGACGTTCCATCTACTAGGGCTATTGCCTCAGGAAAGCCCACCGGGGATGAGTGTATGGTCGCTTTCCATGCGCAACATGGCTCTACAAACATCCCGATATTATTCAACAGTTGATGGTGCAACCGCTCTAAGCGCTACCAAAGGGTTAGGGCTCGTACTACCAGTCGGGAACAGCTGCCAGGAACACTCAATCAGGTGCCCGGAACCCATCAGACGATGGTCAACTCAATCTAATTGTAATGGCATTATGATTTTCAAGAACTCCCAACTGCCCAGTTTAGAGGAGGATGGGGTGTGTCGAGAGAGGGGGAAATCGGCGTTCATTGCCCTAGTCAGAAACAAGATCGACCACTGAGTGTTTCTGTCGAATCTCTGTGCCTCGACCTCTACGCCTGGCTTATAGGCAAAGAAGGAGTATGGAAGCCGGGCGATAGACAGTGCCTATCTACTCCTTAAGCAGTTTAGGTTTGCAGACCGGTAATTTGTTCGAGTCGCCAGCTCTTGGAAGGGTGTCATCCAAGAATGGAGGGGCCTCCCTCCCCTTAGGTTTAGCCTCAGAATTTTCCTTCTCCTAGACGGATGACCTGGGAAGGTCTACGAGTCCATCAGCACCGAGAGGGTTTACC
The DNA here is from genome assembly GCF_053919585.1 of Euprymna scolopes. Lineage (NCBI taxonomy): Eukaryota > Metazoa > Mollusca > Cephalopoda > Sepiida > Sepiolidae > Euprymna > Euprymna scolopes. The sequence continues at coordinate 66,592,323 of NC_136482.1, read as the reverse complement.
CCGCGTCTGGGTCCTAATCCATATATATATATATATATATATATATATATATATATATATATATACTATTTGGGGGTAAATATTTATTTTATTGAAATAAATAGTATACAGCAATAAAAATGTGGCACAAGGCCAAAATGGGGGGGGTAATGTTGACCTAACTATTATAAGGTTAACTTAAATCGACTCTTTCACCAAAATACCAGAATCACTCTGTGGGCGTCCTAATTAAAACCCGAAAATACAAATATATACATGATGTGGGGCGTTGGGGATAAACATCTTATTTACAAAAAACGAATGAGAAAATTTACAATGAAAAAAAAAGTTAGTAAAAAGAACCCCCTCACTAATTATTGTGGCGGGTAGAAAATTTGTCAGTCGAAAAGATGTAGGTCCCCCGAAATTTGAATTTATTAATTAAACACCCAAAATCGGCCTACTTCACTGACTAAACAGCCTATCCGTCACATAATGGGACCGAGAGTGGGCATTATCGAACAAAAAGAGGGGAAAAAGGGGAGTAACAGGGGCAAACTAAAAAGGGATTGGGGCGATGATAACATATATACTCTAGCTAAGTAAAAATTCAGACAAAAATGCCTTCCTAGCCTATTCTACGTGGTCCGATGCATGTCTATGTTTGTTCAGCTCACCGAAAATTCTTTAAAAAATTCTTAAAAAAATTCTTAAAGCAAATTCAAAAAAGGAAATCAAGATCAGCTCCATTCACTCTCCACAGTCGCGAAACTTTCACCCACCTGTCGTTGAAATTTGGCGGAGCGAGTTTCACCTTCTCCAACTTAATTCGCATATTCAGTCGATATTTGTAAATGAGAATAAGCTGGGGAGCAGTGAAGGTCTCATCTCCGTAAACCTCCTTCTGTCGCGTCCTCCAAATAAGGTCTCTCATAACTGCTAGCAAACACAGAAAAACGTAGCGTTGTTCTTTCTTCATGGTCGATGTCCAGTTGCAACACGGGAAAACCCAACCCAGCAAAAAAAAAAAAGAACAAAAACAAAAGAGAAACGCCCGTTCAGCATGCAAACCGTGAAGCCTTCAACTAACTCACACAACGGTCGAACGGTGGTGCAGTGGAAGAAAGCATGATCAAGGTATTTCTCCCAATCTCCGCATCGGACACAATTAGGTGTCTCAGTTAAACCCGCTGCGTAAAGTCTTTTGCGGACCCAGAGGGCATTTCGAATTACCAGCCCGGTGAGTGATGCATCGTAATTACTTAAGCAGCTCGACCCAGGCGCCCAAGGATATATTAAGCGTCGCTCCACCTTCGTAAAACCGAACTCCTCAATCTTTTTGTCTCGAACGGATCCCCTCAATAAGGCCCGGTATAGCGCCTTGCGAGACAACAGCAGGGTGTCAGAGAGGCTTTCTTTCACCCGTAGTAGGAATCTCAAGGCCTGCCGACACTCGCAATAAAAAGGACACTCGTTTCGAGGCAACTTGTGTCCCCCCTCAGCCGAATGCACACTCTCCAAAGCCTGAAAAGGTTTCTTAGTGTCTTCCACCCATAAGGCACCGTTTCCCTCACTAGGTGTACACATTCGATCCAGGTATATCAGCCTAAGAGTGTGTCTACGTATTTCCACACTAGGCATACTCAGACCGCCTTCAGACGGATGCAGGTAACATACCTCCCCGGTAACCATGGCTTGCTTTCCGCGCCATATGAACGCGAAAAGAGCACGCACCAGATCAACAAATGAAGCCTCCCTGTTATCCAAGGAGTCCTCCCTGTTATCCAAGGAGTCCAGTTCAACCTTAACTATAGCATATCCTTAACAAGCACAAACCCCTCCTCCACCACCCTTTCTAATCTATCTTCTAGTGCCGCTTTCGCTGCTCTATAACTAAGGTTGAGCTGGCGATTAAAATTAGCAGCGAAGGACCTAAAGACATCTTTAGGTTACCCCACCACTTATTCTCGATAATAGGCCCCGTCAATTCTTTCTATATGTTTAGTAGAGCTGTTCCCGGACAACGACGTGTTGAACTTCCAGTAACTAGCCATCCTAGGTTTAGCACTATCTAAGTTTACTCGAACCTGGACAAGCCTATGGTCTGAATTATGAAAACTTGGACAGTCTAAAAACCTTAAGTCGACTCTCCTAACCAAGAACCGGTCGATGTAACTCGAAAGTTGCACCGGATCGGGGCCGCGTCTACATGTCCAAGTCCATGCTAAATCCCTGGGTTTTTCGTTTTGAAATTTATCAACAAGATCAAATTTGTCGACAAAGTCTCGAAACCTCTTAGCATCCCGGTTCTGGTTAGTAGCCCTTGTGGTATTAACCCCGCGATCTAACTCGAGATCAAGGACTGCGTTCCAGTCTCCCGCTAAAACAAACCGACGAGACGAATTCATGAAAGGCTCGATTCGCCGAAAAAAGGAAAGTAGCTCAGTACGATTATTGGGCGCATAAACCCCAATAAAACGAAATACCCCATCCTTTACGGTAGCATCCAAAACGTGCACTCTTCCTTTCGGATCTAGATAAATAGTGTCCCACGACGCATCAAGAGTGCGCATAACTAACCAAGTAACCACCCCTTGCGTGGGTATCAAAGTTTGCTGAGTAGAGCTGAAAATCTCTAAGGACTACACCCTGATAATGACTTGGGATAAAGTTGGTTTCCTATAAGCAACATATATACACACCAAGGCGTTGAAGGTCGCGTGCAACTCGAAGTTTACGAGAGGCGTCCCTCAACCCTCTGACAGCCAAACTAGCTAATCTTAAGGCCATCTTGGTTTACTACGGGTTGGGAGTCCTGACCAAACATAGGCGGTCTCAAGACACTGACAGCTGTCCCCATTGATCCAGTGGTCACCTCGATGGTGATTGACATTTTTATGACTCTCTCTACGCTCTCTTTTTCTAAATCGGATAAAACTAAATAAAATTATACATAGGTCAGTTAGTCACCTTTACGTCTAATCGCTCTGTTCGAACATTCGTAATGACCAGTTAATTACATTATAATTGAATGCCTATCATATAAATATATAAGCATATAAGCATACTTAAACTTGTGTACAGATAAATATGAAAGCTACATTATACCTGGAAAGAACTTCTCAATAATTAAATCATTCCTCTCTGATAGGTTTAGTAAAGTAGTGGTTGATGGACAGAAAGTAGAAGCTTACAGTATTAATGGTGGAGTCCCTCAGAGTTCTATCCTGGGCTCAGTACAGTTCCTGAACTATATCAATGATCTCCTAAATAACATTCTTAAGTCATTCTTAAACATTTATGCTGATGACATTACTACTATAGCAACACTACAAATGCCATAAATGACCAAGTTCTCTCATTCTGTTTCCTCTGATCTTGAGCCTGTGGCACAATGAGGAAAGAGGAAACGGTTAATTTTAATTCCTTTAACGCTAAGCTTCTATTTTTATATCATCAACGCTCTGATCCGTGTTTGGCATCAATTGAACTGAATAGCTCTCGTATTGGGGAGGATCCATGTTTTATAAGCTTTTGGGTCTGACCTTAAATACTAACCTGAAATGGAACATCAATCCTGGTTCCAAGGAAGGTAGAATAAGGGTAGGATCATTCTATCGTTCCAGTAGATATCTCATCACTGATGCAATAATCTTCCTGTATGAGAGTCAAGTACGTCCAAGGATAAGGTACTGCTGCGACATCTGGACGGAGGCTACAAGAAGCACTTGCCTTAACAGAAATAAAAAAAGATTTCGTACCCTAGTTTTTATTCCCTGCAACCGCTTACCCAAAGAAGAGACGTTTTAGCTTACCTCTGATTTATCGTCATTTTTATGGAAAGTGCGCGTCTAAGTTTTAACCTATATGTACCCCTCGACAAACTTTCACTAAAAACACTCGTTTAGCTAACACTACTTACAAAAATTTTCCCATTTTTTATCCGTGCCTTAACTTATGGGAGGTTTCATGAACAAGGCTCATTTCTTACAACTAAAGCCCGTGGAACTGTCTTTCGTTTCTCTGCTTTCAAGCTGACTACAATATGGTCATCTTCAAGTCAAACTTAAACAAATTCTTGGAAAGCCATCTCCTTATATAATCTAATTAACCAAATTTCAACAACTAACGATTACTATGATGTCGTCTCATTGATAACTGTACACTCATTAACCCTTATCCTTAAGTGGCCTGAAGTAAGTAGGAACTTCTTTTGTAAATAAAATCTATACAATTGTAATCGTTTGCGATTTTTTTCACATTTAAATGCGATCATCTATACCATCAGTAAAATTTAGTATAATGGTAACAACTATATTTAACAAGACAATACGATAGGTTTTATATATAAATCGGATAGATAATCCTCTGCAATACCCTAGTTTTATTAAAAAAAAGTATAATAATACATCAGCATAGAGCCTCATAATTTATCTTGTGAAAATACATTAAATATAATAATAGGAATCTAATCTATCTATAATATAAATCGAACCTGTCTATTTAAATGTATGTATTTATGTCTGTGTGTATATATGCATGTATCTTTGTATGTCTCGCAAAAACTTTCGACAGAGGCAATTATATTTCTACGAGATCGGTATCATTTTAAAGGTAGACCCTTTGAACGACAAATATCGAAAATTGGATAAAAACATTCATTGCTTCACCCTCAACTGGGCACTTCTCTAGAGTAGGGGTCGCTTTTTTTCACCCATATTTTCGAAAGTCATCGTTTTTTTTTCGATTGTGTAGCCTTAGTTTAAATCCACGCCACTTCCAGTTTGACGATGTGGTACGGGTTTGATTCTGGCTGCCTACTACCACGTTTTTATGTGCGCTCGCAGTTTTCCTTCTGTTTTTCTCAAGCAACACCCTTACACATACCTCCACTTTCTTTTACGCCTTCGCGTCACGGGTTCGAACCTGCCTGCTTATTTCCACTTTTTTTTGTTTCTGCACAACACACACCTACAAACACTTTCACTTATACATTAATGTTATATCCCCATATTTGTGTTTAAACCGTACTTTAACGCTTTATAAGCTTTTGTACTAACATTTTATATGCGATCATCAATAGGTCGGAAAGGTCGTGTTTTTGGTATGTCTATGGTGTTAATAGATTTATATCGTTATACATTTTGAGATTTTGAGGTTTCTCATGTAAAATCGTTGTGCCTCCAACTGGATCTTTCACTTGATTACGAGGTTAGTATCGTCACCTGTTCATCATAATCATAAGATCATATGTTTTTGGATGATGAAGGAATGAAAATATAATTAATTATTCATGATTTAATTATTTTCTACTGAGATATCATTCATATTTATTTGTATCAACAATTCCCGTGCCAGCGACAAAAATAGTTTCATACTACTACGAGTCAATGTACAATTTTGAAATTTACTTATTTATTATTTCAAAATGTACTCTATATTTTATTATGTGATATTGTTCGGCGAATGGAAATATTTGTTGTCCGTAGACCTAGCACAGCATTTACGAGAGTACGAAAATAAAATAATATAATCGCAGTTTGTTTCCTCCTAGATTCTATCGCCAAATACTAACTGAATCATTTTTCTACTAATGTTAATAGCCATGAATTTGCTCGTTATAAAGTAATATTAATAATTATATTAGAAATGTCAAATTCGAAAATTCTTATGAAAAGATAAATTTAGAATCTGTTAAAGAGCTTCTGTTCATCAACAATTTTAATAAGTCTGTGCGTTTTAAACATCAGATATTAACAATAGAATTAACATATCCAATATTTATCTATGATATTACTATAATAGGTATTTATGAGATACCGACAACCATGGCTAATCTGACTAGTTTTGAGGCATTTGTCTGCGTGACTTTATATGCACAAACTATTTTCTAATAAATACATTACCTTAAAGCTTCTATCTTGTAAATATAATTAAAATATATATTAAAGATTTTTTATTAATTTAATTGTAAAAAGTATATTATAGTAACTTCTATTATTCATTTTTTTTACAAACTATAACGAGGGGCGTGCAATGAGTAATGCCCCTGACCCACTTCCGATAGTAGTAGAACAACGAAACTTGGCACAGTTATTAGTTTTTCTCTACATAGGACACATCCAGAGTTATGCATTTCTCGTTTGATGCAGCTCTGGAGACTGTTATTGTAGAACACCCCAGGTTGGTCCTCCAACCACGACGTGACTTCATAAATCAAGGTTGCACCATCTGGAAAACGCTGTCCTTTCAAAAATACTTCATGGTTGGGAAGAGGTGAAAGTCAGAGGGTGCAAGGTCAGGAGAGTAAGGGGGATAGGGCAGGATTTCATAAACACACGTCCGTGCATCTGATCTGGCGACATGCGAATTGTGGATCGGAGCGTTGTCCTGCAAGAGGAGGGTAACTTTGCTGATCTTGCCCCGTCTCTTGATTTTGATAGCTTCCCTTAATTCCCTCAAAAGTGAAGCATAATAGGCTCCTGTAAGTGTGGTACCATTTTCCAGGAAATCTGTCATCACTACTCCGTCCTAGTTCCAGAAGACTGTGAGCATGACCTTGCCAGCGGAGAAGTGCACCTTTGCTTTTTTTGCATTGACTGGGCTTTGGTCTCTGGATCATAGTGATGAACCCAGATTTCATCTTGTATAATCAGTCCTTTGAAAAACTTTGTACTCATCTTCTTGGCACATCTCCAAATTCATCCTTGAGCACTCGGCGCGTTCTCACTTCCGGAATGCTGTGAGCAACCTGGGAATCCATTTGCCAGACATTTTATACATATGCAAATGGCCATGATAGTTTTAACAGCCCCAGTACTAATCTCGATATCTTTGCTTATTTGGCGAATAGTAATGCGCTGATCTTCCAAAATGGCAGCCTCAACTTGACAAACAGATGCCTCATCAATGACAGAAGGAGCGCGACCAGGTCTGAGGGCTGTTTCCACAGACTTCCGGTCATATTTGAATTCACGATGCAAGCGTTTTACAAGGTCACATGATGGGGCATTATACCCATAAGTTTCTATCATTTCACCAAAAGTCTCATGTGGTGTGCGTCCTTTCAAATACAAACATCGGATCACTGCTCGACATTCAACAGGCTCCATTTCACACCTGACTCAGTTCAGACACCTGTAAAACAGAAACCACAATTAGTTCAGAGCTGTAATTTGCCACATAACACTTCGATATATAACAGCTGGATCAGACAACTGGAAGTGGGTAAGGGGCATTACAAATTGTACGCCCCTCGTATAATCGCCTTGCCAGAAAGAAGTATTAAATAATTACTTTGTAAAAGGCCTTATAAACTACTTATAACATAAAAAATGAAAAGAGACAGCTGTAAAATAAACAATGAAATGTTTGAATTATACCTCCGCATACATTAATTATTAATAAAATATTAATAAATTTCTGTTCAAGGTCACACCTTTCTGATTCTACCTCTTTTGTTGGAATTTTGTCCTCAGGCATATTCCCTATCGAATTTATATATATATATATAAAACTACTTCATTTACTCAAATAAAATTAATATACGAAAGTATAGATTAATGCGTAAACTAAGTATTTACTTCAAAAGGGCTCAATACGTAGGTAGAGTTAGTAATTTATAAAATATATATGGCGATTAAGCTACACTGAATATCCGGCGTTTCATCCACTCTAGGATTCTTCAGGCTTATATATATATATATATATATATATATATATATATATATATATATATATATATATATATATATATATATATATATATATATATTAGGGTTTGGACTGGTGACCCGCATCGGGAATCGAAAATATCGCAACTTTTTGAGGTATCAGAATCGGTATGGGAAGCGGATAATTTCCGATTCCAAACCGGTTCTTTTCTTTTTAGAATAACAATATAACAAGCACAAATTGTTTTACGTTTATTAGATGTTGTTCATGTACAACATAAGACTGAACTGGACTACAGAATTTGTTATAAATCTCATTTACAGATTAAATATTGATTCACAGAGTTTAATTTATTTTATTTATTAGTCATTTATCGAGAGCTAACTTTCTGAACTTCTTTGTAAACTTTTCGCATCTATTTTCTTAATCCTTATATGCTTCTGTTTGAGTGAGTTCACTCGATTATTAAAGAGATTGTAAATACTTTCGACGGAGGTTTTACATTTCGTTGGTTCCGCCTGTACATCTTTCGTGCCTATCATTGGCTTCTTCTGAAATAATTAAAGTTTTATGGCACTTCTCTTTGGCCGTAAGTGAAAAATATAGACGAAAATCTTCGATGAGTTCATAAAAATCTAGGATGAGATACATAAAAATATATTCCAAAGATTTTGTTAATTAAAATGAAAGTATATCTACATTTAAACTCATACACGTACTTGAAAAAGAAGAATGGGATTGAGAAAATTATTACTGTAATTACCAGAAAAGAAAAAATGAAACAAATACACAACAAATAAATATTACCAAATGCAAAACTCTCTTACCTGAATGAATTTATTTGTGTTTAAATTTCGTTCAATGTGTGTATTTTGGTTCAAATCAGACTTAATGTCTACTCTTTGAGTTAGAATTTAAAAATGGCTGTCCAATAAACCCGGCAGAATGGCTATTGATTACCGCTAAAATTAAAAATTAAACAAACGCAGGTAGAAATACATAAATAAAAGTTAACATTCGATCAAAAATGTTATGCTTCACGAGTATTTTGTTTAATGTTCTATTTTTGAGCGATTAAGCAAGAATGGACCGGAAATGAGTAATATTTTACGTTCATTTTATGTACGAAATTGTTTTCTTACACAGTATTTGAAAAATAGTTTGTTTTTTTTTCCTTTTCGTCACATAATCATTTAAACATGTAGAATCCTATTATGGGAAAGTGATTTAGCTGATTAATATATTCGGTGCTGTTATTATTATTATTATTATTATTATTATTATTATTATTATTATTATTATTATTAATATCAATAATAATAATAGAAGTAGTAGTAGTATTAGTAGTAACTATTTTTTTCTTTTATAATAATACAAATCAAACTAATAATCAAGAAAATATGTATAATTGTGAGACAAAATATGAACGTTTTTTTAAGAGAGAAGGTACAGAATACTTAACAGAAATCCCCCAATGCAAAGAATGCTTTTCTAAATAATACGTTATTATGTAGAAACTAATTATTGAAATCTGACGAGTTTCTTAACTATTTTCTCTCAACATAGTTTTCTTATTTTACATACCAATCGTATGGTAAGTCTTTTTTGGGACGCCAGGACGCCAGATTTCAATCAACCATTATTTTTTTTACTAAATCATTGTGTGGCGTATCGGGGAAATATTTTTCAAATGTATAAATATGAATAAATTAATTTTTCCAAAGCTTTATACATTTATCGAGCCAATAAACATATACCTTTATATGAAAGTCCATGTTTATTATTTAAAAAAATCAAACAACGAAGGTGAAGTCGATGTGTTTCCTCTAAAACAAAATTAAATTTGTCATAAATCTCTGTGTAGCGTACCGTACAAATATTTTTCTAATGTATGACATCAATGAAGTTTTTTTAAAAACACCATTATACATTTATATAGTCAGTACACATTAAATTACATATGAAATTTAATTAAAAAAACGCTTATTATTTTTTTAAAAATTCAACTGATGCGACGAAGCAGATGTTGATGTTTTCAATTCTTGGCCAAACTAATTATTTCATAAATATATTTATGATGTGCAAGTAACCTGTTTTTTTTGAAGAATAGGAAAGAATAACATTTATTTTTACAAGAATTTTCATACATTTGTCTTGCTAATAAGCATAAAAATACATATAAAATCTATAAATTTATCTAGAAAATTAATATAAAAAATATACATGAAGATCTACTTGGATTAATGTGTTTTTTGCATAACCATTAGTAAAGTAGCAGAAGTCCAACAGAAAATTGGTGTTTTTTTATTATTATATTGTGTCATTGAAATATTTCACGTTTCCTTGTATTTTGTTTGGCTTTAGCACAAGTCGATACATAGATCAAAATCTTACATGTTTATTAAAACCTTGGATAGAATATATAAAAACAAAATAAATCATTTACATTTAAAATAACCCAAAACAGATGAGATGCTACATTTAAGGGGGCTAAGTGTTATTTTCGAATTCAGAATGGGGTTCAGTTGTGTATATACATATAATGTAAAATAGTTCCATTTTCGGTACATGCTAACTTTTTAAGCAGTAAAGTAATTTTACCAATAATAATAAGTCTAGCTAAAAAAATCATAAAACGACATGTAATTGCTTTATTTTTCGTATTGCCACTCAGACTTAGGGTAAGTAGTAGGAAAATATCGTGGATTTTATGACTTTTAACAATCACATAATTTATACTAAAGTTTGAGTCGGAATAATAGCATTCGAAATATTTAAACCAAATAAAGTTGGTTACATATCCTTAAAACATTGTCTGATTAACAAGGTGTGATCGTTTTCGTTATTTATAACGTAAACTTATTGTTTGCGTGTTATTGTATTATTACCACTAAATTTCTCAAGCTGTTACATGAAATCGCATGTTTTTCTATTTTAGATGTATTAGAATAAAAGTTGGATTTTTTAAAATAATAAAATTGGTTTTTCATATGCAATTTCATGTTTATTGGCTAGATAAATGTATTAATGTTCTTGTAAAAATAAACTTTATTCATTTTTATTTTATTACCAAAATATTTTTCCGGTACGCCACAGAGATATTTATCAAAAAGTTAGTTATACATCATCTTCAGTTCGGTAGTTGGTTTTAATATATAAACGTGGTTTTTCACATGTAATCTCATGTTTATTCGCGAGATAAAAAATGTAGATTTGTTTGGTAGAAAATTGTTTTCATGACGGAATCAAATTTGGCGCACTGACGTACATCTATGCCACCCCAAATGTCGGATTGAAATATAGTGTGTTGGGGTGCTGGCATCTCCCTCTAAATACCGTTTATTATAGGTTAAATTAATTTATTCGAAACTGATCTTCAACTCTAAATACTAAAATAATTGTCTTTCTTTTCGCTAATATTTTAAGGGTTTCACACGTAATCACCGATAAACATAAGATTTAATTCTTGAATGGGGATTCAGCTTAGAGTGTAAATCTACAAATTATTATTATATGTCATTATTATAATTCTTATCATTATTATTTGCATCTCGTTTTTGGTTTTGTTTTTTGTACAGCAAAGCAAATCAATTCAATAACCCACCAAATATTTATAATTAAAATATAATTTATACTTCATTGATAGAAAGAGCGCACACAATTGTTAAAAAATCCCACGCCCCTCCTATGTTAAAAATTGTATTCTAAATCCTAGCATTATTATTTATGAATTCATTGTTAGGGGAGGCCGTTGTTTATATTTTTTCTTATATTGTTGCCTCATTTTGCCTATCAATCATCGACTATTTCATCTGTTTATGAACTTTCACGTAGCATGTTGTACACAAACGACGAACTGATAGATACTAACTTCGTTTTAAAATCAAAACATATCTGTTATTTTCTCACAATTTTCAATCAATTACAAGGAAAAAATTTGAGAACAAAATATACGAGGAAATTACCCGGACGTTACGTAATGATTTAAAAATTTACAAAAACAAACACTCTCTAATGAAATATTTATAAATTTTAAACAGTCTGATTCGGAATCAGGGATTGTATGGGAATCAGAAACTTAGAACGGAATCGGTAATTGGAAATTTATAATCGTCCCATCACTAATATATATATATATATATATATTTATATATATATACATATATTGGTTTAACATTATCGATAACTAAATACTAAATATGCCACAGTTGTGCAAAATATGTTGCATCCAAGCTTTAGGTTTTAAACAATTTAACTATTTACTTAAAAAGCAATTCGCACTGCTGGAGTAAGGATTATTATAGTAGGTACTAATGTTAATGAATCCATATTTATTTAGGAGTTGGATATTTTTAAATCGTCAATTTAGAAGCAATCGGCATGACTATAAACCATAGCGATATTTTAGTGGTGATGCTATTTGTGGTGTTTATTTTGATAAAGAAATTGTAATGAAATACTGTAGGAAAAGACAAAGAAAATAATTTGTATGTGCTACTTAATTGATTCAGTTAAATGGATATTCTAAATGTTTTGTATCGTACATATACATCAATTCTGTGAATATAGTTTCTAAATACGAATAATGAATTCCATCATACCTATTAAAATACGGTTCGGAGATAAGACGATTACGGAAAAATATCCTGGTCACAGAAACGAACTGTGTCCGTTGAAACCCCGCTATTCGTAAGCGTATTTTATTAGAAAAAACTGACAGGCCTCCCGGCAATGTCTGTTCATAAAATATGCTTAAATCTGACATATTGATTTTTGACGATTTCGTATTTATTAATATATTATATTGGACTAAATATATAGCAATAATTTCAAAAGTAAATTAAAAAAAATGACTCGTTCGCCACCAAAGAGAATCAAAACCAAAATGTTTAACTTACGATTTACTTTTTTTCTTTAATGTAAATGCATAGACTATGAAGACTAAAAATTAAAACATGAACTAATAGCTATTATATTATGTATGCATATTCGTAATGCGATTGTTCTTAATTTTATTGCAGATATAATGATTTTCTGTTTTTTCCCATTCAAATCTTTATATACGCCTCTCTATTTTTATGTTTGTATGAAGGTTTACTGTTAAAAGGTTTCCTAGAAGTAGGGTATAGTTTGATTTTTAGTAGGTTAACTCTATCGTGTTTACAGTAGCGAATTAAGGAATTGAAGATTTATAAATGTTTCCACTCACTGGGGTCTTATATAGCATCGCTACAGAAATGATTTGATGCATTAGAAAAATCATTTGTAAAAGTGATATCTCTTTAAAAGTTTAACGACCAATTCACAGTGTGGGTAACCGAAAAATAAAATTGCGAATTACTTATGGCTGACATATTAAGACCATACTACATCCTTAACGTAAATAAAGGATCCCGTTCGAAATTCTGTCAAGATTCTAGATTTCCACTAATGAGATTCACATGAAAACATTCCTAAACGTTGTGAAAATAAAACTTAAGATGAAAACATTATATTTATTTTTCTCACAAAATTGCGCATTGCTGTATATCAGGTATACAAGAAAATTATTTTCAAACTATTTTGCAATTAATTTATTAGATATTTTTTAAAGTGTCTAATTGTAAGAATTGAAAATATTGAAATAATCGGATTTTTTTCAGTTCTTCGGACTACTGTTCTGATCGTGAGTATAATTTTCCTAACATTTAAGTCGATGAAACCTCCGACCTTATTCGTGTCTTAATTATTGAACTTGAGAATCTACACGCTAGGACAAGTGGCGCAGTTGTAAGAGTGATTGAAAACATTCTATTGCCCAACTGATATTCTCCTGGAGGTTTAACATACAACATTTAGTGTCAGTGACTAAAAACTACAATTGCAAATTTCTTAGGACCTATATTACGTCATAACGGACGGAATGAGAGCAAACTACTCAAACAAACCGTTTCGTTCGAAATTCCGTCCAGATTCCCGAGTTCGATAGAAATATTCCCGATTTCGTCAAGATACACCCAAAAGAGGTCGGATGTTATCTTGACGGAAAGGTTGTTATAATAACACTTCAAATAAGAACAATATTCCCAAAAATCTAAATAATACACGTTTAATAGTTTTAAAAGGATAAGTACGAAATTTGTTCTTAAATAAAATCTCCCTATTTTAAACTAGAAGTTGCAAACAAAAAAACTGGAATTGTACCATATAACCAGTGAGATTTGGCGCTCCAGAACTAACTTTTCTACATACCCACCACCATTCTAATATCACTTTCGCCAAAGATGTAGGATCGTTGGGCATATTTGCCAGGGGTGCGCGTCGTCATATAAGGGTCTTTCAAAACGAAAAGCCTCAATATTTAAAACTGCAAATAGTGGGACAGCTTCGAAACCGTGAATGGGCCGATTTAAACGAGAGACATTTTGAACTAACGAATGTATTTTTTACATAGTCACGACCATTAGCAATGCACTTTACTTTTGCCAGTATTGTGACACATCTGTGCTTTTGACTCATAGCACGGTTAGTAACGTCAAGTCCATACTTTCGAAAAAGAAATGTTAATTTCACGCTATGAATGAATAAGGTCAGTCATTATATTAATGGTATTTGTAATCACTCCCAGTTCCTTGAGCAACATCCTTATATATATATATATATATATATATATATATATATATATATATATAATTTAGTAATTGAAATGTTATGACGTGAAATAGTTAATTTCAAATCCAGAATTTTTTATTATATTCAAGACAAAGAATACATTTCAATTAGTATATATCCTTTACCTATAGGTTCTCGATGTCTACCCATCTCCTTAAAGGATAAAATATTAGCGAATATTATAATGGTTTATATCTAATTTGCTAAACACAATAAACATATAAAGTAACATTTAAAAGTTTTTAAATATCATAGAGTAAGGGAAATTATATATAAGTTCAAAATGAAACAGATATTGAATTTCATATCGAAATTGTGTATATTTTTATTTTTGCAATTTTTAGCATGCCTATATCTACATTTAACAATCTCCAGAGAATAGAAGAACTCAGAAACTATTATCTTCTTCCGATCGAGTTATTGGTTTATCAAAACGAACACATAGCAAGAACATAATGTTTAAATATGCCTATATATAAAGATATTCTCTTAAATTACTCCGTATAAGCAGTTTTCTTCTAATCGTACAGTTCTTGATAATGAGTCAACTAAATTGCGAAATTGACATTGATTTTCTGCTCGTCTTCCACCTGCAATATTGAAACAGCTGTGAGTCAACCACATGTGAATCCAACACTCATCAACTATGACAACTTTGAAATGTTAGCAATTTACTTATCAATGCGTTATATATTCAAATTAGTTTCAAAATCAGACATCTTTTTTTTTTCAAATATGTGCGTTTATCATGGCTATAGGTGTGACTAACCAATATCGGAATTCAGCACTTATTACTTATGACAACGTCAAATTGTTAGCCATTTAGTTACGAATTCCGTATTCTTTTTCTATTAAAAAATAGTTTGAAAATCTGAAATCTATTTTCCAAGAATGTAACTATGGTGATGGAAGCAAATGTCCGTGATGATCGTGGTAAACGATTTACGGTATAATTACTTAACTATGACCGTTGATAAATGAGAAGTCACTAAAATAATAAATATTAATATTTGCTGTATCGATTTATTTCGTTTTATCACGCAATAGAACCGTTTGATTCATTGGCTTTTATTTCGACATAAAGAACACTTTTTAAAACTAATTAAATCAGTGAAGCAATTTAGTTCGTGCCATAAGCCATTGAGCCAGATTTGTTGAAAACTTCCGTTAATATAACAGACACCCCGCATATAGTTCGATAAGTAATTATGTAGAATGAATAATATATATATATATATATATATATATATATATATATATATGTATATATATATATATATATACAATTAATCTAGCCGTCCTACTAAAACTTGTTTTTGAATATATTCTAAAAACTAAGCATGCATTTTTTCTAAACAATAATGGTGCAATCATATTAATATGAGTGATCTGAGTTCTGGGCAAGGGAAATTAACAAGTGAAGACACTTGGGGTCATGTGAACGGATGCCATTTTTGGTCCCAGATTTCAAAACTCTAGATTATGGCTGAAATGTGCACATACAATTTAGATCTGGAAATCCCCAGATACGCAGAGTGCTCTGATTTGTTGGTTAGGTCGTCTAACGCACACCGTGGCCTTAATATAAAAAGCCAACGCCGCTCGAAATTAGACAGATTGGAGAGAGATTTGCGCCAACCTTGATAGGATCCAGCTCCCAAACACTTGATCCCTCTCTCCATTTCGACTGAATGCTATCTACGAAGAAGAGAGATTTGTGAATTTAAAAATCTGCTAAGAACTGTACGTGTATATATTTGTAAAAAGACTGTAATTTTTGTGACATTGGTGTTTAGTAGAATAGATTTTTTATTTGTTTGTCTCCATTAATTCTGGCATATGCGAGCTTCGCTTTTCGCTTTCAGAAGAATTCAACACAGAAGCACTTAGAACTTCATGTGGCGAGCTCCCGGCCGACTAGACATCACGAGTTACATTTTCGAATAAGACCAGAGGGCTGTTGCTTAACCTCAACACAAAAGTGCGTCCACAATGTAAAATGGTTATAATTAATTTGTATTTTATGAATTTGCAATGACAGTTGAGCATGCAGCATAAACGTACGTATATATTCGAATAATATCTATGTAATAAAAATAAAATTGACAAATTAGGAATATACTTACATATATATAAAACTGGGGTTCCGGTTGATATTCAGTAATGTGTACTCATATCTGTAAATAAATACGACAAACATTAGTGTAACAATGAATGTATGTGTTTCCATACATTAGAAAGAAGAAACAGTCAATGAAGGCTTTTCACATGTCTAAATATTTGCGGTAACCTCCTGTGTGCAAAGAAAACTATTCAGATATCAAAACATTCGTCAAATAAAACTTTCAACATATTTGTTAATATGCCAGCATAATATCTCAAAGTTAAAACAACACTTAAAGCACTACTTCAGAAAATTATATCACAGTGAATTTTTTGCCACAAACTTGCTGGTTAGGACCAAAAATAAAGGCGTCTAATTTTTAAAAGGTCTTAACATTGTCGTCTCCTACATTTATGTAACGATATATTTCTAGCCATGAAGCTAGTATAAGGAGTAATACATTATTATGTATGCCTAATAATATTCATGATATATTTACTATAATATCTGCCATGACCTATGAATTTAATCTTAAGAAGTTTTAATGAAAATCTTCAGAACAGAATGGCACAATTATTTTTAATACACGTTTTTATTGGATTCCCATCAATTTTTTTTTACAAAGGCATCACCACATTATCAAGGCCCAGAGGCCACTCAAGGATAAGGGTTAAAGAGTGTACAGTAGAAATTGGTCAATATAGTAATCATTGGTAATGAAAATTTGGTAAATTTGATAACTTATATGGAACGGCTCATCAAGAACTTATTTACTTTAGACTCGAACACAACCATATTGTAGTCAGCCGGAAAGTAGGAAAACGGAAGACAATTCCACAGGCGTGCAGTTCTAAGAAAGAAGCTTTGTTCATGGAATCTATGTTTAGGTTTAGGCACAGATAAAGAGGGGGGAAATTATTGATAGTGTTTACAGCTAGACGAGTGTTTCTTGTGAAAGTTTGGCGAGGGGGGACCATAGATTGAAGCTCAGTTGAACACTTTCCATGAAAATAACGATACATCAGAGACAAACTCGCAACATCTCTTCTGTGAGATAGAGGTTGCAAGGAGGAGAAAAGGACATCTCCTACGAGGCTACGAAGTCTATTTTGAACTCTATCAAGGCAGGACAAGTCCTTTCTAGCAGATCCTGCCCAGATGTGGCAACAGTATTCCATCCTTGGACGTACCTGGCTCTTATATAGATAGAGAATAGCATCTGCAGTGAGATATCTACCGGATCGATAGAAAGGTCCCACCATTTTTCCAGCGGCCTTGGCAACAGATTTGATATACGTGTTCCATTTAAGATCAGGAGTAATGGTCAAGCCCAGAAGCTTGTCAAAACTTGAGGCCTCCTGAAGACGAGAGCCATTAATTTCAATTGATGACAAATGTGGATTAGAATGTTGATGATGTAAAGAGAGAAGCTTGGTTTTAGATGCATTAAAAGTAACCAGCCACTCCTTTCCCCATTGTACTACGTGCTCAAGATCAGAGGAGAGAGAATTGGAGAGAACTTGGTCGTTTACTGTCTTAGATGTGGTACCATAAATAGTAGTGTCGTCAGCATGAATGTCTATAAATGATGTAAGGATATGATTTGGAAGATCATTAATGTAGATCAGGAAAAGAGTTGGGCCCAGGATGGATCCCTGAGGGACACCGGCATTAATACTGTGAGCTTCTGATTTTTGCCCCTCAACTACTACTCTTATGAACCTATCAGAAAGAAATGATTTAATAATTGAGAAGACTTTTCCAGCTATACCATAGCTAGCGATCTTATGAAGTAAACCTTTATGCCATACCCTATACAAAGGCTTTAGATATGTCAAGAGCAATAGCCCTAGAAAGATTGCCACCGTCGAGAGATTTGCTAATCCTATGCGATATAACTGTAATGACATCTGCTGTAGATCTAGCAGAACGGAAACCATATTGAGTGTCACTAAGAAGGTTATTTTTGTTGAGATGTTTGATTACTTCTGTATTTAACACAGATTCTAGCAACTTACTCATGACGCACAGGAGACTTATTGGCCTGTACTGAGAGGGGGATGAGCGATCACCTGAATTCTTAAATACAGGACATACTGATGAGATTTTCCAGGTAGATGGGAAACTATTCTCCTTAAGACAACGTTTAAACAGTTTTGTAAGTATGGGCGCTAGTTCAGGTTGAAGTTTTTGAGTACTATAATTGGAATACCATCCGGGCCAGTTGCTTTACTCGAATCAAGGTTTTTGATTAGCTTGTCAACATCACATACAGATATACGTATATCACATAGCGTGTTTTCTGATACAGGAGGAAATATTGGGGGTTGGCGGTCTTCGTCGCAAAGGGTAGAATTAGCTGCAAAGTTCTTGACAAAGAGTTTGGCTTTGTCTGATGCTGACGAGATTACCTCAGGTCCATTGATAATAGTTGGGATGGAGCACACGCTTCTGTTCAGGATTCTGTTTGCTATTTGCCAAAACTGGTGGGAACCCAGCCGCTGCTCAGCTACTTTGGACTTAACAGATTGAGCATACAACTCTCTTGCGTTCCTTATTACTTTCTTACAATGGTTGCTGGCAGTTCTGAAAACGGCTTTAGTTTCCATACATCTATTACGTTTGAAGCAGTGGAAAAAGTGATTTCTGTGCGCAATGGCAGCAGCACATTCTGGAGAGAACCATGGCTGGCTGTTAGGTTTTTGCTGAAACTTTTTAGAGGGTATGAAATGGTCAATACCTACAATTAACCATTCAGTCAGGTCTAATACTATAGAGGACACATCCTTTTTAAACATGGAATGCAGAGGTAGATCATATATAAATGTACGGAAGCTATCCCAGTCAGCCTTAGTGTATCGATATACAGTACGATGAAGAGGTACGTTTGGGGACTTATTACATTTCATTTTTATCTTAATTGATACAACAGAGTGGTCGGAAGATCCAAGAGGCGACAGAACAGAAACTGAACATAGTTCAGGGCAAGTTGT
The DNA here is from genome assembly GCF_053919585.1 of Euprymna scolopes. NCBI lineage: Eukaryota > Metazoa > Mollusca > Cephalopoda > Sepiida > Sepiolidae > Euprymna > Euprymna scolopes. Next base: position 66,572,922 of record NC_136482.1, on the reverse strand, counting down.
GAGAAAAAGGTCTAGTAGGCTCGCATACTGGCCGTCACTATCGGGCACACGGGTAGGTTCCTGAACAATCTGAGTGAGGTCATAGGCAATGGAGAAATCATGACAGAACATCCCCTCATCACCGGTCTTGTTTGAGTGGGTATACCATTCGACGTTGTGAACTTTGAAGTCACCACATACGTGAATGTTAGCTGAAGGATAAGTAGAAAGGACTTGGTCAATTTTCTCAGATATGCTTTGAAAGATAGTAACTCCGCTGTTGTGGGGGCGATAGAGAGTAAATATAAATGCAGTAGTGTGAGCTAAAGCAACCCGGAAGCACATATAGTGTAAGTTAGGATCTTCCCTGGAGATGTCCCTCCCACATGGAAAGCTATCTTTTATATAGGCACATATTCCATGCCCATGGCGATCTTGGGGGTCAGATTTAGAAGTTAAGTTAGAGTATCCTGCAATTGCAAACTCATCCAGGGAAATAGCCTGTCCAATGCCAGTTTCACTTAAAAATAAAAGGTCTGGTTTAGTCTTCTGTAATTGGGTTTCAACCTCTGGAAGGTTAGAACGTTGACCCCTGATGTTGGAGAAGGAGACATGGTAGTAGGGGTCTACGTTGGAAGTTGGAGAACCGGGTTTAATCGTGAATTTTTTCTTGAAACTTGTCATGATGAAATTTTGGAATTTGTGGAGTAGGTCGTCAGATTTACTTAGAGCAGGACAGAGAGGGAAAACTAAGAGAGAAAAAGAAACGAAGATTTTTTTTTGTAGCACATGATAAGGTAAATCCGTAACAATTACTCACTAGTATGGCATCGAGAGGCCCCACCAGAAGCTACTGCATGGTCCAGATTCCATTCACCAAATGGCAATACAGCAGCCCCAGTACGTTGCACCTGGTGATAGGACAGCCTCCTTAGTGGTTAATCGAAGGTTCGGGTCCCTGACTATCAGGCGGATAACGTCAGCCCAGACAAAACGTTTACCTCCAGCACCCTTACTAGTGACATGGCTACAAGGATAGACATAGAAACAGAAAATTTCCACCAACTCTGCTAACTGTTCGCGCAAAATACTGCCAATTTAGAAAACAGCTTTTTCTTCTCCCTTTCTCTTGCAAAATTATATATGATGTTCGAAAACTAATTTCTGCTATTTTTTATTCAACACAAACAAATCTAAGGAGATACAAATTTCATTATTATAATGATTAAAGTATTACAGTCATGACGTAAAAGATTTTATCTCTTCTTGTAGATGTTGACGGTGTGACAACAAACCCTGTCAACGTTGATTATCAGAAATGAAGACACGTGATTTGATTACTTTTAAGCAGAAAGAATTGAACCGATTTACATTCACGCTTGGCTGATGAATGTTTACATAGCCGATGATTTTGATGTAAGCGCAGTAAAATGATGAATTCGTCAATATAAGGGTGGCAGCAGACATGTGAATCACAAAGCATGCTCCGGATTTTACGACCAAGATATCAAAAGAGATTGGCTAAAGTGCTTTGAGAATAGTGATGACTAAGGAAAAATATATTTTGAAGTTTTAATGTTGGTAGTTTTATTGACATACTCCGCCAGTCGTTGCGATTTAATTTTTTTTCGTTTCGGACCTAACAAAATGAAAACACTTATTTTTGGAACTGGCATTTCGTTCACTTTTCTAAAAAAAAGAGCCCTTCAAAATGCCATCATTTAATGAGGAACTGTGTATATCAGAAAAATTATTTCGGTAAAGAAAAAAAAACGCCAAAAATATATTTAAAGAGAAGGATTTTGAAAGAGAAAATTTTAAACTTTTTATTTATATATTCAAGCGTGAATACAGAAATAAATTAAACAGTTAGCAATAGACATCGATGAGGCAATCTAATGTTAACTCAAACTTTCAAGTATCCTTTCGTCTAGTAAAATTTAATACGGATATGTTAAATTCTATTTAATATTATTACATAGCCGATGAAACAGTAGGAAATAGTTTCGAAATAAGCCATAATTTACAAGCATATGACAATGTACGTACAGTATGGCTACAGGTCTGATTCAACAATATATGAATTAAGCAATCATCGCCTACGCCAACGTGGTTTGTTCGCCATTTACTTGTTAATGCCGTATTGTTTTATATTTAAAATAGTTTTGAAATCAGCTATCCATTTTTCAAGCATATAACTCTGGTGATGAAAGCAAAGTTCCGTAGGTCTTTATATTAACGTTATGTCTGTGGTAAAAGATTCACGGTATGATAAGTTAATTATGATTGTTGCTGAACGAGAAGTTACTAAAATAATTAATATTCATATTTACCGTACGATTTATTGCGTTTTATCAGCCACTGGAAATAGACTTCCTGTGTCATGGAACTGAATTCTAACATATTTAAAACATCCATTGCAATTAAGTATCTAATATCCCTGGACATTGTGAATAAATGTGTACAATTGTTTGTTTGCCCTGTAATTAGGACTATGCAGATGTTTGGATATTACAGCATCTTTCATGCATCATAGTGTACTTATATATATATATATGTATATATATATATATATATATATATATATATATATATATATATATATATACAGTAAAATAGGCCCCAGAATAAATACTTTTTTAAAAGGCCATTGAAATTTTAAAAAGAGGGGGTCGTTCAAACATTATTTAAGATGTTAACATCTAAAATAATGTTAAAATGCATTCTACCTACATTTTTTAATATTACCCTACTACATTGATAGGCTGTGATAAAATCCAGTTCCCCTTTTATTTTATTAAGAAACACAAAAAAAACAAGTCAATTATAAATTGGCTCATTTGATAGTCAAGTTGTTGTTGAGAAATATAAAATAATACTATTTGCATATATAAAAAAAGTTAATTCGTTTTGTTTAAGATTATATAAATACTAGCAAAAGTACCCGTCGTTAACTGGGTTCAAAACAGTATACAGAAAATGGACTCTGATTTATTAAAGTATGATAGGTTATGAAAAAGAAGGGTTGTAAAGAGATAGCTTCGAATTTGGGGGTATCAAAACCCAAAAAAATATGATGAAAGTAAATATAAAATAGATAAACCCCATGATCCATTATACCATACCTGTTCACACTGAAACACTTATCACAATATTCTGTGGTTCTATATCAAAACACCTTGTTAAACTTTGTGACATATTTCCATTCTATGGAGGTCAGGCGCGAACGAACACCTAATAATTTTATTATATCATATTTCTTCAAACTGAAACATAATTATCAAAGTATACTTACGCATATAGATCTGAAAAGTCTTTATTAAAGTTTTTTTCTATGTCCATTCCATGGAGGCCAGGCGCTAACGCAGACCCCACAATTTTATTATCCCTATTTAAGATAAAGCATACTTATCAAAGTATTCTTATGTACATCTATATCAAAAACACTTGTAAACGTTTTTTTTTTAATTTTTAATTTTTTTATTTCCATACTTTGTGGACCAGGCGCGAACGCAGACCCCACAATTTTAATGAACCACCGTTCTGCCATATCAAACAACCCCATGTCTGTGTCTCGATACATCTTCTATCATTATATGTAATCAGTCTTTTAAAATAGTCAACCATATAGGAGGCTGTTCGTGACCAGACACAGACACACACACAAACACACACACATACACACATTCAGCTTTATATTATATATATATATTTTATTGGGCAATATCAAGTATTTCTAAAGAACATGGATAAAAAGAATGGGGAAAAATAATAAATTTTTATAAACTCTTTCATGAGACTTTCAAATTATTTTTGATAGCAGACGAATTTTTAATATCTTTACAAGGCACAAACATTTAGTACATGTTGTAACAAAAAGATAAAGTTAAATGTTCAACATTAAATTTCAATTTAATTTTTACTGTTGTTGCTTTTTTTTAATTAAAAAAATGTACTTTTCTATAAACGTAATTGATGCAAATCTATATACTTTTTTAATGTTGTTTACATACATTGGAGGAGAATTTTTATAAAATTATTATTGCAGACTTTTCAATCGTAGAAGGCCCATGTTTGCAATTAACAAAGTGTAATATTTCAAACTAAAAGTGAATAAATTCAGCAAATCAGAAACATCCCCGAGTTATTAAATTAAAGTAATTATTATCAATTATCCCGACTTCATAACCAACTCGAAATAATAAATGTTAAGGGGACAAAATAGGGGTCAAAGTTAAAAAAGTAACCGCTTTTATTTTGCTCAACATACACCCCCAAACACCCGGGAAACTCCAGGCTGAAATGATAGTGTATATTATTTTAAAATAAGAGCTACAAATAAATATCATTGACTTCTATACATTTCACGAAGAAAATTTGCAATATTGTCTATTCAGGAAAATATCTGTTACGGCTATGAATTGCTGCTTCATAGTATACATCTCTTTCAAAACGGACAGTCTTTTATGGCGAGTAGAATGCAATATTTAAAAAGTAGTTTTCGAGCTTTTCATGAGGTAACATGCAAAAAGTGTCCTCATCTTATACTTTTTTATAACAGAACAAGTTAAATCTATCACTTGGAACGTAGACATATGCAATATATAATATTGACATCTAAGTGTGAAAAACCAACTTGTATTTATTTGGAAAACTGTTTCAAAATAGAAACAACAAATTACCACTAAACAATAATAGAAAAATGGGGGTGAGAGAATTTGAAAAAAACTAATAAAATGTTTTGAATATTTCAAATTTGTTTAATAACATTTTATAAGTATTTAAATTTGCAGAATGGTTCTCCACAAGTACATTCCTCCATTTAAGATCTAGGCAATGCAACCAACTGTCTTTTGAACTAATAACAGCCACTTTAAGACAGGCTTCATCCACAGTTTGTGCTATCTCCGTAAACACTATAATTATAAATATAATTTATACCTTTATATAAATTACCATTTCCATCAGTGCCCATATACCTCCAAGCATCAAAGTAAGTTCCCTTTCGAAATTAAATTTCATTTATCACCAATATAATATCCTGAGAATAATTACATGTTTCCAAAAGATATATAGCTGCAGTGATAGATTCTACATTACCATTTTTTATTATTTAAAATGATAAATTAATGGTAATGATAATTGCTTAAACAGTAGTTAATATACTTGAGGAAACACTAATAAAGACTATTTGATAATTTAGAAACTTTAGATGTATAATGTTGAACATTTTTGTAGTTCTTTCCGTATGGAAAGTGGATGTTCTCCACGATGCTTTGAATGCAACGGAAAATATCCGTCATAAAAAAAATATTGTAAGCTTTCACGAATCATTGTGGTAAGGGTATTTGATTTCCATAATATTAAATCTTCCCATTTTAACATTTGTTAATCCGAATGTTTGAGGTACTGATAAATCTTCTAATCAATATCAATTCGTACGTATTTTCCGTTTTCATATAAAAAAGCACTGCATTAATACTTTGTTTCGGTCAAATAATTTGCTTATCTTCTAAATTAAAATATATTACCTCAACTTGAAAATGTCTGTCATTCAGAGCTTTTCTACTTGTGTTTGATGTAGGATACAGATATGACTTAGTGTCCAGTAACTCCAAAAAAATTGTTGCTATTAGATTCTAGGACCAATTCCACGTATTTACCTTCTGTTTACAAAATAATTTTCTCCTCTGAATAGTTTACACATATTACTGAACATTTGCACTCCGATCAGCACGTTTTAGGAACTTTGTTTATTTCTCAAACAGATAACGGATTCTATCTTGGAAGGAAAAGTTAATAACTTTAATTTAGTTGTTTAGTCAAATGCTACATCTTTTCACGATTCTGTTAAGCAAAATATACAAAGAAAAACTAAAAATATAAAAAAATGATTTATTTGTTCGCAATATTCATAACGGATACAAAAATATTAACATGATGTGATGTGATGATCATAAACGATCTTAGGTTACATACATTGTAGACAAATATCTTTTAAGTCATTGAAATGAAACCAAGAATGATTATTATTTTACATTTGCTTTGCGAATTTACAAGAATAAACTGATGAGAAACAATTTATATTGGAAAGCAGGTATTTTATGAATTAAATAATGTTTACAAATCTTAATGATATATTATTACTGATTATTTAAATATTTAGTATCAAGATTTATATTACTTCCCATTACGTGACCAAGGTCTATGTGGTAGAAACAATAGCCGGTAGAAAATTGACCACTTATGATATTCTGTCGTCTACATTAGTAAGTCATATTTTCTATCGTTAAACGTGCTATCAACGGTAAAAACAGTCGACTGATATTTCTTTGTTAAATTTTTAAAAGGTCAGTATATCCTTTTTTCGAAATGAGTGCTTTTTTTCCTATCTTCCAGCAATATGTCACATTTACTGATGTTCGAAGCATGTATAATAATTACTCCGTATTGCCCATAACAATGATCTAACTGACACGTGTTTGCTGCTGAAATTGGGCAAGATCTATATACTCATATTTTGTGAGATAAAATATTATAATAAGATATTTTATACACGTTTGTGAGCCCAAATCATATTATAAGAAGAATTGCTGTAAAACTTAATAAACACATATTTCATGTACATGCATTAAATGTGTATTATAATAAAACCGCACCTATTAACTATTATTTAATATAAAGATGAGACAGATTTAACAATTTCGATAATAACTCATGAAAAGCACTGATTTAAATTCATAACAACATTTTTTAGTTTCAATTCCACACTGTTATAATCAAGTTTGTAATTGTGTTGGCATGCCATAATGTACACTTGATTGTATTGCCTAATTTTTATCTGAACAAACATGTTTTATGAGTCGACGTTTACTTTTTGTGTAAATGTTTACTTTCTTATATTGGTTTCAATGTGCTTATTGATATCATATCAGTTGGAATGTTTGTGTCATTCTACTTCACTTATGTATTGCACCGTGCGTTTTTTTGTCATTTTTGGAGCCAATAAAAAGAAATACTACAACTGAGTTAATTCAACCGATATTTTTCCATAACTACCAACATAATAGATGCACTGACATTAAAGCTGCTTTCAGGAACGCCAGCAACCACTGTAAAATAGTAATAAAAAATGCAAGAGAGCTATATGCCCAGTCTGTTAAATCCAAAGTAGCTGATCAGCGGGTTGGTTCCCACCAGTTTTGGGAAATAACAAATAGGATTCTGAACAGAAGTGTGCGTTCCATCCCAACCATTATCAATAGACCAGAGGTCATCTCGTCAGCATCAGACAAGGCCAAACTATTTTCCAAGAACTTTGCAGCTAATTCTACACTATGCGACGAAGCCCATCAACTTCCCATATTTCCTCCCATAACACAGAACACGCTAGGTAACATACAAATATCTGTGCATGAGGTCGCCAAGCTAATCAAGAACCTTGATTCCAGTAAAGCAACTGGCCCTGATTGCATCCCAATTATAGTGTTAAAAAAGCTTCAACCAGAACTTGCTCCCATACTTACGAAACTGTTTAAGCGCTGCCTTAAGGAGAAGTGCTTTCCGACTCCCTGGAAAGCCTCATCAGTATGCCCTGTATTTAAGAATTCAGGCGATAAGTCATCTCCCTCTCAATACAGACCAATAAGTCTCCTGTGTGTTATGAGTAAGTTGCTGGAATCAATATTAAATAGAGAAATAGTCAATCACCTCAGCAGGAATAATCTTTTAAGTGACACACAATACGGTTTCCGCTCTGCAAGATCTACCGCAGATGTGCTGACGGTTATATCCCACATGGCTAATGAATCTCTTGACAAAGGCTTCCTTTCTAGGGCAATTGCTCTTGACATATCAAAGGCCTCCGACAAGGTATGGCATAAGGGTCTACTTCACAAGATTTCCAGCTACGGTATAACGGGAAATGTTTTCTCAATTATTAAATCATTTCTCTCTGATAGGCACATAACAGTAGTGGTCGATGGACAAAAATCAGAGGCCTGCAGTATTAATGTCGGAGTCCCTCAAGGGTCAATCCTGGGCCCAACTCTCTTCCTGATCTACATCAATGATCTCCCTAAACACAAACTTAAATCATTCGTTGACATCTATGCTGATAACACGACCATCTACGGCAACACATCAAATGCTGTAAATGACAAAGTTCTCTCTGATTCTCTCTCCTCTGATCTCGAGCTCGGTGTTCAGTGGGGGAAGACGTGGCTGGTTACCTTTAATGCATCTAAAACCAAACACCTATCTTTAGATCATCAACGCTCTGATCCCCATCTGGCATCAATTGAAATGGATGGCTCTCATCTAGGAGAAGGCCCATGTTTTTGACAAGCTTCTGGGTTTGTCCTTTATTCCTGATCTGAAATGGAACACGTACATAAAGTCTGTGGCCAAGGTCGCTGGAAAGATGGTGAGATCCTTCTACCGCTCCAGAAGATATCTCACTACTGATGCAATTCTCTATCTATATAAAACCAAGTACGTCCAAGGATGGAATACTGCTGCCATATCCTGGCAGGACTGCTAAAAACAGCCTATCCTGCCTTGACAGAGTACAAAATAGACTTCGTGGCTTAGTGGGGGATGCCCTTTTTTCCTGCAACCTCTCTCCCACAGAAGAGACGTTGCGAGCCTATCCTTATTTTATCGTTATTTCCATGGCAGGTGCTTTTATGAACTCCAATCTCTGCCCCCCCCCTCGCCAATCTTTCACGAAAAACACCCGGCTAGCTGAATCCACTTTCAAACTCTTTCCCTACTCGTTTTCTGTGCCTAAATCAAAACGTAGATTCCATGAACAAAGCTTCTTTCTTATAATTGCACGCCTGTGGAACTCTGTTCCGTCTGCCTGCTTCCCACCGGACTACAACCTGGATGTCTTCAAGTCCAACGTAAACAAATTCCTAATGCACCGCCACCTCAAGTAAACACTTCAATAAATCTCCACTAACGTACTGTACTTGAAATAACCCTTATCCCTGAGTGGCTTCCGGGCCTTGATAAATGGTGACCACCGTGTAAAAAAAAATTCTTATTTATATTCATTTTTTCTATTTGGACATTATCTCCGTCCGATTTTAAACTGAAAGCTCACACACTTTAATATTTCGATAATTGTACTGCTTATTCATGTATCAAATGCTACACAGACACACGCACCAACAATACGTCATTAATACTTTCGTCAGATTCTTGAAATATAATCGACTATTTTGTTCCCCGTTATTGTTCCCAAATTCAAAATTAATATTAAGAAAAAGAAATATTGCCTACAAGTTTGAATTTCATTGTGTAATTAGCCAACATTCACACCAAATATATGAGTTTCCGGATTTGTATATATATTTAATAAGAAATAGTATCAGTTTCGTTTATAAACTTATATTCCTCACACTATACTTTAGATAAATTTTAGATTTGATTTCGCTATGTCTGGAAAAACCGTTCATAACCTTCGGGAGGAAGACTTTTGTACATTATCCTGTTTTTGTTAATATAGAATAACGATAACGTGTGAGAAATCATGTTATAGATACGCGTTATAAGTTTATACAACAGAACTGATACTACTTCATATATATATATATACATACATATATATAATTATATATATAATTAATATATATATATAATTATATATATATAATTATATATATAATTATATAATTATATATATAATTACCGTTTTATCCGTTTAGTTACACATGTTTCGGTTACTGATACGTATCAAAGACGCAGTAACTTTACTGGACTTTAATAGAAAAACTTATAGTTGATGAATTTACTGGGTTATTGATACGATTCGGTAACCGCAACGTGTGTAACTAAGCAGATAAAACGGCCATAAACACCTATATAAAATAAAAATACATATTTCTATTGCAATACTAATTACTATTTTTCATATATATATATATATATATATATATATTTGTATTAATTATAGAATAGACTAGAGTAATAAAAAAGGTAAAAAGTAAATGCAGAATATATTTGTATATTCATCAACGTTTGCATTTTACTTACATAATTTTTACACAAGTGATTTGAAAAAAAAAAAACGGAGAAGAAAATATTCATAAGTATTTTTAGGATTAAAATCTATATGAAATAAATATTGTAAAAGTCTTTATTCTGAAACCAAATTGAAATTTAAAATCAGCTAATGTTTATAGTAAGGATTGTATATATATATATATATATATATATATATATATATATATATATATATATATATATATATACAATACTTTTAAACATGATATCTTAATTAAAGCAGATTGTGTATGCATTATTATAGAATACATCCTCTATTGATTATTATATATTAAAAGAAGTGACCAATTCGAAAAAAAAAACTGATAATGTGGTTCATATATATATATTATTCCTTAATTGGATTTTTTTTTTTGAGATGAGCATTATATTTATTAATTTTATTTTTATTTCGGACTATTAGTCTCATCTTTATTAGTTGTTGTTTTTTTAAATCTTTTTATTGGTTTACAACGTTTCGGCCAACTTCCTCTGACCTTCGTCAGGTGGTAACCGCGACGGATAGGAACTTCGAATCTCCTAACTGCATTCTCAGGCATCACTGCCATCCGTAGTTGTTGTCGTCTCACCACATTTTTGACCAATTACCTCTGGCACGCTTTGGGTGGGATTGAATCCGCTATCTTCAGACAATGTTCATCTGGAACCGTAGAGATTCAACCTCTCTATCAACTGCGCCACGGGCCCCGAAGGGCGATCAAGGTTGGATTCTTTGATCTTATAAATCCACATTTATTTATTATCTGATCTTCCATAGTCGGGTCCGTACCGGTTGGTATATATATATATTATTCCTTAACTGGAATTTTTTTTATTTTTTTATTTTTATTTTTTTTTATTTTGAGATGAGCATTATATATATTAATTTTATTTTTATTTCGGACTATTAGTCTCATCTTTATTAGTTGTAGTTCATTTATTTCCGGTTGTGTGTGTGTACAACATAACACCAGCTGATATTTGGGCTTGGCCTTGCATGCTCAAGAACCACACATATAAACGCGGAATTGAACATAAAAATCAAATAAAAATAGTAAGGTAATAAGAATCAAACGAATTATATAAATATAAACTTGGAATTATAAACATATATTTCAAAAGTTTTTACATTTTTAATTTTAAAAATGTCTTCCTTTCATTTCCTATTGTCAGAAAACATAAATTATGGCGTTTCTGAAATAAGGGCGGATTATCAGCTCGTACTTAAAACTTATTTATAAAACTAACTCTTACCATCACTTTAGTAGATAAAACCGTAATTGACGGTTAGAACATTTTTGCAAATACCAACACACGGACGTACACAGACACACGTATATATATATATATATATATATATATATATATATATATATATATATATATATATATATATATATTATTATTATTATTATTATTATTATTATTATTATTATTATTATAGTGTTGGTAAAATTTTTCAGTAACTCATAACAACAACACAATATGTCATTCCAAAGAGTGCTCAATGCATGAAACATAGCAATATATTGATTGTTGGAGAGCTATTAGCTACACATTAGCAAACTTGTTTCAATGACCCCCTAGCAGGGAAAATCACCTCATTAGGCCAAAAACCATCCACGAAACTTTCAATAAAGACCATCCCTTTATATTAAAGTCAACTTTACAGGGTTGAACCATTCTAAAAAGAAAGAGGGGTACTAACAACCTATATCCAAACAAATATAACCTATTCACAAAAATGTTAGGTTTTTCAAGGTATAATTCTTAAGCAAATTTATTATAAGTTTGCATTACATTTTCTAGCTCCAATCATTATAATTATAATTTTTTTTCGTTTATTTTTTGTTAATACGGATTTTTAGAACTATTACCCCCATATCAGAGCAATCAATAAATTTAACTAAGGTTTTTTTTGTTTTTTCCCACTTAAAATCGAGATATAAATATATACATATATTACTAAACTATAAATTTAGCGCTATTCCTCTATATAATACAAAAGTACCGACATATATACAAATAAACGTGAAAATTTATATATATACAAATTACTCTTATAATATGGTAAAGTATATTAGTAACTAAGTCTAATTATATTATTCACGGTAAAAAATTCACTAAAAATTATTTTTATAAAAATTAAAAGATTATTCGTTAAAAATTAATTTAAGTTTTTACATAAATTCAGCGTTTAAAATATATTTGGCGTTTAAAATAAATAAGTAAATAAGATATAGCGTTTAAAATCCTGAAATAAATAATAAATCATATTACAATATATAAGTCGATGGTATGATTAATTCGTTAATATTCTTATAATTTTTTCAGTGAATGTATTTGGAAATGTTTACAGGAAATTGCTGTTTCCTGTTTAATGTTCAATAGTTTCTCCCGGTCTTTAAAATTCGTTATTTCTAATTTTTCATGAAGGCATAAAAAGCACGGAGCGTGTAATGAATTACATACTTTCGATTTTCTTATGATCCGCCATTCTAACTTTGGAGTTAAATTCCCCTTTGTTAATTTCCAATATTGAAGTGATAATGATGTGTCTTTTTCGTATTTTTGATTAGTAAAGTATGAAAGGTTGATACAAAAAAACTTACTAAGGACTACAATAAAACTAGCAATGAGGATACTATCACATTAATAAACAACAACAGTAAGGAAATAACGGATACGTTAAAAATAAGTGATTGAGTAGGTAAAATTACATGCAACCAGGCTTATATCCTTCTTAAGGACCATAAACCAAATTTCAGTACTAAACCAACTACCAGACTGATAAATCCGATGCGTCCTGAAATTGGAAAAATTAGCAAAATATATTAGAAAAAACAAATTTAATAATTAAAAAACATTTTAATTTAAACCTTTGGATTAATACCTCCGACTCAATAAGTTGGTTTGTAAATATACAATTCGATATCTTTGAATACTACCAATCAATTACTTATGATTTATTTGAAAAAGTAATGACATTTGCTAAGAAATACACTGGTATTTCTAACGAAGAAATTGACATCATAAAAAAATGCCGAACCGCGATTTTGGTCAATAAAGATCAGCAATGGGCAAAAAAACGCTGGTTGTAATTATTTCGGGGTATCAATGGGATCACTGAATTCAGCGTAACTCATGGACCTTGTAGGCTTGTACATTTTACACAGTCTAACCAATAATAATGATATTGAAGAAGGAACAATAGGACTCTATAGAGATGACGGTATAATGTTCATAAAAAACGCCACCCGTATAAAATGCGATAAAATTAGAAAGATTATACACAAAAAATGAAAGAATTTGGCCTCAAAGTAGAAATAAATAGTAATTTAAAACAGGTAGATTTTTTGGATGTAAGTTTTGACTTGCAAAAAAGTAATTATAAACCATATTTGAAAGAAAACACAAGTCCTATATATATTAATCCAAAGTCGAATCACCAACCTTCCATCATTAATCATATCTGTTGTGGTTGCAAGGTTGAACAATAATTTGTAAGGAAATACAATGAAGACGCAAACAACAAGATAACGCAATAATAAGTGTATTAAAGAAAAGGTATATTTACAATATGTAGAAATGACGGTGTCGAGTCAGAGAGTCTTAGTGGGAGGACATGTACGCTCTTCGGCGTCACTTCCGGTGGCATTTGAGTAAGACACACCAAGGCCAACCTAGGTTTGCCATTTATAGTGTTATGTTATTCGCATATGCAAATAAGTGGTTGCCACCGCAACACCCCCTCCCAAGATTTGAAGTCACACAGATTTCAATATCTTTTTCTTTTTGGGTTTACCATTAATGGTTCATTCACTTTTCTTTTCCTACCTGATCTTCGGGGTTCAGGTGCATTTTGAGGCGGTTCCAAATTAAAAGATTCGTATATGATATCTATGGTGTCCTCCTCTTCGACTGTTGTCGTATCATCATCATCTTGGATATGACGTTTTTTTATTTGATTTAGGTGCCTTTTATGTATATTCTGTGGACCTTTAATCATGTATGTACAATCACAAATGCGTTTATCCACTACTCCACATTCCCAGTAAGATGTCTTATTTCTGTAGCACTTAAAATATACTCGATCTCCCGAGTTATATTTCTTTCTTCTCGTGTGTGTAGTGTTTCGGATAATTGTCTGCCTTGGCAATAGTTTGTCAAACGCTGATTTTACCTTTCTGGCAAACATTAGATCAGCTGGTGATATGATTGATGGTGTACTAGGATGTGGTGTAATTCTATATACTTGCAAGAATTGTTGCAAAGCTTTTTCTGTTGGTGTTCCAATGGATTTCTTTAACGCTCGTTTTAGCGTGTCCACGAACCTTTCCGCGAGGCCGTTCGAACTTGGATGATACGGCAGAGTCGTGATGTGCTTCACTCGGAACGTGTCGCAAAATTCCTTAAACTCTGCGGATGTGAACTGCGTTCCGTTGTCAGTGACCAGTGTGTCTGGTACACCGAATCTTGCAAACAACTCGTGTAGGAACCCTATTGAGTTGTTCGTTGTTTGGTTCCTGCAACGCATTACCTCCGGCCATTTTGTGAAACTATCCACTACAATTAAATAGTAGTTTTCACCTACTGGACCAGCGAAGTCCATGTGGATTCTCGACCATGGTTGGTCGGTTTTCGGCCAAGGTTTGTGTACTATAGGTGGAGATTTTGCCGCTAACTGGCATCCTTTACATTTATCAATTGTTATCGCTATGTCAGTGTCCATGTTACACCAGTACACGTAGCTTCTCATTAACGACTTCATTCGATTTATCCCCGGATGTCCTGTGTGGAAATCTCTTAACATCCTATTCTGCAATGTTTTGTGTATTACCACTCTCTCGCTGTACAGTAACACATCGTCACATATGGAGAAAACCTCCTGCACCTTTGTGTCCGTTATAATTTTCTCTTTTATGTCCTTTATATATTCGTCTTTCTCGGCTTCCCTTTTAATGTCCGACAAAGTTACGGGTAGTTCCTTAATGATGTTTGCTACCATATTTTTTACTTCAACATTTGTTCGAATTGCTGCTATGACTGATTCTTCCAGATTGTGTTTCTGTGGTATCAGTCTTGACAGTCCATCCGCATGGCAAATCGTTTTTGATGCTAGATGTTGTAGCTGGAAATCGTAATTACGTAGTATTGTACTCCAGCGCAGCAATCTATTTGCGGTGTATACCGGCAATCCTTTTTTTTGATCCATAGATCGTGACTAACGGTTTATGGTCGGTTTCAAGTATGAATTGTCTACCATATAAATATCGGTGAAATTCAGTCACGGCAAAGATTATGCTCAACGCTTCTTTTTCGATTTGTGAATATGCCCTTTCGGCTGGTATCAGCGTTCTCGAAGCGTGCGCTATTGGTTTTCTAGACCCATCCGGCATAATATGTTGAATGCATGCTCCTAAGCCGTAGGAGCTAGCGTCACTAGCGACGACTATTTTAAGTTTGTGTCAAAGTGCGTTAAGAAAAATTTGGATGTTAGTGCGCTCTTTATTTTGTCAAAAGCGGTTTGACATTCTTGCGTCCTGTTCCACGATGTATCCTTTTTAAGCAGATTATTTAAGGGGGCTCGCAAGTTATGCATTCCTTCAATAAAAGATTGGTAATAATTTGCGAGTCCTAAGAAACTCTGCAAGGTTGTTACATTATCGGGTTTCTGGAATTTTTTTGTACTGCCGTAGATCTGTCTGGGTCTGGACGTCGTCCATGTGTGTTTATTATGTGTCCAAGATACTTAATCTCGCTCATACAAAATTCACATTTACTTACTTTTACTTTAAAGCCAAATTCTTGTATTCGAGTAAATACTTGTTTCAAATGTTCCTTATGTTCTTCTAGGGATTTGCTCCTGACAACAATGTCGTCCAGGTATGCACCTGCGCACTCAATACCACTTAGCATGGTGGCCATCGCTTGCTGAAAGATGGCAGGCGCTATTTGATGCCAAAAGGCAGTCGGTTGTATTTGTATAATCCCTTATGCGTATTGATGCATAGTATTTTTGAGCAATTCTCCTCGACCGGTATTTGCAAATACGCGTCGTTCAAGTCTATCTTGGAGAAGATATTACCCTCATTCAACTTCGTGAATATTTCCTCTGGCCTTGGTAGGGGGTAATGGTGATCTTTTAATAGGGAGTTGACCCCGGTCGAAAAGTCTGCGCACACTCTAACTTCGTCATTCTTTTTCTTTACATATACGGTGGGGGCTGCCCACTCGTTGTGTTCTATTTTCGATAGAATTCCAGTCTGTTCCAATCTATTTAATTCTTTATCAATATTTTCCAACCCAGCGAACGGAACATTTCGCTTTTTTTTTTTAAATTAGGCTGGCGTTTTCTTTAAGTTCAAACGAGGCCTTGAATTTATTGCAGCGACCTAAGTTAGTCGTGAATGCCTCAGGAAATAATTCTTTTAAATCGTCTTTTATATTTACTGTTGTTGGAGAAGAACATTCTAATTTTTTACAGAATGTATTGATTGGCTTATCCCATAGTCCGAATTTCTCAATTAAATCTATTCCAAACAGATTTTCACTATTTTTTAGTACGAATATTTTTAATTTCTTCGAAATCCCTTTCAATTTTATCGGGAGGACAACCTCTCCTTCAAATTTTATACCACCACCAGTTACCGTCCGGGCTGCTTTACTAGTTTTCATCATGGCCGGTTTTCCCAACTTTTTCCACGTATTCAGGTTTATTATAGAAACATCGGAGCCGGAGTCGAGTTGTAACTTTATTGATGTTTTAAATATTTCCACTTTTATGTATTTTCGCCGATCTTTGTCTAATTTTGTATTTGATTTTGTTTGCTGTACTCTCTTTCTGGTGTAATCTTTATATCTGCAGCAATCGCTTTTGTGTCCCACCTTCTTACAAATGAAACATTTTTCTTCTTATGAGGACAATCTGATTCCCAATGCTTTTCTGCACGTCTCTTACAGTTATATCTAGGAAGAGGCTTGTTATATTCTGTACTATATTTATGGTTATTATTCTTCTCTTCCTCATGCACATAATGAAATGTGTCCATGCTATTAAAAATAGTTGTATGGGAGAAATTAACACTATCGATATTTTCTCGATTACTCTTTAGTAGTTCCAGTGTTGTAGCAAAACGTTCATCTCGTCTTTCTTCATATTCCAATTGTAGTTTCTTATGCCTTTCTTCCTGTTCCAATTGCAGTTTATTCTACTTTAATTGTGCCATTTCCTGCTTTTCTTCTTGTTCCTGCTGCCATTTCAATAATCTGTCCTCTCTCTTTTCCTCGCGGTCAGCCTGTGCCTGTATTTGTGTTTGCAAAAACTCGTTTTGTGTAGCTTGTCCGCGTTCATCCAGCTCAGCCTGTGCTTGTAAAAATTGCATGAACATTTTTGATAAGTCTTCCATGTTTTTTGTTTTTTTTTAGTGTGTAGTTAAAAAAATATATTGTACCATGTACAATATACACCGGTTTGGGTTACAACAAAAAAGCAAATTGCTGTAAGCTCCTGTTTTCAATAATTATATCGCTGCTTGCAATAATATATTCTTTTTGCGAGTCACGCTGCAAAAAAAAAATAAAACAGGTTTATCTGGAATCACGAAATGGAATTGACGTTCCGTTTTTAGGCACTTACTAATAAGTAACTCTTTCCACAATATACTTTTTTTTAATCGAGTCACAATAGAATAAATGTATGCAGTACATTTAGTTCTTTGAGTTTTTTTCTCTAGTATTTTAGTAATTAAAATACCTCTTAAATTGAGATTACCTTTTTTTCCGTGACGTTTTACTGTATTATCTGTTATTCAGTGACAACTTCAAGAAAAAAACCCTTTCCTTGAATTTTAGTTTTAGCTATGGTATTTCCTTTTAGTACCGACGTCAACCAAAACATTAATTAAAAAGTCCTTTAGTTGTTGTTTTGTTTACGGAGAACAGTAATTAGAATCCACTGGTGAACTTTTTTCGTAGGTTACTTCCTTGCTTTTCGTAATACGGGTCTGACCTGTCGTTTGTGCGACAGAACAAAGTTCGCTTTTCGTTTGCAAGTTGGTCCTTTAGTAAGATTTGTCGTGTAGCGACAAAACAAAAAATCACTTTTACATTCGTTTGCAAGTCGGATTCCCAGAAAACGGCGTAAATTGTCGCTTTTGCCACGTTAGAGTTTTTTTCACTTGAGTTGAAACTTCTCTTTAGCGTAAAATCCGTTTGCTCGTCAACACTTTGCATTCCTTAAAAAAATGGTCAACCTTTGCGTTGTACTTTTTTTTTTTATAAAATAGTTCTTCGTCAAACTGTTATATTTGACGCTTCATATCTCGTCGCCAAGATTTTTGGATGTAAGTTTTGACTTGCAAAAAAATAATTATAAACCATATTTGAAAGAAAACACAAGTCCTCTATATATTAATCCAAAGTCGAATCACCCACCTTCCATCATTAATCATATATGTTGTGGTTGCAAGATTGAACAATAATTTGTAAGGAAATACAATAAAGACGCAAACAACAAGATAACGCAATAATAAGTGTATTAAAGAAAAGGTATATTTACAATATGTAGAAATGACGGTGTCGATCAGAGAGTCTTAGTGGGAGGACATGTTCGCTCTTCAGCGTCACTTCCGGTGGCATTTGAGTAAGACACACCAAGGCCAACCTAGGCTTTCCATTTATAGTGTTATGTTATTCGCATATGCAAATAAGTCGTTGCCACCACAAAATTATCCCAGCCTCGATAGAAAGGAGAATTAACAATAATTCATCTAGTGAAGAAGTTTTTAGTAGCTATAAAGAAAGATACAATGTAGCATTAACAAATAGTGGTTTCAAAAACGCAGACATTACATTTGAAAAGAATAGTAATGATGAACGCAACTATAGTAATAATAATAATAATAATCGTAAAACAAGAAACAGGAAAATAATTTTGTTCCTACCTCCCTTTAATAGTGCTCTTAAAACTGGACTGGGTAGGAAATATTTGTAATTGCTAGATAGGCACTTTCCCCCAGGTAGTATATTAAATAGTATTTTCAATAGAAATTGTATAAAATTGGGTTATAGTTGTTGTGAAAATCTTGAAAGAATTATAAAAAAGCATAATAATAGGATACTAAAAGGCAGCAATAGTAAAAATACTGGGGAAATAAATCATAAAGATAAAGATAATAATTATAAAAATACTGAAAAATGTAACTGCAAAATTCCTAGTACTTGTCCCATGAATAATAAATGTTTAACGAAATCAGTAGTTTACCAAGCTAAAATATTCCCTGAAGAAAATCCTAGTGATATAAAATTATTATATAGGTAGTACGCAGGCAACGTTTAAAGAAAGATTCTATGGGCATAAAAGTTCTTTTACTAATCAAAAATACGAAAAAGACACATCATTACCACTTCAATATTGGAATTAATAAAGGAGAATAAAAGGATCATAAGAAGATCGAAAGTATGTAATTCATTACAGGATCTGTGCTTTTTATGCCTTCATGAAAAATTAGAAATAACGAATTTTAAAGACCGGGAGAAACTATTGAACATTAAACAGGAAACAGCAATTTCCTGTAAACATTTCCAAATACATTCACTGAAAAAATTATAAGAATATTAACGAATTAATCATACCATCGACTTATATATTGTAATATGCTTTATTATTTAGTTCAGGATTTTAAACGCTAAATCTTATTTACTCATTTATTTTAAACGCCAAATATATTTTAAACGCTGAATTTATGTAAAAACTGAAATTAATTTTTTAAAGAAGAATCTGTTAATTTTTATAAAAATAATTTTGTGAAATTTTTACCGTGGATAATATAATTAGACTTACTTACTAATATACTTAACCATATTATAAGAGTAATTTGTATATATATAAATTTTCACGTTTATTCGTATATTGTCGGTACTTTTGTATTATATGGAGAAATAGCGCTAAATTTATAGTTTAGTAATATATTATATAATTATATCTCGATTTTAAGTGGGAAAAAAACAAAAAAAACTTAGTTAAATTTATTGATTGCTCTGATATGCGAGAAATAGTTCTAAAAATCCGTATTAACAAAAAAATAAACGAAAAACAATTATAATTATAATGATTGGAGCTAGAAAATTTAATGCACCTTATAATAAATTTGCTTAAGAATTATACCTTGAAAAACCTAACATTTTTTGTGAATAGGTTATATTTGTTTGGATATAGGTTGTTAGTACCACTCTTTCTTTTTAGAATGGTTCAACCCTGTAAAGTTGACTTTAATATAAAGGGATAGTCTTTATTGAAAGTTTCGTGGATGGTTTTTGACCTGATGAGGTGATTTTATCTGCTAGGGGGTCATTGAAACACGTTTGCTAATATGTAGCTAATAGCTCTCCAACGATCAATATGTATATATATATATATATATATATATATATATATATATATATATATGAAAACGAATAATACACAACAGCAAAACAGAAACAAACACGCGTACACATATATACATCAAAAAGATACGGCATATATAGTTTCATACACTTACGTATATGCATATTTTTTAGTTCTACGAACAGAAATTTTGTATCTATTTATATCATCTATATTAATTTTAGTTTTACTGTACGAAAATTATTTTTTTACAATATAGCTGAGAAGGTGGTCTATAAACTGTAATAACTGTTGTAAATTTGGTGGAAAAATGAGTAAGCGGTGAGTTTAAAACCGTTCTAAACTACTAAGACTGCCACTTAACTATATATTCAACCACTATTATATATAAATTATATATATATATATACATATACATATATATATATATATATATATATATATATATATATATATATATATATACTAAAAACGAATATGAAAAACTCACGGTAGTGTACGTACAGAAAATGCATATTTACAAACGAATATTCGCATAATAATCTTTGGAAGTCTGCTTCCTTTTTTTAGAATATCGAATTACACACACACTCGTGTACATACATATATATATATATATATATATATATATATATACAGAGGAATACATATTGGAAGGTATTCATATAAAACACATAAATTCTCATTTCTTTCAAATTGTATACACGCGTACAGGTACATTTTTACACATGTTATTATATTGCTTGGATATATAAAAGACGATTATTAATGTATGCATATACATTCTCATACACATATACATATAAGACCACGCACATTATAATAAATACACCCTATACAAATATACATGACAACCAAATAGATACTTGATGCGTAAACATACATCCCATCAAATTATTTACCACCACATACAAAAATACATAAAAGGCGTATATATGTTTTTACATGGAGGTCACCACTTATCAAGAAAGGCCGGGAAGTCCCTCCGGGATAAGGGTTATTGCGTGTACAGTAATAAATGGGATAATATCGTAGTAATCGTTAGTATTGGAGATTTGATAAAGTGTCTTACTTTAAGAGGGGCGATTAATCAGGAATTTGTTTATGTTGGACGTGAAGACATCCAAGTTGAAGTCAGATGGAAAACAGGCAAACGTGAGAGAGTTCTATAGGCCTGCACTTCTAAGAAAGAATCTTTGTTCGTGGAATCTACGTTTTGATAAAGAGTTTGGAAAATTACTGACAGTGGTTTCAACTAGACGAGTGTTTTCGTGGAAGATTGGCGAGGGGGGACCAGAGATTGGAGCTCAGACAAGTGAATCCCACGGAAATAACGATAAAAACAAACAGGCTCGCATCGTCTGAGGCGTATATACATTTGCATAAATGCTACATATGGTGCTCAAATATAAAACACGACAGCTTAACAAAATCAGAATCTCTAAGGAAATAATATTCATGGTGAATATTAACGTGTCCATCCGATAATCCAAGAAGATAATTCGTAAGCTTAAAACGTTATTTAGAAAATTTCCTGAAGATATCAAACGAATATTTTGGTGGAATTGGCACCTATTTCTAAAAATATAGTCGTATTGGATGACAAGTACTATTTTATTATACAATTGCTTATAACATATATAGACACGTTATTGTTTATATGCACAATTATGGATGCCTTATTTGAATGTGTGTATATATGGATTGGAATATAGTTATACTCCTATATACATATGTTTATATATAAGTGCCTGTATGTATGTAATATCAGGAGAGGCTACAGCAGTTTGTCCCTTAAAGTAGTAAGGGTAATGTAAAGATACATTCCATCAAATTATTTACCGCCAGATACAAAATACATAAAAGGCGTATATACATTTAGATAATGCTATATATGGTGCTCAAATATAAAACAAAACAACTTAAAAAATATAATTACAAGTTTGAAAAAGGTTTGTGTTGCTTTTAGACAAAGAGAAATAAATGGACGCTTACACTAGCTACATTTTTGGTGTATCTGTTTACACATACAGTTTTCTTCGTGTTTATTTCACATCCACATATTAAACGCATCTAACTATTTTACACGTCCTTTGCCAGGACAAATAATACATTTAGTCTTTAACTTGACGAGTACTAACGTGCATTCTGACAAAAAGAAAGAACCAAAATAGAAATCCCAAAATGACAGCATTCCCCTCAAAGACTTAAGGTAATGTAACCCTGACAAAAACCTCCAGAGGAGCTTAGGCCCTGTCAGGTGTGGCATACATGACCCCCCGGTGTTTGGACTATGCAATCTAAGTCTCAGTCATGGAGCAAATGGCATGGTGGATGGAGACGGCCCCTGTAAGCCGTGGTGAAGGCAACCTCACTAGGAGAAGGAAACCCCGGATATAAAACATGCGGCGACTGATGTTGATTTGCTCTTCTTTTTGGTTGAATGTGGCAGGTTTTTAAAGAATAGGATTGTCTCAGTGCAAAGTACTTCCTCACTATACAAAGCTTCAGGCACAAGCATTAATGTATATGCAATGGAATAACACTTTGCAATCAGTGTGTATCTCAATAACAAAAGGCTGGATGTAGCCTGAAACTGCAAACGGACATTTAATGAGACTGATGCAGATATGGTCATGAATGACAATAAAGGATCTGGAAATTCTAGGGTCTGGCCTGATAGGTGTTCGGGGCACTACAGCTTGGACCCGGTCATCGGTGGATGTGCTGGACAATAGAAGCTTCATAGAGTTGACCGTCTAGCACGTGCTGCTAGTTGCGCTCATGTTTGCGTCATTTGAGCTAGTGATATAGTAAGTAATGACAATACTCGAGAACGAGTTGCTGCCATCATATATATATATATATATATATATATACATATATATATATGCATATATATACATATATATATATATATATATACATACGCAAAATAAAAACGAGAAGCATGGACACGATATATGGTGGTAGTTTTTTTTAAATCGTTTTAAAAAACAGAACTAGAATTACAGACTGAGTGAGAATTACGTTTAAACGAAACTCTCTCGCAAATGGTTTCAAAGCGTCATCATGTAATACGCCTGAGGCTGCAATGCGTTAATTTTATACAGCTTTCTTTCCATGGCAGGTATTCTCCTGCATAAATGCTCAAAGTTTCGGTCTTTTGGTTTAACTCTTTTGAACTTAGACGCGGGCGAAAATTACGCATACTGGACAACAGGAAACTTCCTTTCAAGATAAAACGGGGAATGAAATGTGTCGCTTTATCTCTGAATCTTGAAATTCCATCGATATGCTTAGCAATATCGGCTCGCCGCCAACTCGCTTTATCTAACTGAGAATTATCCGTTCACATCGCCGTTTTTCAACGGATATCTGGATGAAGGAAAGGAAAATACAAGCGCCCAAGCGTATTTATTACTGGTTTTATTTACTTTCTTTCAAATTAAGTGACACATGATTCAATTCTTATAGGTGAGCATGTCAGAAATGGCAAAATATACTTGGGCGTCGCTGATACTTTACTTGTCATTATGAATAAATTGGATTCAGCCTTGAAAAATAACACGTTTTATATATGATTCTTTCTTCCGTTGTGTTTATATCTAAGGCGTGTAAAGACATAAAATTCTTTTAATTATAAATTACAATCCAGAATGGCGAAAGAAAAAATAAGGACATCTGGTCTATAAAACGCATTATTATTTTATCATGCTTTTATGTATATGTCAAAAGGCTTATTTTCATGAAATCTGTAAGGTGATATAGTACTGTGAGAAGGGTTTCGTATGTTTACATAAATACTGATTAGATTCGATGGACAACCAAAATAAAATTAATAGTTTATTTATAATATCTAGTGTTACTGGAGAATAAAACGAATCCCAATAAATACTCAGTGAACATGATATTCTCTATCTTTTGACAAGTACGCGTGAACATCTAAAAAGCTATGTTAGGGTGTAGAATTACGAAATATTTCGTTTACGGAAACTGACAGCCTATTCTCGGATTATGGTATAAGACGAACATGTTTTGTGATTTCACTTCTACTTGAAGATGTATTCTTTTATAAATAACACAACTTACTGTACAAATATTAGTTATGCTACGTGATTATATGCGATTATTCATATTTGATATGGGGTTAACGCGACTTTATTTCGTAACAGCAGGGGTATACTGAATACATGAAACAGCTCTTTAGTATTCCTTATGTTATACCTTTTTCATCCAATAATTTGATAAATGTGATATACTTTAGAAAACAGGCTCATAATATACATCTATCTAATATCAGTATATATGCAGCAATTGATAACACTAATACCATAATCATTTTCAATCATTTCCTTTATAAGTTTTGTTATATGTTTGGGATGATTGTAGTGTTGAAGCACGGAATTCAGACCGTGACATGAAAAGTTGTAGATGTTTTAAGTTTCTTATATATATATATATATATATATATATATATATATATATATATATATATATATATAAAAAGATAAAGCTGAATCTGTGTGTGTGTGTGTGTGTGTGTTTGTGTGTGTGTGTGTGGTAACGAATAGGCACCTATATGGTTGACTATTTCAAAATACTGATTACATATAATGATAGAAGATGTATCGAGACACATGATTGGGTATACTTGATCTGGCAGAACGGTGGTTCATTAAAATTGTGGGGTCTGCGTTCGCGCCTGGTCCACAAAGTATGGAAATAAAAAATTAAAAAAACATTTACAAGTGTTTTTGATATAGATGTACATGAGAATACTTTGATAAGTATGTTTTAACTTAAATAGGGATGGTATAATAACATTGTGCGGTCTGCGTTCGCGCCTGGCCTCCATAGAATGGACATAGAAACAAACTTTAATAAAGACCTTTCATATCTATCTGCGTAAGTATACTTTGATAATTATGTTTCAGTTTGAAGAAATATGGTATAATAAAATTATGGGGTGTTCGTTCGCACCTGATCTCCATAGAATTAAAATATGTCACAAAGTTTAACAAGGTTTTTTTAATATAGATCCACGGAATATTGTGATAAGTGTTTCAGTGTGAACAGGTATGGTATAATAAATTATGGGGTTTATCTATTTTATTTTTACTGTCATCATATTTTGCTTTGGTTTTGATACCCCCAAATTCAACCCAAATTGACAACCCTTCCTTTCCATAGCCTATCATACTTTCATAGTTGAAAGCCATTTTCTGCAGGCTGGGTTTTAACCCAGTCAACGACGGGTACTTTTTCTAGTATATATATATATATATATATATATATATATATATATATATATATATATATATATATATATATATATAAACAAAAACTTGGCAAGACATTCCTAGATCTTATTCAAAACACTTTCTCGCAACCTACCCCTTACACAAAATCTCTAATAAAAATACCTGGAAGTTATCTTACAGTTGTTGCGAAAATTTAGAGATGATAATTAAAGCACATAATAACAAAATACTAAATGAAAACAATGTAAACAACAACAAAATAAACAATAAAAAAGTAGACACCATGACAGAAATAAAACCAACACAAGCAGAAATAATAATAATAATAATAATAATAATAATAATAATAATAATAATAATAATAATAATAATAACAACAACAAACCAACCCCGGACAAGAACACCCATATATAAATAATAATACTAATAACGAAAAAGATAAATGCAATTGTAGACACCGCATAAATGAAATAAACAAACAATAAACACTATAAATACAAACTAGGTGCATACATATAGAATAAATATACCAACCCGCTCGCCTATGTAATAACAATACTACGAAAATATTTTCTTTCATATTCATCCACGCCTGTTGTGTATAAGGTTTTCAGTATTGACTTGAAATGTATTTTATTCAAGTTAAGGAAATGAAGTCTAAAACATTGCCAGAATGATTAATATGAAAAAGAAAATGATAAATATTAAGTGTGAAGTAATTCACGGTTCGATTCCGTAAAAAATAAAAACCATAATAAATGTTCTACGTTTTATAGAGCGTTCTGCTTTCCGAACATTTACATTATAAGTAACGTAGAAAAATGTTAGAAAAGTTAATAAAACTGAACGGTGGACATCTATTCTTGATTGTAAACTTTACGCCAAGATTCGTTGTTTCTCAGGGGTTTGTTCTCTGTATATCTTTGTTATGTTTTTCTACATGCTTTAATATAATGTCATTTTTATTTTCCTATTGAATTTTGAAAATTAAACGTTTTATTATCATGACGTTATATGTCCATAAACTAAAGAAAATTAAAAAACAATTATCTAAATTAAAAATGTCACCTGTCTGTTTAAAAGTATGTATGTATGTATGTCTCTAAAGACTTTCGTCAGAGGCAACGGATTTTCACGTGATTAGTCTCGTTTTGATGCTCGAATGTTCGACGAAAAATATGGGAAAATTGGTAAAATAAATTAATTCCTTCATCCTCATCTGGCCAGTTTTCAGGAGGGAGGGTCGGTTTTTTCGCTGACATTTTTTGCAAGCCAGTCAACCCTTGCGCACACGACGTCGCATAAAATGCGTTATTTCGACCATCCGTGACGTAACAACCACGGTAGGCACATCGATAACAAATTTTTTCACCTCTTTTTCCTCTAGCGCGTTACAGATCAGAGCCTGCTTAATACTCCTATGTTTTTATTTTATTCTGCACTCGCTATTTTCCTTCTTTTTTTCTCAACCAACACACACCTTAACTTCCTTTTCCGCCTTTGCATCACAGGCTCGAGCCTGCCTGCCAACTACAACTATTTTTTTTTGCTTAACACACACCTCCAAACACCTGGACAATGATGGACACCCAGGCTAGTTTGTAATAAATCTATAAAGCATATTGTTATAATCCATTTTTACAAAATTAATGCCTGCAGGTAGCTTGATATACTTTCATTCTCGTAATACCAGGGTATTTTTAACCTATATAATTATAAAACTCAAATTACCTTGTAACAATGTATGTAACCCATTTTCCGGTTTACAACATCCGGTTGCGCATGCGCGCATGACCTGCGCACTGATATATTAACGTTATTATTTTTAAATTATTATTTAACATGGGAAGAGTGATGTTTAAAATAACTTAAACGTCATACAGAAATGAACGATGTAAAAAAAACAGACACTATTAAAATTGTTATTTGGATAATTTAAACGCGAACAAAAAAAACAAAAGAACAACTGGGACGCTGAAATATTAACATCATTATTTCGAAATTATTATTTAACATGAAAAGAGTGGGGTTTAAAATAAACAGCAAACAACAGAACAATTGGGACGCTGAAATATTACTGTTATTATTTCGAAATTATTATTTAACATGGGAAGAGTGGGGTTTAAAATAACTTAAACGTAATACAGAACAGAACGATGTAAAAAAAGCAGATATATCAAAATTTGAATGTAACTATAATAAGTATTATGGTATCTGTTCAGTGCACACTTACGTATAAGTAAATTTCGATTCAGTTCATATATGGGAAAAGTATTATTTTTCCAGAGGTATCTCTCTATAATAGAAACGATAAAACCAATAGTAAGATTCATGATAATTGTATTTTTACACAATAGGCTATAATTATATATATATATATATATATATATATATATATATATATATATATATATATATATATACACAGTGGGGGTCAAAATAGTTTGCAGACCTATGTTTTCTCAATTTCTTTATTAATTTTGCTTTATTTTTCATTTTGGACTCTTCCATCATTTGCTGGTAGCCATTCCGGTTCGTTCCATTACTATATTTTACGATAATAGCCAGAATTAAAAATTGTTACATTTCTTGCCGCAAAGGAGTCTACATTGGAAATTTCGAAAATTTTGAAACGAGATCATCGAACTGTGAAACGTTTCCTCATTGCCGGCAAAGATGGAAGAAAAAAATTAAAAGTGGCAGACCAAAGGTGACTTCATCACAGGATATTAGAAAAATCAAGAGGAGTTTGCTAGCAAACCCACACAGCACAAGCAAAGCTATTTTCGACCATGCAGGAGTGTCTGGCATCTCTAAAAGGACCCGAAATCGGATTTTGAAACAAATAACCGACCAGAGAACACAGACAAAATGTCCTTTGAGTAATATAAACTGTCAGAAGCGACTAGCATTGGCCACTAAATATTTGAAAACCAATTTTAAAAATGTTCTCTGGACTGACGAGGCCAGAACAACCCTCGACGGCCCCGATGATTGGGCCAAGGGATGGTTTCTTAAAGGCAATAGCTCACGCTTGCGATTCAGACATCAACAGGGAGGAGGAGGAGTGATGATTTGAGCTGGTATTATTGGAAGTGAGATTATTGGTCATGTGTCTACATGAATTCTGTGCCCTACTGCAAGTTTTTGAAGACAAATTTATTGCCCTGGTTGAAGTCACAAAATGATGCTCTCAACCAGAATCTAATTATCCAACAAGACCAACAATGCCCCAAGCCATGCTTCTCGGTTCACAAAAGCTTGGCTTTCAGACAAGGGGGTCTCTGCTGAACGTCTGATGGATTGGCCGCCTCAGAGACCGGATTTGAATCCGATAGAAAACCTCTGGTCGATTCTGAAGAGGAAGGTTTACGAAAACGGGCATCAATTCCATAGTAAAAAAGACATTTGGGAGAGAATCAAGAAGGTATCTTCTGAAATCACACCTCAGCAAGTGCATACATTAACATCCTCTGTTGATAAAAGGCTGATTGATTTGATTTAAAATGGAGGAAAGGGAATTAAGGGGTAAATAGTTTCATAAATTCGTATTGTTCTGTTAATTGTTATTTGAGTAATAACTGTTGTATTCTTGTAATATGTTATCAATAAATGGTACTATAATCATGATGACAACATTTGTTTTTTTTTTAAATGGTATTTATTGCGGGTGAATGAGTGCTTGCAAACTCTTTTGGCCCACATTTCTTCCTGAAATCATTTAAAGATCCATACCCCCCCCAGAATATGATTATTTGGTTTCCGTTTCTATGAATTTATTTCATATATTTGCATATCAAACAATGAGTAACATAATTATTATATTGGAAAATATTCAAGCATAAATTTATCAATTTATACAATTTGCAAAGTCTTGTGACCCCGACTGTATGTATATGTATATATATACACCTGATCGAGCAGCAGAAATCGGCGCACGCGCATATTCCAAAGAGACCCGTGCTTAACTTCAGAAGAATTGCTACGACATTGTACTCTTTTCTTCTGCCTCCACTAGTCGTCCTACTTGAACTTGTTGGACTATTTTGTTTTGTCACACGTTGAAAGCAACACAAGCATGGCCTTCCATAACACAAAATCCAGTATAATCGGCGGCATCCGTCGCGTATTCGCCGATTTTACGCAGACGCTTGTGAAAAATTCATGCTCCCAATTCTAGACCGAATTGAGGCAGTTATTGAAGGTGGCTACATTGACTAGATGAAGGCTCTACATCATAAGTAAGTTACCTGAATTGATTATTTTAATAAAGGTTTTAAAATAAAGTTGTATTGTGCTTACTTTGTGTACTGCCTTACTTTTTTTCAGTAAGCTAATACATCTATTGCAGCAAAGGTACAGTCGATATACCTCTTCCCAACACCTTCTTTCTTTCTTACTTGCTCTTTCCCCCTTTCTCTTTCTCTGTTTGTATATATATATATATATATATATATTATGCTCTGTTTAATCGTAAGTTTTATCACGTGTCCCAGTTTTTTTTACTTATGGCTGCTCATGAGTTTTATGAGTTTTGTGTATATATATATATATATATATATATATATATATATATATATATATATATATATAAGTCAGTTTGTGTTTTTGTGTGCGATCATTCCTAATATGTTCCGAAACGGCTGAGGCTATCTTTTACAAATTTCGCACACAGCTTATTTATATGTCTGGCAGTGTATTTTGGTATGGTTTGTACAGAAATTCATCCTATAAGTATCGGAAATCGAAAAATCTCCAATATTAAAAGAGGCTTCTCTATTTTATATATAAAAAAAGGATAATTTACACAGGGGAATGTTTTATACTACACCCACAAAGGGAGATAATAATATCTAAGCAAATCATTTCTTTATAAAAGACAACTTTATTAAAACTGCATCTTATTCCAATTGAATGATAACCTCTTCAAGCCCAGTTATACTTCACCATTTTATCAAAAATTTTAGAGTCCATTATAATAAACAAAGGTATCATTTACAATTGCCGCAAATCATTTCTTCGTTTGTATATTTTAAAACTTAACGTTAATAAGAAGTGACATTTCCAAAGCATTTACTGTCAAGCCAAAATATGCTGACGTGATATCATAAACACAGACAAAAATTGAATGACAACATTATTTTGTAATATATTGTTATTATTATTATTATTATTATTATTATTATTATTATTATTATTATTTGCAAATAACTGCACCGGGCTAAACAAAATTGTAATCATCAAAATTCCGGTAATGCTCATATACTAACAAATTCAGAGTCAGAATTTACTGGTTCAATTATTTAAGCTTCGTGATCAATGGAGCATGCATATAATATTTCCACAAAATCGAAACAGCAACATATAAAATGAGACAATCATATTGTGTATTATCTTATGCGTTACAGTTGTTTCATAACCATTTCGACAATTTTAAATATAGATATTCCAATATAGCTATTTTTCTAACAGCAGAATATACTAGTTATATAGATATATGAATACATTCATTATCTCTATTTTGAGAGATCAAGCAGTTGGAAAATGTTTGTCTCAATTTGACTAAAATAACTAAGATCGTCAATTTAGTCAGAGGTGTATGAAAATAAGTTTCGCTTTTATTTTCATACAACCATATCTACAATGAGGATCCCTGTTATTTTCGACAAAATTTGAACTATTTAAAAATTTTCACCAGGTATGTGCAAATAGCTCTACTGCCTTACAACGAGAGTAAATCCCGATATATAATCCGGTTTGCATTAACGGTAGTGGACGAGAAAAGAAAAGTTCAAATGATTTATTGCGGGACAGAAAAAGACGTCGTTGAAAAAAAAAAAACAATAATAATAAATACATTTGAAAAAAAAAAGAGAAATATGCATAAAATCTAGAATTACAAAGATATTACTGTATGTATATATAGCATTTTGGGGGGTATGGGAGGAATGTTATAGTGACGCAAGGTGCGAACGAACTCAAAATCCGGACCAACAAAAATGGAACCCGGGAATTGTGATGACCTTCTCCTATGACGCAAATCGTTTTATGGGTCAGGCCGTTTTATGGAGCGAGGTGCAAATGAACTCATGTCCAGGCTGACAAAAATGTAACCCGGGAATTGTGATGATATGGAGATGCCGTAATTCGGTCGGGGGTGAGACAAAAAGCAAACGTCATGCTGGTCAAAATATGGATCAATGACGTCAATTGCTTTATGAGTTACCAGTTCGAGGAAGTTCATAAAAAGTGAGATGGTAAACAAAAACAGGGAGACGGAGAAAGAGATAGATGACGAGAAACTGCCGGTCACGTTAGCAACCCACACCTCTCCTACACCGCCTCCACCGCCGCATGGTGTGCATATGAATGTTTGCTAAATAAACCAAGTCTGTTTTATAGCAAAGTGTCTCGTTATTCATTGATAAATGGAATCAACTGTCATTCCAACCACTAGACGATTTACAAAAACATATATGTATAAATGTCAAACGCACTATCTCTAAGTCTATCTATCGAGATATTAAAAAATCTCTTAGTTGATTTACAGGCTGGTGCTCCTATAGAAGTGTGTACCCTGTCTCTAGAAATCTCCCTAATGCTCCCCTAAAACGAACAACAACAACAATACAGAATATACGTCATCTTAATACCACCAGTATATATATATATATATATATATATATATATATATATATATATATATATATATATAGGTTTGTTTGTGTGTATGCGTGTTGGTTTATTGAAAGTTTTGTGTTAAGCAAATGGCTTGCATTTTTTATATATATCTGCAAATTTAAAATGACTTTATCAATTCTAATTAATGTCGGTATTTATTATTTCTTTACAGAATTAATCCATATTAATGTCTGCACGACATATCTTTCCCCGTATACGTACATCATGCGACGTCTTAACTTGCAATTCTAGTCGTCTAAATAAAACTCTTTAAGTCATGTAAATTTTAGCGATTATTTTTTTAAATAAAATTCATTAATATTCTGGAACACGCGTCATGTGAATTTTATTTCTCTTTCAGTTTTCATTTGTAATAGTTGCTGGAATAAAATAAACAAAATAAAAAGTGTATATTTTATTTTCCAACTGAATATTTCCTCATTTCACATCGATCGTAACACTTCATATATAAATTTACTCCTGAACGCATCCATACTTGATTTTATATTTCCTGGAAAGGTTTTGCTTTAATTTATATACTTTTTTAATAAATGTCTACTTTTACAAATGATGTCATTCATCAAATCTCGGCACCTGTTATTTCAAATCCAACAAGATGTTAATTGAAATATGCTAATTCATTATTTGATTTATTAAAATTCACCACAATATATCCCGAATTCGAGGCAATCAATATAGAAAGCGTCATATCCTATTTGTAATATTTTCCAGTGAGCTTGCTTCTCCTTATAGCCGTTCTCCTTCCATTTCAATATTGTTAAACTATGTCCCTATTTTTGTTGATTTTTTGTTATCTTCTAGGTTTTCCGAATTTAGTCATCGCCATCATTCTTAATATTATTTTCGAATGCTGTCAGAGGATTGGTGTGTCGGCAAGCCGTTGATTGAGCATATGAATTAGAAATAGTATTATATTAAAAAGGTGTTTGAAAATTAAAGCTTTCAGCTTTGGAACTTTTTTGCTAGCAGAATCCTTACCCGACAGCCGATTTCTTTCAAACGCACGTGCATATTTAGCGGAATGATGCTTGCACATCATGCAGGAGCGAAATAGCTTCTTTGTCGTCCGAGTTTAGCCCAGTTATGTTCATTGACCCTCCTTACTTCACCTAGATTATCTCGTATTTCTTTATAAAATCTGCCACATTTTATGCGTCTTATACTTCTGGTAGGTAGAGAGAATACCTTTCGTTACGTTGAGATCATGTTGTTGTAGCATTACTACTACTGCATATTGCATTCAGGTACACATCTTGATGAAAATCTATATTCGTTACGCGATTTCGTAATTGTTTTGAAAAAAAATAATTGGTAATACACCCACACATGCACTACGCAGTTATTATTCCAGAACTGACTTGACATAATTTGGATGAGTGTAAGAAGTTTTAGTTCTACCAGAGTTACGTTTTAATAACATTTTTGTAAGTCTATAATTATGAGATTAACTATCACTGATCGCATTGATCGCCGAGAATAAATGTGCGAATCTAAGTGTCCAAACATCTCTACTCATGTGATGTAATCTGTCACATTTCAGGATGCAATGGTGTCTCTCTTTGGTTTTCAAGTTTTAGTTTCAATAGCAGTTACCAAGCGAATGCAGATACTTCATATCTTTATATAAGTGTCTGTCATGCATGCGCCTTGTTATCTGGTGTCCCTGTTTACTGTCCTACACTACGATGTCAAATTTTCACAAGGGCATTGTTATATTATAAAATAGTTAAAAGTTAAATACGTTATTATCGATCTATCTGTCAATCTTTCTATTTATTTATATATCCAGTAATATTGCCAAGGTAGTTTATATTGGGAGTTATTTGTTGTTTATAGAATGAAAGTGTAGCAATGGGTTTTAGCTGAGGATATTTACATAAATTAGCTAGATTAACTAAACAAAATGGCCTTGAGTGCGCATACATAGAAATGTCGCACGTTGAGACACGTGTGTTTTTGATGATGATGTAACGAACTGAGGTCAAGAGGTCGGGAAGTTTAGAGAAAGGAGTTGAATTAGAGTTTGGTTACGAAAGTGAACGTACGAGTTCTTAAAAAAGTCAGGAAGCGGGCTGTAAAGAACAAGCATGTAGACTCATAATGCATACCCCTTGTGAAGAGCACGGAGACAGCTGAAGTGAATTTATATTTTAAAAATATAAATGGTGGTTCTATTATTTTACAAAATAAGAGAGACCAGAGGTATCCATTACTTATTGTGTGGGTCATTTCATGATTCATCACAGAGCCCGTGAAGATAGAAGAACTCTTGAAGAAAAGACATTATGAAATAAATGATACCTGGTGTAAATATGAACTGTAATATATATCCGTCTGATAACTCTCTGATACATCATGACTCAGTTTATACGTCGATATCATATCCCCAGGCTAAGCAACAATACATACAATTTATACGCTTATCTTGCCGTTTGGAGAACAATATAAAGCATCCTCCTATTTCTGACTATGTAACAATTACTAACATGGAGAAGTGTAATCCAAAAATGAGGCCCTTCTTCATCGGAACGGAAATTGAAATTGTTTCAGTCTGGAAAGATTTCTCTATCACTGACTAAAGTAGATTATGCTATATGTGGCATCAGAAGAAGACTTAACTGTTCTCTCATAAAAGCTCAAAGCTAGTATCAAAATCGATTTCAAAATATAATCATCCCCGACATTTAACACATTTCTGAAGTAGCTGTTTCATTGCTGAATGGCCGTATTTTGTTTCAAACATTTCGACAAGAGTATATGCCTGTCTCTTATGTGGAAAGCTTAAGTTTACGATAGCAAGTGAGTGTTTTTTTTCTTTCATTTTTTTATGAATTTCCTCATAATTTACAATTTTTCTTTAAATTATCTATGCTATTTATTATCCCCAGTTTCTAATTCGGTTCGTATAATTTATAAAATTTACTTGTTTTATTTGTCCATTTTATTTGCTAAGATTTTTCCTTAGGATAATTTTACCAATAGCAGTGTTTACGCTAATGCCAATATCTTAAAATCCTGGCACTTAGGAAATTGTTGCTAAATTCAATGATGAATTAATTTCCACAAAAATATACACTTCATGAAGTATTAAAAGTTTATACTGCAATTGAAAATCAATAGAATACATTATTGCCTATAATGCTCGGTTGCTGGATCAATAGTTCGTCTTTATACAAACGCCTATATATATATATATATATATATATATATATATATATATATATATATACGTGCGTATACGTGTATATATTATGAACAGCGATACACGTATTTAAATATGTATACATATAATACTAGCTGACAGCCTGGAGTTGTCACTCCGTACAATACGTTCAATCATGGTATTTTAATTTATGCAGATTGCCTATGTATTATTCTAGAAACGATTCTCTATTTATTATTATATATTACGAGGAATGATTTGGCCGGTTCAGTAATTCGCCTCCCCCCCCATTAAAAACATTAAAATAAAAATGAACTTTTTTCTATGTTTGTTTGCAATATCAAGTCAGCTAATATTTGGGCGTGATGATGAATGCCCTATAAGAGTCACATCTAATTAATGTTTAGTTTTAAAATATGCAAACGAAGAATTTAAATGGTTCAGGAAAATTTTCGGTGTGTAGTCGAATGCTTTAGCACTAAGTCACATCTCTTAATTATAAAAATCTGTTCATTAAGAAAAATGATTTGCTTAAATGTTCTTATATGCCTTGTATGGTGTAACATAGAATATTCCTCTGTAAAAATTATTTTTTATAACTAAGAGAGAAAATACCTTTCAAAGATCGTTTTTCAATTTTTCATACATATCGGACGATTGTCTGAATAAAACAGACTGCCAGACATATAAATTAGTTTTGTGTAAAGTTTGCGAACGATAGTCTCAGCCGTTCAGGTATGAGGCTAATAATTACGCACACAAAGTGACTATCTTATAATAGTATATATATATATATATATATATATATATATATATATATATATATATATATATATATATATATACAGTGATGATCATATTTATTGGCACGGTAAAATAAAAGTTAAATTTTGTCTAATAAATTCTAAAAAAGGGATTAAATTAAAGAAAATAACAAAGTATATTATGTATTTTAACTGGCCTTTCCGATGCAGCAATCGGATTTTAGAAAAAATAAATAACAAAGGAACAACAAACATAATTGCAAAAAACCCTTGTTCAAAATTATTGGCTAAAGAAAAAAAAACAAAAAAAAAAACAAAGAGAGATAAATAAAAACACAAGCAGAAAGAGAGAGTGAGAGAGAGAGAGAGAGAAGCATAAGACAGCAATGACCACAGCCCAATAGCGTTTTCGTGATGATGAAGCCTTGATTTCTGAAGTCACGTCGTGGTTGGAGGACCATCCTGGGGTGTTCTATAAAAACGGTCTCCAGAGCTGCATCAAACGATGCGAGAAATGCATAACTCTGGTGGTTCCTATGTATAGAGAGACTAATAACTGTGCCAAGTTTCGTTGCTCTACTTCTATGGGAAGAGGGTCAGGGGCATTACTTATTGCACGACCCTCGTAGTTGTACAAAGCAGTTGTCCAAACAAAATCAACTTTATATACTTGTCTTATGTGACTTTATTCCTATTCTAGTTTAAGTATTAATTAAAAAAAATTAAGCTATAATCTTAATTTAAACTTTCCTTGTATTGATGACCCATAATTTTATTGTATTATTTAAGTCATGTACAGGAAAACCCATACATTACTTTTAATATCTAAGTATATGTAGTAGAGAGCGAGGCGGGATCGAATCGTATGTGAAGCGCAATAAGTTACGAGTATTTTAAGTAGAGAGAAAGAAATTAATATTGTGGCTATGAATAAGAGAATACGCATACTAAAATGAAGGACGATTAACGATATAAAATATATGCACATATTTTAGAATGCAATGTTCCTAACATGTTCTAAACATTGCATGCTAATGATACATATTAACTAGGTAGATTGTTACATGCTAATGATACATATTAACAAGTTACATTTTTGCCTAAAAGTATAAGCATCAAAATGAGATAATTATTTCTTGAATTTAAAAAAGATAAGAAAAGTGATGTTCATACATTTTTTACATGGAAGTCGCCACTTATCAAGACCTAGAGGTTATTGCGTGTACAGTAATAAATGGGGCAATATCGTAGTAATCGTTAGTAACGGAGATCTACTAAAGTGTCTTACTTAAGGGGGAGGTTCACCAGGGACTTGTTTATGCTGGACTTGAAGACATCTAAGTTGTAATCAAGTGTGAAACAGGAAAACAGAAGAGAGTTCCACAGGCGCACTTCTAAGATATAAGCTTTGTTCATGGAATCTACGTTTTGATTAAGGCACAGATAAAGAGCGGGGAAAATTACCGACTGTGGTTTCAGCTAGATGGGTGTTTTTCGTGGAAGATTGGCGAGGGGTGGACTAGAGATTAGAGATTAGACGACCACTTCCCATGGAAATAACGATAAAACAAAGGCAGGCTCGCAACGCCCCTTCTGTGGGAGAGAGGGTGCAAGGAAGAGAAAAGGACACCCCCCACTAGGCTACGGAGTGAATTTTGCACTCTGTCAAGGCAGGATAGGCTGTTTTAGCAGCTCCTGCCCAGGTGTAGCAGCAGTACTCCATCCGTAGACTTACCTGACTTTGATGTCAACGAATGATTTAAGTATGTGTTTTGGGAGGTCATTCATATAGATCAGGAAGAGGGTTTGGCCCAAGATGGACCCTTGAGGGAAACAAGCATTTATACTGATTTCTGCCCATCAACTATTACTCTTATGTGCCTACCAGAGAGAAATGACTTAATAATTGAGAAATTGCCCTAGAAAGGAAGCATTTGTCGAGAGATTCACTAATTCTATGAGATATAACCGTTAGCACACCTGCCGTAGATCTAGTAGAACGGAAACCATATTGCATGTCACTAAGGTTATTTCTGCTGAGGTGGTTGACTACGTCTTTATTTAATATGGATTTCGGCAACTTACTCATGACACAGAGGAGACTTATTGGTCTGTACTGAATATGTATTTCTTCAGATGTTTTAGATATTTCTTTAGATGTTTTAAAGCAAAAACTGAATCGCTCAATTAGGCGAACTACGTTTATTCGTTAAAAAATTATTATTATTACCATTATGATGTCTTAACAAGTTTTCTTAAAATATGACGCCTGTGAAATATTGCTAAATGTTAAGGGTAATTACGATATTCTCGGTGTTATAAACATTCATCGTTATCTATTATGCACAACACGTGAAGATTATTTAAAAGTACAAAAAGTTACATATTGAGTCACATTTAGACCTTAAGCTACACTATTGATTGGGTATTACTGAATAAGTTTTTAATGTTTTACCTGTTGTGTCAATATCTTATTTTTTTCATATTAAAATTATTTTTTAATCAAAGACGAGCGGCTACTCTAAGCTAAGGGTTTTATGCTCTGTAAACACTGATGCAACATGCTCAGTAATGGTTAAATTATGGTGTGGCTAGATCTATTACGAGCATGACTCAGTAACAACATGAAAATGACTATGCTATACTCGTTGGATTTTTCTCAACAGACAGACCGTGTAATGATTGAAACTCGCCTTATGGGTTTTTTGTTTAGTTCTAAGCATACGCATAGACTAAGAGAAGTTGCATGCGGTTATTGTAGCTAGGCCGTTATGAGTTTTAAAAGAATGGAACATATATTGGATCTCAGGCGAGTATTTTACTTGAAATTAACAATAGAACAGAGACAGACGCGAAAAGTGTTTGTGTTCTGTGCAGACATGAAAGAGTGCACTTTGTAGTAACAGTGTATGCGTATCTTACATGTAGAGAGTCGCGTGATGAGGGATATATTTTCTACAGCGGTAGAGCAGCCTCACTATTTTTCATATAATTTTTGCAATGGATCTGATGATGATATTCAATTTTATGTCAGATCTGTATCCATGATTCCAGCGTTAATAATGTGATATTCGGACTTTTGCCTATCAACGACTTTTTAATAAACATATCAGAGAAGCGATTTTATGATTGAGAAAACATTTTAAGCTAGTCCTTAGCAAAAAATCTTGCGAAATAGATCTTTATGCCAAACTCTATAAAATGCCTTAATTATATTAAAGGATATTGCTTTCAAACGAAACCATCGGCAAATAGATTTACTTATCATCTTTGATACTGCCGTCAGCACATCGAAATGTGAGTTTTAAGAACGGAAACAATATTGTCAAATACGCTGTTTTTGCTTCTCTATTTATCACAGTCTCTAACAACTGACTGCTGACTCAGATGATATTGATTTATCTGTTCTAACAAACAGAAGACCGATCCTCCGTATATCTAAATACTAGTCAGACTGTTGAGATTTTTGGAAGTGTTGGATAGCATTGCTCCTTAAAGCAATGTTTTAACAACATTGCTTGTTCAGGTTACAATTATTTTAGACACAGTGCTTGGACTGTTTTCTGGAATGAAGATGCTTGATACGCCTGAGAACACATCGGGCAGATATATTGATATCACTATTAGTATTTTCAGTTCTGGGAGGATATTAAGGGGTCAGCAGCACTTATCACGCAGGATAAAGTGTAATATGAAGTTTTTTTACAAAGCTTTTGACTTTGTCGGACGATGAAATTGTCACTGCTGATGATGGTTGGGATAGAATATATATATATATATATATATATATATATATATATAAACAGTTAGTTTTCTTTGTTATACGTTCTAACTCGTGAAAATGCAGGTATTTTAGACTTAAGAGTTATAGAAAAAGCGATTCCGCATTTCCTCTAACATTTTCTGTAGTGATTCCTAACAGTTCTATGCATCAATTGGGATTCAAAAACCTGTATTTTAAAAGCAATCAAATTAGGCATTTCTATGTGCAATTGCAGCGGTATATTTTCGGTTAGATATTTGGTATACAGCTTTGTGTTCCGACAGTAAGTAAATTTGTCAGGTCAGGTGCTATGGCACTTTAGGATATTTCTGAAGTGGTCAAGTGGCAGAAAATGATAAGTTTTTTCTTTTACAAAAGAATCACCACTTATCAAGGTCCGGAACCACTCGAGGATAGGAGTTAATGGGTATACATGTGTCAATGGGATTAAGGCGTAGTCAATATAAGTAGTGGGGATATTTTAAATTAGATTACATAGGGGACGCTTCATCAAGAACTTGTTTACGTTGGACTTGAAGACAATCAGATTGTAGTCAGCTGGAAAGCAGCCAGTCAGAAATGAGTTTCACAGGCGTACATTCTAAGAATGAAGCTTTTTCATGGAATCTACATTTAAGATTAGACACAGTGTGTTTCAGCATCTAATGCCAACCATACATCTTCTTTTAAATTCAATCGCATTCAACATTTGAACAGACAACCAGGTAATGCTTCTATACAGAGACAATAGCATAAATATAAGTACATCGATACATTACTATTCAGATAATCTACATTTCGATTCTGTCGGAGGATTCGCCGTGTTTTTTGTCCGTTTTAGAGAAGAACGCAATTGTTTTGTTGTCATAAATATTCCTCCTATTTCTTACCCTGCCCGGTTCTATTGAATCTTCGTCAACCTACCTATATCATTTTCCTTATATTCGCCTTTAGACGTTTTTCTAAGTCTAGCTACTCGGCAGATTACACTGCATATTCGTCTTTCCCGAGAATGAAACCCTAAAGCTGACCTAAATTTTCATCACTGTATCATTACATACAGGTATTTTCAACATGGCCATATTAACCATCGGTTACTGATTCCCTCTACAAAATATAGAATTACAATTTTTTATTTTTCAATACCAGTCGATAATCCGAGAAAAACAGTATAATTATGATATTATGATATAGGTCAACTGTTACGTAAATAAGATTGGATAGTTATAAGGAATTCGCTTAGTCATCGCCACTTTTCCGTCGCATTAACCATCAATGTATTTTTTGTCAGGACAAATTCTCTCTAAATACATATCCTCCACCCTCACCCCCACCCATACCCCCCACACACAGAGGCACGTATGATGATGCATGAATACACTGCAACAGAAGGTAGGAATAAATGTAAAAATAAAAGAAACCAAATTGATAATATTAAATTAACTTGTACGTCAGTATTTTGATATGTTATGCGTATACACATACTAGCTACCCTCCCCCGGTGTTGTTCGATCGTAAAATATGCAGGAGTAATATATTTTGATTCAGACTGGGCATGTGAATTTTTCTAAACACTTCAGTTCATGTAAGTAAAAAACTACTCGACCTGAGAACGAAACAAAACCTAAAAACCGCGAGTCAAATATAATAAACATTAGGCCTACTTTACACGCTTTTTAAAGGTGTTTTCAAACTTACTTTTTCTTAACCAAAGGAATCTGTAATATGAACCATTTACACAGGCGCATTCGTGAAACTGCAGTAAACAAATAAAAATCGACGACCCGCATGTAGCAATTAAAAAAAATCCCCCTTAGCAGCACTTTCCCCGGATAAAAAGCAATTTACAAATTGTCCACGTGTCTGAATACCCTATAAACCAAATTTTAAGTCTGTAGGTCAAAGATTTGTTGCGAATATAGGGTCAGAACTGTCATTACACACATTCTCATTTTTATAGATATATAGATTAAATATATAGTGAAACGATCGGAATGTTCAGATTTTTTTTATTATAAGGATAGTGTTTTTTTATCCGCTATTTTAGTTCATCGGCAGTAATCGTTGTGAACATAAAAAGAATGAAATATCGCAATTATTACCATCAAAAGCAAATTTTAAAGAAAAGTTTTTGTTTGAGCTGATATTTTTATATACATATACATGGTTACTAGTTATTTAATTAAAGGTTGTATAAATTTAAAATCTGATTTTTATAGAAATATATAGTAATATGATGAACCTTTATGTCTAAATAGCAAGGTACCTTCCATATTGTATCCATTTTAAAAATAAAAGATTGCTTATGTGAACAGAAATCTGATACATTTATCGTATTAAATATCAAGGTTTACTGGTGAATGTTTTGCATTTTTATCACTTTGTACTTCTAGACTTATTCATAGGAAAACAATCTTAATGAAGGACAACGGAATGGGTGTGCAACATTTAATATATTTTGGTATTAGGCCATTGTTTTATTGTCATGTTAACCATATATAAACATTGTGTTGTTATAATAATGTAAACGCTATCCGTTAGTATATAGACAATTGTATTGCTCTATTTTACGTATTTTGTTAATTTTTCTGTCTATTTTTTATTCAAGTACTTAGGTATTATTTAACATTGCGTTAGGGTGCTATATAAATTATCAGTCACGGTGAAAATATATTCATGTTAGAAATTTAAAGAAAATTAAAAGTTTATCAGATCAATTAATAAACAAATAAGTTTTTGTAAAAAAATCGTATTTATTTTTCTTACAGAAACTAAAATATATATTTCTTTTCAGAAATTACATAGTGCTTTTTATTAAATATATTCTTGAATTGAAAGCCATGTTTAAATCAAGAATATTTCTGATGGGAAGTTAGTCTATAAAAGTCGTGGATATAAAGAAATGTTAATGAGTCGCTGTTCAGTACAGGTCTGGACATTATTATTTTGCAAGAAAGATAAAAACATCGTTTTCCTGTTTACACAAAAATATTATGATTATTTAAAAAAAAGAAAATAACAAGATTTTTCAAGAATAATTTGGAACAAGGTTTAAAATATGGGGAATGGGGGAAAGGCCGGTCATGACAACTAATGCTGCCTAAACTATCAGCTAGATCCTGCGTCCACTCTACTCTTACAAAAATACCACATGTATACTATACATCCAGCAGTGTATAAATCTTTCCTCAATCTAAAAAAAATCACACTATTAATAACCTATTAAAACCAAATTATACAATATGCGAAAAGGAGGGTTTGAGGTTGATTAAGAAAAGAAAATTTAAATTTAAGGAAAAATGCACCAAGGTGCTCACCCCCCCCCCACGTAGAACAACACATCGAAGACA
This sequence comes from Euprymna scolopes, assembly GCF_053919585.1. NCBI lineage: Eukaryota > Metazoa > Mollusca > Cephalopoda > Sepiida > Sepiolidae > Euprymna > Euprymna scolopes. The sequence goes on along the minus strand of NC_136482.1, from coordinate 66,529,497 downwards.
GAGACGGTTGTTCTTCGTTTTATTATGTATTCAGTACATCAAACGTACCTTAATGTAATAATTTCTGTTTGTGACATTTTCACACATTTGTCTATAGTTGAAAAATGAGTGTTCCAGGTTAATACACCTATTAGATTTTATAATACGCTGGGGACTCTGCCTTACTGCCGCCAGCAACTTGTAGACTATCTCAGAGCCTTCTCGAATGACTTTTTGGTCTTTCTTTGGACCACGAAGACGAAACACTTTTTTTAAAAATACTAGTCAGATTTGGAAAGTGGACGAGTAACCCATATAAACTACAAGGTGCTCGTATAATTTAGCCTTTTCAACAAATTCTGAAACATGTATCAATCCTTTCGACGGCAAGTTCTATTCCGAATTAGTATGGGTGAAAAGTGTAACCTCTGTTTCATTAATGTCAATTGAAAGCAAATAACGGTCAGCCACGGTCATAGCGAAACACCGTTAAAAGCGCAAATATTAATAAGAATGTTTTTGTTTTTTTAAATAACAGTCAGTATATAAATTAGAAAACAAGAACAACAACAATGCGTAAAACAATAACGACGTCCACGTCTACAAAAATACTTACTGTTCAATAAATAATTCACCACCTGGCTTCCTAGTTCTTCACGCGGTGAGCAACTTAGAAGACGTGTAAATACGGACAAATTATGTGCTGGAAGTCTTAAAAAAGATTCAGTTATTTTTTATGGAGGAATTCTAATTCTGGATTAGTTGATAACAGAACGTAAATTAATAAATTTTGTCAGTTCTTATCAGCGGCGTTTATAAAAAGAATCTTTCAAAATTTAGGGGTCATACCCCATTATACATAAGAAATTATCAAACCTCCATCAATTTTTTACATAATGAGAAAAGCTTATCAGTTCATGTTTAATTTATATATATATATATATATACAAATATATATATATATATATATATATATAAATATATATAATATATATATGTGCATGTGTGTGAATATATATATTTATATATATATATGAGCATATATATTTTGTTTATATATGTATATTTATATATATATATATATATATATATAGGTGTGAATATATATATATATATATATATATATATATATATACATATATATATTCACATCTGTAAAATAAAAGTTAAAACATGTTAAATAAAAACAGAAGTTATGTTGATCTGAACATTTGAGCATGCTAAAAGAAGCAATATATATATATATATACATACATATATATATATATATATATATATATATATATATATATATATATATATATATGATATGTATCCAGAAGAGACGAATTTAGTTTTTGTTAAGTTAAATTTAAACAGAGCGAACAGAGAAAATAAGCATTTTTCGATAGATATTATTGTGTAGAAAATAAAAGTAAAAAAGTCAAATTTAATTTATAGACCCCTTAACATGAGTAGCTTAGTATTATTTGTAAAAAGAAATACTGAGAAAATGTTTTCGAAAATGTGATCTTTATTTATTATTTTTTAAATTATATTGTACATATTGTTTTATCTATATATTATGCACTTATTTTTTATTATGTTTTTTTCTTGACAAATTATGAGTAGGTTGGGCTGTTTTTATCGTACCAAAATAATATACCTCGACTCGACTTTTATAAACATGCGAGACAAGTTGACCTTAAAACATGCGTACTTCTTAAATTCTTTATATGGAGTTCTAACTTTTCTTCTATAAAAGGACCGATTGCGTATATATGCATCATTCATTAGTGAATTTTGAGGGAGCTAGGATTCAAACAGTAGACATCTTGCCATTGCGAAAAAGTGGCCACCATGATACTGTTGCAGTTCTGTTTTAGTGAGGTTAATAAGGGGCCGATTTTAAATGTTTGATACGATGGTTAATTTATAAAAGTTCAAAGTCCTTATTTGTGAATTCTGTACCATTGTAAAAGTGAATATACATTGCTGCACCGGGGGGGGCATGCCAGCTAAGTATTTCAGGTGCTAGCAAGTTATCTAATTTGTAAGCGACCATTATTAAACCGGAAGAAACGTTTACAAAATTAATGCATATTTGAAGTTTTATCTGCCCATTGTTTCAACAAAATTGCTCAAGTAACAATGGCACAATGATATTATTTTCGTGACTTTCTTGTCTGACATCTTGTTTTGGCACTTTGCCATTTTACCTTGCGTACGAATGTCGCAGTTTGTCAAGTTTTTTTAATAAGTTTTTATTTGTAATCGATCAGCTATTTTTGGCAACTTTGAAAGTTGGAATATTGCAATGCCCAAGAAATTTATGCAATATTTATAAATTTGGGCTGGCAGTTTTTGTATGAGACTACACTGTTTAAATAATGTAGTCTGCTATCTTCTTTAATATTGAATACAATTTCACTACAGGTACAGCAGTTTTAGATTATTGGAGTTTAAGCTTATATTTATTACTTATTTAGTGGCGGATTGTCTAGAAAAAATATGTTTTTAATTTCTGGATTAAAAAGCGTTTTCCATATTACAGAAAGAAAGTACACATTTATTATTCCTTAGCGGGGTTTTAGCATTGCCTCTCTTTTCAAAACGATAGCGTTTACTCGACTGCCGTCGGTTAGCTCTACAAAGTAACTATGAGATTTAAAGTTGGGATCAAAATTGATTATATCCAGTTCCTTTGTAATTACATGATCTGTTGCGCCACAATCGACAAGGACGTTTTACTATTTATTGTAGCGTTAAACGTACATGAAATAAAATGTATATTCTCTAACGGAGCTCTCTAGATTTTAATAGAGTCCTCTTTGAAATTTTTGTATCTACAATGGGAAATCCTTGTTATTGTGTCGCACACAAGCAAATAATTTTCATCATTTCTTCGGATAAAAAATATTTTTTGAAATGTTGCGGTTTTCATTCGAGGTGAAGGTAATATTTTATTTTGGTGGTTTTAAGTTTTATGATGTTTGTAGATTTGTTATTTCTGTGATTATTTTTTCAGTTCCTCGATACTTCTAAGTGCTTGCTGAAATTGACTAAAAGCCATGTTTTTCTGAGTTATCACGGTGATAAACGGATTAAAATCACTCGGCAACACTTTAAGAACCATGGAGATTAAGGAATGTAACTAATAAGTTCGTCAGACATTTTAAATTCCTTTGCTGTTGCTTTTATAATATTTATATATTTATATATCATTGTTGCCATAAAATAACAAGAAATCGTCTTGGAATCTGTATGTTTTAGTGATGCCAGTTCAGTATATAAAGATATAATTTTGGTTTGTCCTTTCAATTAATAATGCTCTTTTAATATGTTCAATGCTTTGCAGCCATCGTGCAAGACTTCTCGCATTACTAGAGATAGGCTTCTGTCAGCTAAGCAATGTATTCATTCCAGAAGGCAGTTTCATTCTTTTTAATAAACTCGTTGTCGTTTCTGTTTTCAGGTTGTGCCTGGATTACCTTGTGTAACTTTTGAATTGGTAAATATCCTAAATAATTTACTTACCACGATTCGAATTTACATTGTGATATATCGGAGGAAAGTTTCCCCGTGTTCACAAGCTCTTGAATTGGAAGCCTCGTTCAACTTCAGAAGAGTTTCCGATGGGTAGCTTGTCTATACAAGCCCTTATTGTTATTATTGCCGTTACAACATTTTTATTTTCTATTGTTAAAGTTGTTATACCTTTCTTCTTCTTCCTCAGCTCTCTCACTGAGTGAAGCTGTTTTATTTTTCTTCCGCGTACCGCCGACCATTGCGACTTGCAGCTGTGTGCCGACGGATTATGTGAAAGACAAACATGAAAAGGACTATGTTTGTTGAAAGAAACCACAAACAGCGAAAATTAACATCGACATTTTATTGCAGAAGAAAAAATTGCATGAACTACGTAACAGATACAGGTATAACCCTAGAACAGCCAGGATTGCGAGAGTTTGCAAAGAGACCAATGTCTGTCTGTCTCTCTCTCTCTCTCTTTGTAATACACAGTTAACCGAAACAATCTTATTAAATCTATAAAAGATACACTAACGAATCTGATAGCTGCATTTGGCATTGAGCCGAGAGAGTAACAAAAACTATAGTCTACAACACCTGGTCTGTGCTACTTAAAACAGAGGAAGACTGTATCAACTTGTTGGAAAATGAGATTATAAAACCTGATTATATCCCAAGGTGGGGTACATTGGAAGACATAGGCCCACTATATTTATTTTGTATGTGCCCGGCGTATGCCATGAGGAATATCTGGAAGCATATCTTCTAAAATTTGGTGGCATTATCGTAATAGAGGTTGACCGCTACAAAGGCGTGTAGTCATTCGACTACTTTTAAACAAGGATCCTTTTTAAACATCTACCACTTGGAAGCGGGGACTGAAAGTTACCAATAGGGGTCCCTGGAAGGAAACCAGCACATTGAATATGCAGAGAAGTCGGGCATCTAACATACACGCGCCCCCCCCAAATTACCAGCAACAAAGACCAACCTCAAAAATCGTGTTTTTGGGACATCTGGTGCCTTAAAGTGCAAGAAGTAAAAACCTAGGGATTCAAACACCCCTCCCAAATATAGCTATTATCGTACAAATAGAAGCAACTCAAGATGAGCCCGGAAAATTCCACCAAGAAAAGGAATCTAAGAAAAACACGATAAGTTGAAACTTGTTCGCCCTGAAAAAGCCCGTCGTAAGTCATATTAATCATATGTACAAACTGTCACTAAAACAGAAAAAAACTAGAAATTAGGACTAACCAAGCGGTTTAACAAGTTCAAAGACTTTTTAAGTTGAAAGGAACGTTAGACGAGAAACGATTTTCAGAGGAAAAACATCAATTCGTTTCCCAGATTAACTTTCCCAAATAACCCGATTTCCAACTTAAAAAAATAACACTTCCTTGCGAAAGTACCACTTGTATAAATTCTTCTCTTTCAATTAAAGAAAGAAAATTTAAGTCTCTAGACTCTTCCTCCAAGAAAAATAAAACTCCTAACCACCCCCTTTTGTACCCTAGCCAACACGCCTCAAAGTACCTCACTTCCTTCTCCTTTTAAAACGGACATGCCCCTTTCCACACAATATTTCCGCCGCCTGTCCATCAGATGAAAAAAGACAAATTGACCCCCCTTCTGAAGAGAAGCTAGCAAAAAGAAATCTTCGTTTTACACAGGAAAATCTGTCTGTCAAATTACGCGGGAAAAAGACACAATCATAAAGGTGCACATTGGGGTGTATCGGGTCCTTCGTGGGATTACCTTACCTGGTGGCGTTACCCCGATAAATTATTCCGCCTATGTCGACGATGTGAATGTGCTTCTAACAAGCAGTGCTGACACTAGAGTTTCCATGTTAATAAGACAATATGAACAACTGACAGACGCTAAAATGAACTGCGATAAGTCTGTTGAAATTACGCATTTGTGCCTGGACGAGGTATTCTTTCATGAGCTCGTTTTTTGGACTTATGGACCCATCAATATACTCAGCATTTGATTTGGCTTTGATCCCTAGTTGGAGAAAAATTGTCAGAAGTATTGGAAGCGGTCGATGCTACATCTCATTTGTTGTCCGTAAGACATTTAACATTGAAACGTTGCTAATGCAGATATACTTGGACTGAATGTGTACACCACATGAGAAAAACGGTTGCTTCTTGAAAGAAGACACCAAGAAAAACTTTCCGGCTTTGAATAGTGTGCACTGGATCGAGTGTACAGTGCGTCGACAGTCCTTGAAATTCCTTCTACGGGTGAAATAAAGTCTCTCTCACACTCAAGTGTATTACTGTAAGGCGCTATATATTGGATTTGTTTGAAACGAAACGATTGAGGGGTACGGTTTTACAAATGAGGAGCGTCGGTTGATATGACCTTAGGCGCCTAGAATGAACTGTTTTGATAATTACAAGGCATCGCTCAACTGGCTTGCAATTCGAAATGCCCCCTGGGTCGGCAAAAGATTTTCGCTGCGGCCTTTGTAGACGCACGTTGTTTTGTCTGATGTGGAGAATGGGTGGGAAGTCTTCGATCATGCTTTCTTCTATTGCGCTCTCGTTTAACAGGTGTAAGTTAGTTGAAGGCTTCACCGTCTGCATGCTGCTTTTTTTATTGGATTTACCCGTGTTGCAGCTGGGCTCCAGCCATAAAGAAAGAAGATCACTATGTTCTTCTATGCTTGTTAGTTGTTATAGGAGACCTGATTTGGTCAACGCAGCACAAAAAGATTTACAGAGATAGTATCTTCACTGCTCCACAGCTAGTCCTTTGTTTTAAACACCGCTTAAAAATGTGTGTTTAGCTTGAGAAGGTGAAATTTCCAGCAGTATTCAACAATAGGCGGGTGAAAGTTTCCCGCTTGTGCAGAGTAAATGGCTCTGATCTCGAGTGGTTTTGGGATGTAACTAAGGCAGAGAATCCTTACACTATATCAGACCGCTTAGGTAAGAGTAGGTTTGTGTTAGGTATTATTCCTTAGTTAAACTTAGCAAGAGTCTGCATGTGGTCATAAGGCCTCCTTTTTAGTTTTGTTCCTATACCCACTTGGTTTACTCCCGCTTTTGGGATTGATAAATCCAATATCCAATTTTATTTAGGTATCGGATCAGCTGTTTTGTCAGTGATGTAGGACAATTTTCAAGGTGTTTTAATAATCCTCCTGGGCTTTGCCAACCGGCCTTCGGGCAAGGTAAAGTCCATTGATTGCGTCTTGAGCCCCCCCCCGGACCGAGGAATGCTGACGGGGATATACTCTCCTTTAAAGTAGATTTATTCCGTTTTCATTTTCTCGGCCTTGTGTGAAATAATGCTGTAGTGGGCAGCATTTAAATATCTACCCCCATATTATATATAAAAAATTGATGCACCCTATTGTGTAATTTGTCAGCTTTAATTTTGAAACCGGGAAAATAATAATAGTTAAATAAAAAAATCAAACTATATTATGAGTCTTAGTATACTATTTTAAGCATTAAATCTATATCGAGAAGACGTTTTATTAATACATATTAATACTAGTAAAATATGGTTTAATGCTATGGACTTATTCATGCAGCAAGACAAATGAAAAGTGTAATATTCGCCATTAGTAAAAGAGGTGACATAGTTTTTAGAGTATTTTGTAAATACAATTGTAAAAATGATATTCTCCTGAAGGTTAAAATATTTAATTCTCATTATGGGCGACCGAAAATACAATTACGGATTACTTAAGACCTTTATACTGACACCGGTAAAGTAAGTAATTTTTTTAATTACATCCAAATTCCGATTGCACGAAAAAATTTCCAAGTTCAGCAATATACACCTGAAGAAAGTCGGAGTTTACAGCGACCGAATCGTTGTAAAAATAACACTGGAGATGAAAACAGTAGTCCGAATATACAAAAAAAGGTGATTACACATAAATGGATAGTCTGGTGGAAGACTATCCATTCATGTGTAATCACCTTTTTCTTTGCCACATTCCCTCTGCTTGACTTATTTTGTTTTCAAGTAAGATCTTTGACTTACTTGTTGTTTTATAAAATACGTCTGCATGCAAAATCCGATCCCGCATTTTGCTAATTCCTACCCTCTGATGCGATGGAAAGTATTTCTTCGAAACTCCGCAGATTAAGGACTATCCATTTATCTAGTGTTTCCTTTTCAAATTACATATGTTTTTAACTCATTTCAAAGTGTTTTTAACATATTTAATTAACTGTTTGCTCATATTATACGCTCTACTTCCTATTTGGTTTTATCGAGCTTTTATGTCTTGTTGAGATAATTTTATAAATATTAATTCTTTAATATTTATAATTTACTTTAATTTTACCATCTTTGATCATTTTGGTAAATTCAATTGTAATTTTCATTTTATATATATGCGGAAAAGAGGATACCCACTACCACTAATACAGAAAGGTATTGAACTGGCTGAAAAAATTACAATAGACCAACTAAGAACCCCAAAAGAACACAACAAAGAACAAATTCTAGCATAGGTCTCTACATACAACACAAACAACCCAGAACTATTCACACAGATAACAAAAAACCTTATCCTCCTCAATCAGAACGACAAACTAAACAACATACTTAAAACAACAAAAATAATAAAAAGCAAATGCCAACCAAAAACCTTAAAACACATCCTAATTTCCTCCAAACCCGTCCCACATACTACAAAAGGAGTTACAAAATGTAACAAACCGCGATGTGGAGTATGTGACATAATAATAGAAGGTAACACATAAAAATTCAAACACCCAGCACAAACATTCAAAATAAAAAAGGATCTAAATTGAAGCTCCAGAAATGTAGTATATGCACTAAGATGCACAACATGCAACAAATCCTATATAGGCGCCACCAAAAATTTCAGCAATAGAGTGGCCTTACATAAGAGCAACATCAAAATTGCAGATAACAGACACCTCTATGTTTCAAAACACGTACACACATGCAGTGGAAACAGCTTCAAAATAATGCCAATCTTACAAACAGACAATTATTTTTATTTACTTACACAGGAAAAAAAACTTCATCACCAGATTCACTCCTGAACTGAACAGAACCTAATACCATCACACAAAAACATGAAATGCAAGATACACTCGCATGCACACCCATACACATACACATATACACCCCCACACATAAACCAGAATCGACACATTAAAACACACACACACGTGCGCGCATACAACCACACACAGACATAACACCCCTATCTCTAATACAACACACTGAACAACACCAACCCTACTTAACCTCGAAACCAACACCACTAGGAAACACCTAGAACCATAGTATAATACCTGTTCCAACACCTCGCTCCCTCCTCAGTCAGTGGAGGAGAACCCCCTCATGACTGAAACAACTATCATCCCTTCTATCATCCCCCTCCCATACCTATACCCCTTCCAATGCCCCCCTCTCGGGAACAAAATCTTCCCTACACTAGGAACCGATCCTGGGTCTGGCCATACCCACATGAGGGGACAAATAAATAGAAACATTAAAAAATCTCCTATTTTAAATACACCCCTCTTTCTAAACAAACAATATAAGGAATACCCGAAAAGACTAAAACGAAAAATCACAATACTAAAATCCAAGAATCCAAAAAATAAATATCAAAATAGAATGGAAGCACCCCTACCCTTATTTAAGAAGAGCTAGTACCCCCTCCCCACACATACACATTAGTAACGACCTCGGATCACAGCCGCCTTCCTAAGGAAGCAAATAACCCCAAAATACTATAAAACAATATACACATTCCCAAACCAATAAAAGCAAACACACACACGCACACACGCGCACACACACAGACACACACTAACACACACACACACACCCTACCCCGCCCTAAAGGAAAAGAAAAAAAAACATTAGGAGAAATAGATAGCGACTACAGCCAGGTAAATTGTCTCCCTCACAAGCCCAATAAAAGAGCAATAAAAATTGAGCATGCCAATGAATAATAAACACTTACAAGCCTCCGCCCCTTGGAAAAACTTCAAATTAACTATGAAAATCGCCATTTTTACATCTCCAACACATTTGAAAATAATTTCTGACGAGGACGCATCACAGAACGTCTGAAACGCGCGTAAAAACGATTTCAATGACTTAAAAACATTACAATGATCCAAGCATAATTCTCAATGAAAAACCAAGACACGGAATAATAAAATAATGTTAAAAAACACACATTGTTGGTGACTACTCCCTTATTTAAATATATATATATATATGTATATATATGTATATATGTATATATATATATATATATATGTATATATATATATATATATATATATATATGAGATAAATACATAGACAACTGTAGCACTATAATAATCTCATAAATTGTTTATAGGAGAGGCAAAGATATTTCAGACTGTAAACAGATTATTATACAAATATTAATGCTATTATTATATCTAACATTTTTCCAATCCAGGACATTCGGTTTTCTTGTAGAAGCGAACACAGTCAGCCTTCTAATTAATACTGGGTTCAATCGTTAAATTCTCTATGTGATATCGAATATGTTTTCATTTTGTGCTTGTAAAACTACATGATATCTTACTATTGCTGCATGCCGTCCCTATTTTCTGAAACGAGGACAGCACACGTTGAAATTTAGAAATGTATATATTTTATTTTATGATTGCGACTGTGAAAACAAGAAAATATTACACATTAGTGTTTCTTCAATTGAAATGTATAAAGCAATTTATAGTACGTAAAAAACGAAATCGATACTGTACGGATTGCGAAAGAAAATAGAATTAACTTGGTAGTATGTCTGCAACTGTGCAGACATTATTTTACATTATCAATATCTGCTTTTATGATGAAGGAACAGTAATTTGATCAAAATACGTTGATGAAAAATTGCATATTTTCCTAATAATTGGATATATAGAGATAAAGGGAAAGAGAGGGCGTCCCGAATAAACAGGGGATGAACTCACACTATCAATAAAGAAAGGAGTAAAAAATCAAAGTAAAGTTAGAAAAATATATGCGCGGCATTAAGAAGAAATAACGCTGAAATAATGATAACAATAATAATAATAATAATAATAATAATAATAATAATAATAATAATAATAATAATAATAATAATAATAATAATAATAAACTAGCCGGGCCTGTGGAAATTCCATATGCGATATATTGATGTTGGCATTTTCGTGGATGTTCAGCGTAAATGGAGACACCCTGATATTATTGCAGTTCTTTTGATAAAACTGCAAAAGTATATATCTTAGCTAGCAGGGACGCCCTGTATAGCCTGGTCGTAAAATATACATTTTTCAAAATTTTTTTTAAAATATACATTTTTCTTTACATTAAATAAAACTTAAAATTTAAGGTAAGTTTTGTTTTCTTGTTATGCTTTCATCAGCAACGCTCGGCTTTATTTCCTCGGCGACGCTCGGCTTACTTCGGCTGGTGACGTCATGTTCCGGAGAAAGCGGACTCTGAGTTACGTCTGGATCACTCTCTGCATGAGTACCTAAACTATTGTATGTACCAAAAACAGTGTTTTCAGGAAACTATTTTAGTTAAAACAATGCTGTAACAAAAATAATTTGTTTAGAAAAAGGAACTCATTTTCGTTTCGCTAATAACATGTTGCTAACTTCGAGGTTTCATAACATATGCATCTGGGCTTTTGTTTACATGTTATAGGAATTAGTAGTAGCAATAACATTTTTTTGAACGAAATTGTCATTTCGAAAATCCACGAAAACAAATGTTTTCAGATGATTTTCTGCTTGTACTGTTCGCAAATGGGACGATTAAAATTTCCTATCATGTCACATGTGGTTTGTAACGACAATTTCGATGATACATATAATAATGTGCAAAAAAAAAAAAGAAAATGAATTAATTTCAAATGTCCTTTTTTAATAATTAATAATTAAAACAAAATAAATACATGTAAGTTTTTATCACTATTAATATTGACGACATTAATAGGCAAGACTGCCTTAATGTTGAAGACATATATACTTTTCATTGACCCAGAATACATCCAATAATAACATTATGTCTTTGTTTTGTTTTTTCTGTATTTGTAGTTGCATCTGGCAGTTTGTTTGGTTTTAAATGTTACCAATACGTTCTTAGCATTACTGTCATGTGGTATTTAAAATTAATATTTTATAACTGTTTAATCGCAAGTTTATTGTTGTTTCTTAAAATCATTTCGTAAATTATTAGTTCTGTGATTTAAGAATTGAATGTGTTGCCAAAAAGCCTTTCAATTTTTCACATAAACATGAGCTTGTTTATTTAAAATGTCATAATATTAATCCGGCCATTTCTTAAAAATATTGCTGTATTCCAGCGAATTTCTGATCTACAAGAAGTAACTTTCCCAATCGAGAATCGGGGAAGCATATTGTATTTTTTTTATTTTAAATTTCTTCTAACAATTCGACTAACATCGATATGATAGTCATATTTTTTATTCTGACCAAAATCAGAATTAGAGCATGGGTTGGGATTTCGAATCGGAGTATTTAAATAATAAAGAAAACAATTGCAAATTGCTTGGGAGATCATAATGTTGCCCTGTTTCTGTATTTCATTCATTTATACATATTCATATCGGTAATTTCCTGTGAACAAACATCCTTCCTTATGGTTTACAATAACTGCAAATACACACACACATATACACACACATATCTATATATATATATATATATATATATGCATATATATATATATATATTGCAATTAGGAAGGGAAGACTTTTATGATTCATTATTAAAAGTACATTTGTATATATGTAAATATATATATATATATATATATATCTTCTCTCCAAAAAGGTGGGAATGAAAGGGGAACAGGAGAGGAAAGAAAAAGGAATGACTTGCACCAGTCTCTGGAAACCAAAACTAGGGATCTCAAGGCAAAATTGAATGATCTTGCGCACAGTTTCGCCAGGACACCAGTGTCGCATTCTGAGTTTAAATGGCGCAAGGAGCATTTTGCAGTTATTAAAACTCTGCGACAAGACCCATCATGAGTATGTTGACAAATGTCAGTAATACTATATGACAAAGACAAATTTGAAAAATTGGGCCCTGCCGCAACTCATGATTCAACCGCCTCCTTGGAAACCAAATTTCCAAAGAAACTGGTCAAGTGGGTCAAAAACGGTGTACTTCCGAAGAACGTATCTAGTGAGATAAGACCCTCTGGATCTATCCGCCCAAGGCTATATGGTCTCCCTAAAAACCATAAAGCGGATATCCCATTAAGGCCCATTCTTTTCATGGTAGGGTCATCGCAACACAAGGTCTTAAAATGGATCTTTGACATTTTACAACCTGTTTTACAACATTATAGTAAATATTGTCTTAAAGATTCATTTTATTTTGCTGATTTAATTAAAAAGTCTAAGATTGTTAATAGACTTATGTGCTCCTATGATATTAGCAACCTTTTTACTTGTGTCCCTGTTTTGGAAACTATAGATATCTGTGCAGATTTTCTATATCGTGGCCGGATATCACCGCCTCCTATTCCTGAACACATCTTTACGTAACTTATGAAACTTGCCACGACATCTGTGGAATTTAGTTTCAACAATATTATGTACCGGCAAAAAGATAGTGTTGCCATGGGGTCAGTACTTGGACCGAACATGGCGAATATTTTTGTAGGGTTCCATGAAGAGCGCTTACTATCTGGACTCATAAAGCCATTGGTGTACTTCCGATATGTTGATGACACATTCTGTTTATTTAATAACCAAACGGAAGCTAACACCTTTTTCTCCTTACTTAATAAAATGCATCCCGCGTTAAAGTACACCTATGAGGGAGAGTGCAATTCAACCATAGCCTTCCTTAATGTATTGGTAACAAAAACACCATCTAGTTACCATACATCTATATACCGTAAACCAACATTTACAGGTTTGTACACTCGTTGGCATTCATTTTGCCCCCAAAAACGTAAGATAAATCTAATTTGGACCCTAACACATCGTGCCCTTATGGTTTGTTCCAAATTAAAATTAGATGCATAATTGGAAACAATTACGGATACTTTATCCAGAAATGGGTTACTATTGATGTGATTAGGTCAACTATTCAAAAGAAATTGGTTGAATTCTCTCGTATTAAAGAGAATATAGTAGCCAAATGTCCAATTTATTTTCGTTTGCCTTGGTTAGTTAGAGTAAGTGAGAAATTTGCCAAACAAATAAGTTCAGCAGTTCATGGATGTTATTTTGCTGCCAGTGATTGCAGTTCATCAGAGCATTCACCGTTATAATACTTGTAGAACAGGCAGAGGGATGCAACGTTTCGACGATGGGACAGAGGCTGAAGCTTAGATGCCAGTTCAGGGCCTATCAGATTTGCCACTCTCTTTTGAACCCTGTCAAGGAGCGAGAGACTAGTAGCCGATGCACCAGCCCAAATATAACAGCAATACTCCATACATGGGCGAATAGTGGCCTTGTAGAGGTACAGGATACTTTCGGGTGTTAGAAGTTTTCTAGCACGATAGAGAGAGCCCACCTTCCTCGCAGCGGCCCTGGCAATGCTCTCGATGTAATTGTTCCAGCTCATGTTTCCTGTGAACGTTAGGCCAAGGAGCTTGAGAGACATACTCTCAGATAAAGAGTCGTTGGCCATTGCTATAGGTGGTAGAGAAGGTTTCTTGTAATTATTGAATGAAACCAGTTTTGTCTTGGCGGCATTGAACGTGACCATCCATTTTTGTCCCCATTCCACTACTGATTGGAGGTCATCCTCTAGTGTTTCTGCCATTACTTTAGATATATGTTCATTTGTTTTTCTGTCGTGCCTGCTATAGAGTGTGGTGTCATCAGCATATATACCCATCTCAGAGTCAATTTTGTCAGGGAGGTCATTTATGAATATCAGGAACAGCAGAGGTCCAAGGATAGATCCCTGGGGCACTCCCGAATTTATATCATATTGTTTGGATGTACGACCGTCGAGGACTACCTGGATGTTTCTCTTATCTAAGAAGGATTTAATTATGTTAAATATTCTACCAGTGATACCGTATGATCTAATCTTCCTGAGAAGACCCTCATGCAATACCCTGTCAAAAGCCTTGGATATATCTAGAGCTACCGCTCTGCCCTCTCCCGCTTTGTCCAGTGAATGGTATATGCGTTCAGAGATTACAGTGAGGATGTCTGCCGTGGAACGGGCTTGTCTAAATCCATATTGTTGGTCGGTCAGAAGTTTAGAATCTGTAAGGTCCTGGACTAGAACATGGTTAATTAAGGTCTCAAATATTTTGGCAAAAGTGGGAGGAGGCTAATAGGGCGATAATTTAATGGGTCAATTCTTTCGCCAGAATTCTTGAATACTGGTACCACAGAAGCAGTTTTCCAGCAGCCCGGAAAGCAAGATTCATTAAGGCATTTGTTGTAGAGTTTGGAGAGAACTGGAGCTACTTCGGCTGAGCACTTTTTTAATAGCACAGCTGGGATGAGGTCGGGTCCACATGCTTTTGAAGTGTCAAGGTTTTTTTTATGATAGCATGCACCTGAGCAGGGGTGATTATTAGATCGTCAAGCGTGGCGTATGTCCGCATAGGAAATTGAGGTAGGGGTGGTTTAGAGGGTCCAGTGTGGAGTTTGAGGCAAACCGACTGGCAAGCATGTTAGCCTTCTCGGTTGCTGAGCAAAGAACCTCATGATTGTTGGTTAGTGGAAGAATTGTTGATTGCCCATTATTTACTACACTGTTGTAGATTTTCCAGAAGTCAGGAGTTCCTAGTTTTTGTGCTTCGATGCGTTTTTTAGTGGTTTCCGTAAATTCCCTCTTAGCTGTCGCTATTTCTTTCTTAACGTTACTTCTAGCTTCTATGTACTTCTGTCTGTTTGAATTAGATTTATGTCGGTTAAACCTGCGGAATGCATGCTGCCTTTGGGCAATGACAGTTGCGCAAGTCGAAGTAAACCATAGGGGAGAGTGGGGTTGCTATAGAATTTCCGCATGGGAACATGCGCTTCGATTGCAGCTTTGAACCATTCAGTGGTCTCGGTTGCACACTGTTCAGCAGGAAGAGAAAAAATATTTCCCCATGGGGCGTCTCTGATAAGATCTCTGATTGCTTCCCAGTCAGCCTTTTTATAATATCTCGTTGTTTTGAGCACTGGCTCTTCAGTTTTGGGTGTAGAGTTTAGGGCGATTTCAACAATTATCACCGCATGATCAGCGTTCCCAAGTGGGCTGTCGGCTTTCGTTACACAGTCATCAGGAACTGTGGTCAAAAACAGATCTAATAGTGATGCGTGTTGTTCTTCCTGATCAGGGAAGCGGGTTGGAAAAGTAACACTTTGCGATAGGGAGTGAGATACAGAGAAGCTATGAGTTGCGCTGCCTGCTGCATCTGTGTAAGTAGAGAATCCAAGCCAGTTTTTATGATGAACATTAAAGTCACCATGTACTTGGGCGCTAGTGTCAAAGGAGAGTGCTGTGTCTACTATTATGGACTATGGAATATTCTCGAGCTTAACCTGCCCCCCCCAAAAAAAGAACAGAACCCTTAAGGGAAATGTTATTCTACTTTTGTCCAGGCAAGAGAAATGTTCCACCGAAATAGACAATACATCAGCAACACAACTATTTGCAGATTTCCAATGAGGCTGATACCAAATGCATAAACTCAGACGTAGCAACTCTCATCACAAAAGGAATATTCTATAAAATGTTTGATAAGTGTTCAATACATTACCTACAAAGTACAGCGGGAACCACAACACCGTTCATCTGTTGAAGCAGCAGGATCACTTCAACAGTTGGATACAGATTGTTGAATTATTCCCTTACTTATCTCTCACTTACAACATGGAACAACGTAAGCAGACATAACACACATCCAGTGGACCTTGGTTCTTCTTTCATCACTATCGACAAGTATACTACTGACAAACTATGTACCCACAACGCTACCTCAGCAATTTCCAGAATGGATGAAAAGCAGTTGGCATGTGAAAGAACTACATAAATCCGTTAAGGACGTCCAGAGTATGGAAACATCTCAGCTGCCAAAAGTACAATTAGCGATATCTACAACGGCACCAATAAAACTGAATTACTGTATCTTGTTAAAATAATGCTCTATTTCCCAACATCAAGAACAATGGGAATCCAGAGAACATCAGCTGCATACATGCAGAATGGAATCGTTTCAAATATAATAAAAACATCTTTGTCGCCTGTGCAGCGCAGGATCGGCTGAAGAACATCATCTGCAGCTAGAATACACATTTTGCAAATGTACGTCTATGTAATATAACAATAACATTATAACATAAATGCTGTTTACATGTCCGTGCCCATTTTATTCAGCATAAATAAAAGGACAAGTAACCACGGAAAACACAATGAAAAAAGTATCCCATGAAATACCTAGAAGAAAGGAAAAAAGCATAAAAAACAATATAAGAGCATTAAATGACGTTATATAGTTTTACCGTGTGTTGTACCTTGAATATATATATATATATATATATATAATTATGTACACATTAAATCAAAATAATATATATATATATATATATATATATATATATATATATATACGCATTTGTGTGCACATATAATAAAAAGAAAAACAGGAAATGTTTTGTTAAATATTAATTATTTTTTTGTTGCGCCGTTAAAATTGATGTTGAAATTATTTATCTTTTTCCGTCTTTCGATTGTTAGAATTTTGTTTAAAATCCGGTGTTTATTTGTTTTTATTTTTTATAAAGATATAATTGAGCTGCAAATCTTACTGTGATTTATTCAGAGTTTAACCATCGGAGTGAGTAATTCAGTCGCTTATGACTAAAAACATTTATAATTGAATTCCTTCAAAATATATGGGATCTTTAGAACTTAGAAAAGGACGGTGAATAGAAAGTGTGATTAGAAGATTGATAAAGGCTATTTAGAGTAGTCGGGGCGACGGCAAATAAAATCTCAGTGGGTATTCCCACCACTTCGCGCCAAGTCGGACAATTCGTAAATAGTTTAATGCTAAACAAGAGAAAGTTTAACATGTCTTGATTTAAAAAGGTGCTCAAAAGATTACTATGGGATTGTTGAAAATCCCCAGAAATATATAACCGTGTTAGCTAAAGTGAAACACCGTAGATTAGAAAGAATTCAGGACTATATGCTACGAATAGTATGGTTAGCGGAAGGCTCAAACGGTGGAATAGAAAATAGGAATGAGTAAGTTTAAAAACGTGTAAAGAATTTTTCATAGAAAACCTAAGAGATAGTAATACAAACTGGCTGTAACGAGAGAAAAACTGCAGTATCTTTAGCTGCTTATCAGAAAGCCTTAGCAGAAGTAAAATGTAATATCCGGCTTCGTCGAAGCAAGTCGATCTTGTTTCTTAAAATACAAAAATAGATGAAAATAGCGAATAGATTAGAAGTAAGTGGACAGTATATAAAACCAATAAGGAAATAAATAGGCAGCTCATTAGACGTTACTATTGTGGAGAAGTGAGATACATACAGAAACAACGTATTCAGGAAAACGCATAGTCTAGTTTGTACGATGAACGGGACCTTAGGGTTACAAACACACATAATCGATAATATGAGCGCGGCAAAGTTGTCTTTAAATTAGGATAGAATGAAAAACTTATAGACCTTTAGGGGATACAGGATAGGAGTTTCTATCATAATAGGGGATACAGGATAGAAGTTTCTATCATAATAGAACTGTTTTCAACGCACTTATAAAAGGACCTTAACTGAGCGACTAAGTAGTGTATTTAAAGACAATTAATAAGTCTAATTAATTGTAGAATGTATCTCCCGATTAAGGGTAAGAATAAGTCGTTTCACCCGTCAGGGCTTCTCTGTGGTTAAGATCAAGGTGCAATCGGGAATTAATAAATAGCTTTAGTAGGGGATTCTCATATTTCAGCAGAGTTGGACTAGTGGAGAAAATAACAATAAACCACGTACCTACATACACTTATGGTTTGTTTTGGTACCGGACTGGACCAAAGAATAGAGCAACTAAGTAGCAGTTTCGTTAGTGATCTTAATAAAATCTCATTAATTAATGTGGGGGTAAAAATTAACGGATCTAATAAGTATCCGCTGCTTATAATAACTAACATCAATCAAATGGCCACTTTAAAAAAGTGTTGTCAAATAGCGAGGTGTAGGATGGTTAATATCATTACTGAGATTATCATGCCGCATAAATTGAAGAATAAGATTACAGATGAAAACATGAAAGGAATAATAGTATAAAGGTAATTCAAGTTAGAGATCGATCGGTTGCAAATGTTGAATACGGATTCGTTCGTTACGGGATAAAAGACACAAGGTAGAAATGCATAAGCCGATACGAAAATGAACGTATGGAAAACAGTCAAAGCAAAGGAAAATAGTAGATTAAGCAGTAGATTAAATTATGTTGGCAGAGGTAATTAAAAGATCAAGCGGACTCTGGAGTTTTCCAATAGTATTACTGGGAAAAGAAGATGGTAGTGAGAGATGTTAAGTAGATTATATAGAGTATTAAATAAAATCAGGAAAACGCACCTCCCGAGCAATATTAATTATTGACGATATTTTAGCCTCGCTCGAGTAATGAAATTAATGTTGAAATTAAATTAAATGTTAGGTTACTACCAAGTTAAACAGATGATGATGATGATGATGATGATGATGATGATAATACTAACAACAACAACAAAAATAATAATAATAATAATAATAATAATAATAATAATAATAATAATAATAATAATAATAATAAAAATAAAGAAAAAAATCTGATTTCATCTAACAACTTTAAGGTTATGCCGATAGGACTCGCGAACGCCCAGTGAGTCTTCCAAGAATTGATATCCATAGTTTTACATGTGCAGGAAGAATTCGTCTTAACATATGTGGATGATATACCATTTTTTCCAATGCAAAGGAGCACCATTTAAAATAAATATATGAAGTATTAAATAACTTTCTCAAACGCAGACTCTATGTTAAATACACCGACGTTTGAGTTTTTGGAAAAAGAGATACAGCATCCGGGGTTAAAAGCTAGAGGGGTACATAACAAGACCCAGACAAAGTAAAATATATACTATCAATTCCAACAACAACTACTGTGAAACAGTAAGATCTTAAAAAAATATCGCCGAGCCGTTAGTTCGTCTGGCGAGGAACTACGCACGTTTTTAAGGAGAGGACGCATCTCAATCTGCCTTTGATAGACTAAAAATGAAGCTCGCAAATAGAGTAATATTAGTATCTTCCGATCCGGTACTGTACTATTGACTGTATACAGATGTCCCGATCATTCGCTTAGGGCTATTCTGTTACGCAATATCCATGCTAAGCGGAGGGAGGTAGATAGGTAGGAAATACCTACATAATTTCTATTTCATGAGGTGAGTATAACCTAGACGAGATGGTCAATGGTAGAAAATGAAGCATATGCGATACACTATTTCGTTTACGAATAAAATCACTCTTTGCATATTGTAACGTTCACCATCTCTACGGACAATACACCTCAAGAATAATTACGGATTCGTTCATACAATAGAACATACAGACTTTGTTTTAAAGTATGGTTGGCTCTAAATGCACTATAGATTACAAAAGCGTAAGGACACTGTGCGGATCTCCTGCGACGCGTTGTATATTCGAGTCAGGACAATGATTATACTCATGCAGAGATAGACAGTAGTAATTGCGTGTTGAGTGCACTAAACTCAAATCTTTTCGAGGCATAAAAGCTTGCGTCGTTTAAGAAGGACTTATTGATAAAGCACAAACGTTCCAAGTTATAAGGTATAAATTATATTACGGGGGCAGGACGATTAGTAAAGTCGAGATTATAGATGCGGCAAATTAAACTGAAAAACGCTCAGAATTGAACAAAAATTTATAGTAACGGACGAAGTAGTATATAATACGTCACAACTTGACAATAAACAATTGATTACATAAAAAAAAATACCGTCGCATCTTAGGAAAAGGCTGTTAGTTCATTATCATGATGATAATCGTCACATGGGAGTGACGAAAATGAGTCACTACATAATACAAAATATTTTTGGCCTTGTTTACTTAAAGAGGTAAACGAATACATAGGTAAATATATTCCTTACTAAACTTTAAATTTGAGGAAAGAACACCCTAAAATGTAGAAGTGCACTGCACTTTCAATTCCTTTCGCTAAACTATTGTTAAGTATTTCCATACCCTAACTGAAGACTCTTTCAGGTAAGCAGTACATATTAACATTTTCAGATATGTATAATAGTGATTTTGCGGTATCAAATAAGAAGGCAGAAACAGTGGTTCATCTGTTCATTCTGGCCCTCATTTCAATGAATAAATACCAAAAAACATAAATAAGGGAATGAACAAGCATTAGACCACCTGGCCGTCCATTGTGCGACAACGTTATTTTATCAACCTCAAATCAACGAAAAGTTTCAAAAAGGAAACATGTCGGTATCTATATTACATAGACGGATTTTCCATACATGGAGATAGATATAAATCGTGTATATATTTATAAGTTTCTATTATCGTCTAATATATATATATATATATATATATATATATATATATATATATATATATATATATATATATATATATATATTTATATATATATATATGTGTGTGTGTGTGTGTGTGTGTGTGTATCTATAACGGTTTTGTCCTGCGATGGTATGCGAATGTATATACGTGCGTGTATATATACGTGTTATGGTCGATCTAAAGTTCATTGTGTTGATATGTGCATTAAAGCACATTTTATGACCCAAAATAATATGTATGAATGCTTTCAAAACAAGAAGGAGAAGAAAATTTAGTTGAGGTTTCAACAATTACGAAACATATCTGGTCCATATTGTGTCTTGTCTTAATGGAACTGCTGCAATAGAAAATTCTCCCCAAGAACAACAGAGATTTAGCAACATTCAAGCCCAGAGTGTTTTCCATCTTGGAAATGTGCGGTCCAATCCAAGTTATTATTTCTAAGTTAATAACTTAATTATTATCAAAAAGTTTTAAGTTAACATTCTTAATTTATTGTAAATAAATATTTGTTATAAATACTTATAGTATTCTGAAATATTTTTGCTACCATGATTTTTAGCTTGAATAATCATAATAAACATCGACCCGCACATTTGTTGGCCTTGGCTGGCGAGTATACAACAAACGCAAAAAAAATAATTATTGAGCCAGAGATAAAAGTATGCATGAAAAAAAAAAGAAGCTGAATTTATTCCAGAACTACAAAAAAGCTTGATAGAGAAAACCTACTAAATGTATGGCTTAAATGACTACCAACACTGAATGATCATTAACCCGATTGCTTTAACAGTGTATTTCTGGTTGAAAAGACCGGGCATGCATGTATTTAAACGGGTGATAAAGCGTCATAGTAAAAATGAGTGAAACACAACACCACAATGAGTACAGAATCATCAAAGATCTCACTACACCCACAACCTTATTACTGGCCTAGTTTTATTTTAAATGTCAGAAGATCGGACTCGCATTTAAATAGTAATAATACCTGTATTTTATAATATCTAATGCGATAGAAATAAACAGACGAAGAGGCTGGTCTTACGTAATCGCTGAGTTTAGAAAGATTCCTTATGATCTGGAATCTAATAAACATTTCGCTATCATTTATGTTGTTTTAAATTAATCTGCAGTCTTTCTAGAAAGAGAGTGCACAGATAACAACTAAGTTGTATTATTTGGTCAATCAAATATTCTTCCATACACCTGGTGAAATTTAGTCATGTTTAAGCTGACCTTGGGAATATGCACATGTGTTACAATGGCATCTTTTATTCTAGCTACGAAGTTCCGTTGCTATTAATCCGCAGCCATGCTCAAATAAACGTCTTAAATGATTAGTGATTGGAATCGTAATATCGTCCTAAGAAGAATTACATTTTCCTTCTTTAGCTGACTGTCACTTAGAACCAATTTTACAAAGCACTTGAATCCCTGCTGCCACAGGCCTTTGCAGATTAGAGTTGATTATTATCAATTGTCTTGCATAGTTTGAAAGAAAAAGATAATTTATATGTTTTTTTAACATTAAAGTAGAGATAAATAACAAAACTTGACACTATATATTTTTATTTTACTTTATTAGTGTTTATGTAGTTAATTAGACTTTGTAATAAGTCGTTTGTTCAGCCCTGTTTAAAAATCAATTTCTTCCTGTCTCGTTGGTACACGTCTCAATTTTTCCAGAATACTGTTTACTATACGTGCTCTGCTAAATGTACGCGGTACATAAGGAAATTCTATTCCAGAAGACGAATATTCCTGGCAATTCCTACGACTGCATCGTTGAAAATATCTAATTCGATGTTAGACAACATTGTGCCTGCTAGAGCGGAATGCTACCACAGGGAAAAACTAATTGCCCCGTCCTCTGTCCATAGAAAATGCGTTTTCATGATATCATATAACACATTTATGCCAATGCAGTTTCTTTCCTTTCTGCTAACATATTTATCGGATTTCGACTTATATGCAATATATCGTGTCTTGCCAAAACCATTTAATTTAGGAGTTCATTTTTTTATATATTAGATAATTAGTGTGCCTTGTCATCCCATATAAAAGATATGTTACTTCTTAATCCAATCCAATGCGCTATTCTATATACACTTGTGATGAATTTATATTGCTTAACTTTCAAAGTGCTATTCTAGTATAATAGATTATTACAGGTACGACTTTTATGTTAATTGAGAACTAGTAAATTTGAAATAGATTTTTTTAAATTCTTTACAAAAAACGTTCTTAAATTTATATTGCTAAGTTTAAATATAGTAACGATTATTCATCAGGATAAATATGAGAGGTACTTGTCCAGAATTGGCTATCCATTAATGTATACGAGAGCGGAGAATCATTAAATGTCTGACTGTGTGAATATAAACATAGGTGATATAGAAAATAAAACGTCTCATAATTCAAGAATTCCACATGATACTATTAAATATAGTTTTAATTTGTTGTTTAAATTTAGCATAATTAAACCTAACCCTGACCAGTAGACATTAAAAATATTTCATAATTTAAATAGTACTGATGTGTTTTATAACATCGTAACGATATATTCGTTAAATATTTTCATAGTAAATTAGATTTTATGATAATTTTGATTAAAAATATTTACTCATAAATAAAAAATCCAAATGTTCAAATAGAGACTCTTCTCGTCAGATGGTACAAGCGTTAGCAAAATAAATATATATATAACATTCTTGTTTTGTTGGAAAGCGCTATTTTTGAAAACAATAGAGAAAAAATTTTTGGAAATAAAATAAAAGTTTACAGAAAAATGGCAAAAGAATACTCAGCCATATCCAATCATTTTGGTTAATTCAGATATTTAGTGAGTATAAAAGGTTTGTATTGGATATGGCGATTGATAAATCCAAGAAGTAAAATTTTAATTTTATATTTCATTGCAAAATAAAATTCATCATTGGTTGTTTTTGTTTTCAAAACAGTGATTGTACAAGTGCGTCTTTTTACCTATAGTTTTAATAGTATATAACAAATAAGCATTTTACGTAAAATTTGTCTCTCTAGTCTGTTTAGCTTAATTAACTTCCGTGGTTACAATCAACTTCGATAATGTCACTTCCCGCCAACAAACACGCGCCGCGGCTTAGCAAACATTACCGTGAGTATTGCTTCATAACACTAATAACATTTGGAAATTTGACTTCTATCGTTATATATTTCTGTTAATAAATGCAGAAGTTAGTCATTTAATTGTTTTTTTTCAAAATGTGTATGTGAAAACAGAGCTCGCCACTGGAATCACACATATTTCATCGCAGCAACAAATGAACTTAGAATGTATCACATCACCCGAAATAATTTTGCATCAATGAATTCATTTCAGTAATGCAATTACAACGTGTAGTAAACAATTCAGTCATTTTACATGTATTTCTGGATGAAATAAATAAAGCCACGCAGACCAACACAAAGTCAACAAGTCGTCGCATGCCTATATAAGAACATTATTCGTTTATTCATTATGAAATTAAAGTATATTTTTGATTAAAATAAAAGTATTTAATGTGCCTTAAAAACTATAAAGTAAAAGGTAAATATGCTTTGTACGAGTCATTTAATTTGCGTTATTTTACCATCCGGACAATGCGGGGAAATCTTGCTGAAGTCTTTTAATAGTGCATGATTAAGAATTATGGCAAAAGGAATTATAAGAATTAACTCTGACTTTCTTTAAAGAAAAGTCGCCATGAAAAACCTCATCGTGGAAAGACAAAAATCACATTTTTCTTCATCATTTTATTATCTGCGTCCGCAGTGATTAATTCTTTGTTATTGATGTTAATGTGATGACCTTCATTGTGTGTAATACAAAGTTGTCGGGTATGCATTGAATCTCAACGAAAGCGGTACGCGGCAAAGCGTCCGTTAATTTAGAGGATTTGACATTATCATCGATTTATTAAGGAAAACCTCGTTTTTACTAATTTTGAATTTAACCATCTTTAATTTATCTTGTGCAGCTTGCGATATGTCAGTGAACAAAAACATACTTCGCATACAACGAAACCTTATATTAGTTTTAGTTGAAATGTTAATATACAAATAAGGTGAAATTGAAATACATTCACTAAATATGTAATAGCGAACGTCTTTTTGAATAAACTATGAGCGGCAGTAGCACCTATATGTATCTTATTTATTATTCAAATATGTATGACGCTTAAGTGATTGACATTAATGCATGCCACCTTCGTAATTATTAAATTTCTACTGAACCTTCTCATGGTAGGTGTAATGCATAATATTTAAAAAAATAAATTTGTTTAAACAAATAAGATATTAGCTATATAATTTATTTCTTTAGTTGAATTATGTTCAGAAGACAAAATTAGGTTTGATTTTGAATGTAAATACATGAATTATTATGTTGTTGCAAAAATAATGTCGTTTGTTGACTTTTAACTATATATATATATATATATATATATATATGTATATAGAAAAACGACATTATTTTGCACCAACATAATAATTATAATAATCGAATATCCGCGTGTGTTCTTTTTTCTTGAATCATTTTGGTCTTCAGCCAGTTGTTGTTAGCAATTCTTGTAGATTGATTCGGAAAGTTCTTGAACTGTCCTCGTCGCGAGTTGTTTGAGACCCGTGCTATGGGTTACAAATGAAAGAAACCACAAGTAGTGTAAAGTGTATAAAATATAATATGTATTTATCATAAAGAATACAGGAGTCACTACAGCGGTATGAGAGGAAGGAGTTCCTAGCATGCGGTTATACATGGTATGAATGTATCCATTTAGTCTCTGAAACCAGTGGTATTCATAGGACTGGGTGATTCCACAGTTCTTAAATAGAGGTGATTTGTACCCCACAACAGTAAGTATCAGGACTAGTTCTGGAAGTTTTTTCAACATTATAATTAGAATGTCGTCAGGGTCAGTGACTTTACTGGAATCAAGATTTTTGATTAGCCTGGCAACATCACCCACATATGTTTTATGTCCCATAGTCTGTTTTCTGATATAGGAGAAAATACCGGGTTGGCGGTCTTGGTTGCGTAGCGTAGAATTAGCTGCAAAGTACTTTGCAAAGAGTTTGGCTTTGTCTGATACTGATGGAATTACCTCAGGTTTGTTGATGATAGTTGGGATACAGCACATATTGTGTTCAGGATCATGTTTGCAATTCGCCGAGACTGATGGTAACAATGCCGCTGCGCAAACACGTTGGACTTGACGGACTGAGCATACAAATCTCTCGCATTCTTCATTACTCGTTACACTGGTTGCTTGCACGCCTGAAAGCGGCTTTAGTCTCAGTACATATATTACGTTGGACGCAATGGAAAAATTGATTTCTACGCGCAATGGCAGCAGAACATTCTGGAGAGAACCATTGCTAGCTGTTAGGTTTTTGCTGGAATATTTTCGAGGCTATGAAACGGTCGATACCTACGATTAACCATTCTGTCAGAGGACACATCTATTTTAAACATGGAACGCAGATGTAGATCTGATATAGATGTACGGAATCTATCCCAGTAAGTCATATAGTATCGGTATGCCGTGCGATAGAGAGGTACGCATATTACATTGCGTTTTTATTTTAACCGATACAACAAAGTAGTCGGAAGATCCCATTACAGACAGAACGGACGATTAATATAGCTCAGGCCAAGTTTTGCGGAAAAGATCTAGGAGACTTGCATACTTACCGTCAATATCGAGTGCACGTTATATCTAGCATGGATATCTTCGCTTAAATAACTTTGATTTATATGAAGACAAGTCTGCATTTCACAGTGCCAATATACTCATTAAAGCATGCGTTATAACTTTTTTAAAATGCGTTATTATAGCTTGACGATTTGGAATCATAATAAACCTCCTCGCTCTTCTCAACTAAGTTAATTTATATCTCTTGTTTTAATGTGTTGACAATATGCATATGAAAAAAAATCACTATGAAGAATCGAATTCAAGAATGAAACTGAGATTATAAAACAGACAGTATTGTTGTATATTGCTGGATTTGTAAGGAAATCATTCAATTGCAGAAACCAATCCATATGCGATACAAACATGGAATATGAAAATGGCAACATAAATAAAACGAATTAAACTACGATCACCTTACTGAAGCAAAAATACTTAACTTAAAAATCGTAATTTATCAAATCCACCACATCCTCTCTAACGGACACCGCACGCTATAGTCATGAAGAGTAAAGGCGGATAGAAATTCCGAGGGCAGAAAAGACTATCACGACCCCCATCGAATGCGAAAAGGATTTACAAGCTAGGGAGACATGTTACTACCAAGATTTCAGTTAAAACCAAGGGACATAGCAAGTAAGTAGTAAAGAGCAAGTTGAAAGACGTGGAGTTTACTGAGGAATCTGGGAAAAATTGTTGTGATCTAGACTCCAGGAAATATAACTGCTTGTCACCAGAAAGCAATGTCGTTCATCAACTGTGTGAGAACTTATAATGAGTACAACTAATAAAAATGCAACTCATTTACAATGCTATCCGTTTTTTATTTAATACTGTAATCTTAAACACCACTAAGCAGAACAAAACATATTGACATTGTTGATGTCCAGTAATTTTATTTGTAATTTATGCTTTAATAATAATATTAAATGAGTAATATTGATAATGAAAATAGTCCGCACTCGTTTAAATGCAAGAATGTGATTTACATTTATTGCTTCCGATCAACATCAGGTTAACCAAGAGATTCTGTTTTACATCTTGCATGCAAATATACTACTGTGGTGTTTTGTAAGCACGTCTTTAAATCAATGCTACTGCATTGTTAGATTATAGGATGCATAGAAATAATGATAATCGATTTCGGTCATCGCTAAGTAGAATAAACTAATCATGTCAATTCCATACTTATATCTTCTTAACGATATTAATAACAGGTTTGTGTACAGTTTCTTATGAAAATTAATAATATACTCTTACAATAAATAATACCGGAAACAGTAAGACGAATACATGGACCGCTTACTTTTTAATTTCTGTACACACATCTCATACATAAATGAAATGAAGGTAAATAAAATTTTCAAAACTATTAAATATGTAATACTTTACAAATCTTACATTTATTAATGTTATTGTTCCCGGACAACTCCAATAAAGAAACTGTTTGATTCTATCATATCAGTAATTAGGCCACCACAGCCTTTGCTTAATTACGGTTAAATAAATTAATAATTCTCCGTATTAAGAAGATACGTAATGCTGATGACCCCAGTACTCCTGAAATATTCACAATATATCCTTTACCAATTTTTCTAATGCAATTATTCAATTTTTGATCTAACACAACGCCTGATAAAATAACAAATAACTGTTTATTCCTGTGTATGACTCGTTCCGCTATTTGATAATGATATAAAAGTACATAAAGTTAATTAACTCAATAATTAGAGAATATTGTGTGCATATCACTTATGAAAATAATCATGTTATTTTAATAATTATTTATCTTTAACAACGCCGAGAAAAAATTGTTCGGGTTGACCGCTAAAGATTTGCTTCTCATTAATTTCACAATATTAGGAAATTATGTTGATAAATCTTACAATATTTTAAGACATAATGCACTGAGTAGAAACCCTGATCCCAATAAACATTTATTCATTTTGGCTCGCTTCCATTTCAACATATTAAACCAATATAGTCTTTATTGAGAAGTTATTATAAATTGATATGTAAATGACTAAAGCTGAACTTAGTCTATTTACTCGAATGCTTGATGGGAATATTGACAGACATCATCACAATTCAGATTTGAGATCTTCGGTATTATTTGAGTGATTGTTCTATTTGATTTTCAAACAGACTAACTGTTAAGAGAACTTTCGTTTTTCTCGCATGGAAATGTAAAATCATGTTATCGTGATCGTTCGAGTCTGTTTCATCTATGACCTCCCCCCCCACTTTCTAATGTCAACCGTTCTGCGAACACTTTCGTTTTCAGTTTTTTCTGACATGTAATAATGCTAACATTCTCGCAATTCACACTAGTTAGCCCATGGTTATTTATTAGAGTAGGGACCCTACTATGTAACGCTATCAAGATTTGCATAACAGCTACATGAATGTAATTGTATTCCAGTGAATGCAATATAATCCACTTTAACTCAGTTGAACCTTCCCAAAACTTCAAGAATAATACTAAACTAAAACTTTACTTTTGTGGGCATTTCATTCTGCTACTCAATACGAATTTTGTTCAATCCACTTCATTTATTAATGAGAATAAATAAAAAAAAAATCTAGACAAATAAATCAAGTAACCTCGTCTCTTGCTGCTCGCTATAAAATATATGCGAGAAATTAAACATAGGCCCGACCATATTTATTAAAGCAAATTTCTCAAATATCTTGAATCTAAGTGAAACCAAATTGAATTCTGTGCCATAATGCTTAAATTATTCGCAACAGTCTGTAAATCTCCCTGGTCTCTAAAAGATTAGCGAGTGATATTAAGCAATTTACCACTGTGATAACTCAGAAATGCAAACTCATGACTTAGTCGATTCAAGGTAAGAGTTACGAGTAAACTAAGAAAATACTAACAGAAAAAAAACAAATCTACACATGTCATGCAATTGTAAAACGCCTGCTAAAAACACCAAATTTAAATTATAGCCTAACCTCGATTACAAATCGCAACGTTTCCAAACATAATTTTTCTCCTAAGAAAAGGGCGAATAATATTTTCTACAATCGTGGACGACACAATCACAAGAACTTCCAATGTAGATGCAACAAGTTCAAAGGGACCTTCACTAAAAATGTGGAAAGCTCCGTAAGCGAAATTATATTTATATTGTTAAGTACATTTGACACTTCAACAAACAGTAATAACTACTTTTTTCCATTGTGGAGCAACGGCACATCTAATTACGAAGGAATCGTATTTTATCAATTGTGATTCTAACTTTAATCTCCAGAGTAACTTTGTAGAGCTAGCCGACGGCAGTAAAGTAAACGATATCGTTTTTAAGAGGAGCGCCACTAACATCTCGATAAGAAACAATAAAGATGAAATGTGTTTCTGTATTTTGAAAAACGCTTCGTTAATCCCGATTTTTAAGCAAAATATATTTTATGTACAAGCCGACATTAAACAAGGTGATAATATAAACTTTAGCCACAATAAATCAAAATTGGTGCACCCGAATGGAACTGTATTCGATTCAAGAAGATTATAGAAGACTATAGTATTTAAGCAGCGTAGCCCTATCGAAAAAACATCTGTATGATTTACAGACATGCCATAACATTCTTGAGTACTTCAATATTCCAGATATCAAAAGGTTGCCGACTGTGATTGATGGAGTGAAATTAAAAACAAATCTATAAAACTGCGACGTTTGTACAAAATGTAAAATACCAAAGAACCAAAACAAGATGCGAAACAAAAATGCAACGAACATCCAATCATTGTGACTTGAACAATCCCGTGGAACCGATGCGCAGAGAAATATTCTGGTACATTAAATTTTGTAGACGTTTTTCCCGGTTTAATAATGGTCTGTTTCTTTAAGAACATTGCTGATACCTTTCTAGCAACAAAATATTTTGCTGACATGGTCCCCTTCATTTCAGTCAAGTGTATTCGCTCTGAGAATGGTACAGAAATTAGTAATACAGATGTTTAACTTTTATTAATTACCTGCCGTTCTAAACTTAGAAACTTGACCCTAATTCAGTTCACCAAAATGCAACTGCGAAAAGACCATGGCGGGCACTTTTTTAAATGGCAAGATGTCAATTCACTGAATCAACAATCCTCCAAAGCCTCTAAATGTATGAACTTATAACTGCTGCATGTATAAGCAATGTGTGCTTAAACAAAAAATTCTCAAAAACCTTACAATATATTAAGCTTTCTGCTGCAGAAAGCCACATTTAAGCAAGCAATCATGTATTTGGTTCAACTTGCTTCGCATTCAAAATGAAGAAAAACAAATTAAATATGAAAATCAGTCGCGGTATATTCTTTGTGTGCCATAAGGCTGTCAAGACTCTTTAGTATTTTTCCAGAGAAAAATAAAATTAAAAAAAAAAATTCGATGTGTAAAAATAATAGACACGTTTAATTTCAGAGACAAAACCCTATCATATAAAGAGGGTGAATTAATATTTCCTCAAATTCACATGAAAATGACGACAATGAAGTCGCCGTTAAAAAGGCCAAGCGTATTATTTATGATGCGATTATACAGATGCCAAAGTTGAAAAATCATCAGAACGTAACCAAAAAAGTAGATGATCGATTTTTGTGGTCGACAATTTCGAAAGTTATCAAGTCGACTATTGCTATTCCATTGATAATACACCAAAAGCATTAACGAAACAATAGAAAATAACGGTTAAAAACGAAATAGATGCTTTGCCGGACAGAATAACTATTATCTAGTGCCTCCTCTAAAGGATAATCATGTCATTTTTTCTTCATGGGTCTTTACTAAAAAGTTTACAGCGTCAGCCATTGGACAGAACAACACTATATTTGTTGCTAAATTTGCTACTATAAATCAATTTTTTTTGTTTTCAACTACTACAAATCAAATTTATTGTTTTCAACTACTACAAATCTAACCACAGTCAAAATGTTATTGCAAATCTCATCGCAATATGACTGTGATATCCACCAAATGGACGTAAAAATGCTTATTTAAGTGCCATTATAGAGTGTAAACTTTATATTACCTCTCTAGAGGAATTCATAATAAAAATAAAAGTTGGGTGCGGAGGCTTAACAAATGACCCTATGGTCTGAGGCAGAGCGTTCGATGCGAGAAAACAGTATTTCATGATTACATGATTGAACAATAGATAAAACAATGCCCAGTGGCCCCTGGTTGCATACCCAAAACAATGACACTAAACTGATTTTATTTTTATGGATCGATGACATTTTAATAACGTCAAATTGTGGGATAATGATACACAATGGTTATAACAGATTCATAGTGATCGATCTTAGCAAGATATCATGGTTTCTAAATATAGACTTTACTCATAAAAAATAATTATTAAAATAAATCAATCGAAGTACATATATAAAATCTTATTAAAGTTTGGAATCCAAGGATGCAATAAACGTTCTACATCTGTCGACGATTATATCAATAAAAAAAAAACAACCACATAATCTGAAATAGTCGACGATAAACTATACCGAGAGATAATAGAAAACCTCATCTATCTAATGACTGCTACAGACCGTACATATTTTACATGGTAACAAAACTACCACAATATTTATGAAAAACCGACAATGAAGAATTTATGTTGAGCTAAACAAGCGCTTTGTAATTTAAGAGCTACTAAGTAACAGCAGTAGTATTTAGAAAAGTAATGCCCTCTAAAATTAGATGGATTTTCAGATTCACATTGGGGAAATGATGAAGATAAAAAGTGCGTATGGCTATTGTTTTAATCTATAAAAATGGGTCTATTGTTTCATAGAAATCTGAAAACAGAAGATTTTATATTTAGATACGTGTGAGGCAGAATTCTTTGCACTTACACATACTGCACAGGAACCGCTATACTTAAAAGCTTTTCTAAAGACTGTTTTAGAACCGGAATTAATTAGAAATTCCGTCGTAATTAATTATGACAACCAATCCAGCATAGTCTTAGCGCTGAACGCAGTAATTCACTAAAGATCTTAGCATATCGATATTAAATAGCACTTGATAAGAAACTGAGTAAAAAGGAATCAATTATAAGTAATTACATTCCATCAGAACAAAATATCGCCAATATATTAACAAAACCGGCGATAAAAGTAAAATTGAATCGTTTTGCCTCTAAATTTATCGGAATTTGACTTTTTACATGCCATGATATGTACTGAGAAAAGATATAGTTGTTCTGATATAGACGTTAAATGCGTCTATTTTGTTTCCATTAACACTTTTAACATTCTTATCCGTAACACATGTTTAAAATTTTACTAAAGTTATTAACAATAAAATAAATAAAAATAAATTAACGGAAATTGAATAATAAATAAATAAAAAAGAAATCACTTTTAGAAAATATTTCCCTTGTACTGTTTTTTACAATGTGCTTACGTGCTTATTTTAAGACACGCATAAATTTAAAATGATTTTTTCACTTTTGTTTTGTGCACAATACTAAGGTTCTGATATATCTAAAATTTGACAAGCCATCCTATTTCTCTTTTTTCTACGTTTGAATTTTACTTAACAATAAAATCAATAAATACATTTTACATGTATGTGTTTTGTGTAAATATGTGTGTACGTCAAAACGAGAATTCATAATATAAATTAAAAATGGCTTCACATGCTCATTTTTTCAAGGTAAAAATAAAAATCAATTTTCTTATTTCCCTTTTTTACACACATATATTTTTTGACATCTGAACAAAGTTTTTAAAATGACGTATTTTTCACACTCTTGTTCCTATTTTCCAAGCTGTAACCTGCTTTATTTTGCATATTTGAATATACAAGCATATATTTATTTTTGAACAGAATTAAACCTGAACCAAAAAGACATTCCTATTGTATAAAAAAATAAGTGGTGTTTCAACACTTTGAATTATGAATGTTGTGAGATTCTATGTATAATCACTGGTAATTGGAACTGACGAATCAAATTAATTCACGTTTTATTCATCAATATCTTCGAAACTAGAATTGCTCCCCCAAAACCGAATCTTTTAGCATTCCAGCACATAATCTTAAGAAATATTTTGCTCATTGGCTGCAAAATTATAAAGTCAAGAACCCGAACAGAACAACTGCCTAAGAAAATTTCTGCATCTATAGGTTTTGTATAAAATAACTACTTATCATAAATTGTTCTGAAATTAAACATAGCTTCGAATTACGGGCATACATATCTTTTACATCGTAAGGATCAGCAAAGCTTGCTTTACGATACATTATTAAATTCATTGTGCGAGGCTAGAGGTCTGTTGCTAATAGCATATTTTGATACACCGGTCAGTTTTGTTTACGCTTTATGCTAACCTCAACTTTTGTACTTCAAACTGAAAACTTTTTTTTCAAAACGACTATATACTGGAAATTAGCTCATAAGAAATCATACAGACATTTCAATAAGGATTCATTGTGCAGTAAAATATTATTTCTTCAATGCTGATTGGTAGGATAATCACATGACCTTAAATGTCCTTGCAACAATTGAAGTACATATCTCACGTGCAAATTTTATAACAAACATCTCTACAAAATGTGAAGATTATCTTGGATGTTTGCAAAAGTCTTTTGCTGTTTCAACTGTCATACGTTTTATGAAAATGGACAAATTTATAGCATAAAAATCATTGCAAGGTGTAACAGGCGTAATGTAGATATAATAATTCCTTCATAAATCTAGAGGTTGTCTACTACATCGCAAATGCTTAATCCCCCTTTTGTTACTGGCATAGATAAAGTAAGCCAGTACTATTGCCCACATCCTAACGTTAATCTCTGAAAATATTTTTCATACGCAAGGAAAAGCAAATGAAACTTACGTGGTAGTGCTTGATTAATCGAGCTCAATTTGTAAGAGCTGATATTAAGGTCGTCTCAAGAAAATTAATTCGTATGGCATTCTTCGATAAATATTTCTTGGCAAAAAGGAAAGATCTATCTTGTCCTTGATAGCCGGCGATCTACGGAAGATTATATCCATGTGGGTGTGTCTGAAGGCGCCATATTTTAAGGGTTATTTTTACTGATTTTTTAAACGGCCTTGAAATGCGATTGTGCCCAAATGTGTTATATTTTCCGAAGACACTTCTCCAGGTGTTCCATACTCGACTAACTATTACATATCTCAGAAAATTGTTAAATCCATGCATATGATTCCTCGTTTCTAGTTGCGATACACATAATTCGACGCTTACATTTACAGTAAATACAGCCAAAATTATTCTCCAACAACAAACATAAGAAACCATTTAAACAATTAATTGTCATATTTTATAGTATCCTGCGTGCAAGCGTATCATTAGAACTACTTGGTGGAAAATCATTTCAAACAAAGGCATAGGAAATATTGCTTAGACTGCTGAAGAAAATGCGCCCCACTTGCCAGATTTCTATTAATATATTCAAAACCATCATTTGTCTCTAAAGCAAGTATAGTTATTGCATCTGTGCTTGTGTACCACCCACTAGCGATTCATTTTTAGACAGGTTTCGAAAATAGCCTTTAATCGAATAGGCCAGACACTATACTTACGGTACTGATTTGTTGGCTTATGATTAGAGCTGCCGACCGTCATCTCGACAGTCGTATGTTCGATCCACGACTGGGGAAAGGTGTTTGTCTAGCCGCACT
Organism: Euprymna scolopes; assembly: GCF_053919585.1. Classification (NCBI taxonomy): domain Eukaryota; kingdom Metazoa; phylum Mollusca; class Cephalopoda; order Sepiida; family Sepiolidae; genus Euprymna; species Euprymna scolopes. The sequence goes on along the minus strand of NC_136482.1, from coordinate 66,494,045 downwards.
GATGAGTTGTGATACAACGAAACACTACTGTATGTGGATTACATTTAAAAAGCCCCCCTCTTTGGGTTAAGCACTTTGTAAATATAATTTCACTCGACGGACACGTATTTAAACAATTAGGCGAAGCCTACTATAAATCTGGCTCTGATTTGGGCGCTGCTGCGACCGGCGAGTGTGGTTTAAACACACAATCGAGGATAAATATTTACGGCATTGTTTCATCGTTAGACACTGTCATCACGACTGTTGTAGGTTCCATCCACGGCTGGGGAAAGGTGCTTCTCTAGCCGCACTGATGAATTCTGATACAACGAAAGAGTACCGTATGTGTATCACACACATACACACATTCACACACACACACACATATATATATATATATATATATATATATATATATATATATATATATATAGTTATTTGACGGTACCAAACTAATACATTGTTCTTAAGAAAATAGCAAGCAAAATCGGAGGGTCATTTTTCATCAACAGACTCATCAGGAATTAATCGTTTATCATAATGAATAATAAAATAATATATTAATATATATTAATAAATAAATGGTAATAATCATAATATTAAAATTGTATTTATAGTAGTCAGACTTCAAATACTGATCTAAAAATAAAATGTATATGATTACACACGTGATGAACAATTGATTTTTAAGTGGGTTCAAATGTATAAGCCAAAGGCTTAATTGTTAGAATGAATATTAAAATCAATGTTATAGTTATAATAAGATATATCTATTGTAAATCTACTAAGACAAACTAAATGTTTCATATATATATATATATATATATATATATATATATATATATATATATATATATACTCATTAAATGAACGTCTATCACTTCATTTCGGAAATATAAGTTAAATTGTATTAAAATATAAAATAAATGAATAAATAAAAAAGGATGTTATTAAAGTACATAGGGGAGGAGGTTTAATCTATAAGGAAGACATGGGTTAGATATATTCTATAATTTTTAAGTCTAAACAATATTTATATACCTTATAAATCTTCTTTGTAAATTTATAAATCTAATTGACTTGAATAAAAATTAGAATTAGATTTAACTTAAATGTACATTTATTTAATTATAATTAAAATAGCATGCTATCAGATGAAGGAACGCTTAAACATACTTATTAGAGAATTAGGATATATACAATGATAATAAACAAAATTATGCATAAATAAGGAAAAATTCGTAAAATATTTATTAAAAATAGATTGTCGTATGTAGAATTGAGTTAATTTTGTGATATGTAAACATTAAAAACATTACTTTCAATACAAATAATTGATGGTACTGATATTGATAATAATATAAATGAATATAATAATAAATAAATGCAAAAGTAAAGTAAATGGAAGTAACTATTGTAATAACTAATAGATTTAAATTATGTATAGCTTTAAATTCGGATAAATTGTTTAGTTATGTTAACTGACTAAAATTATCAATCGTTTTTTTGTATACAAACATATAACATAGCTTATAATTTTGTTGATGTTATTTTCATAAGTATGTATACATAATGCATACTTAATTATTAAATAAACTAATTATTAAATAAAACATTTTGGTAGAAGATTAATAAATTAATCAAAATTATTAGGACGAATAGTTGTTTTTTTCTTTTTTGTAGCTTAGTTTCGTGTATGCAAACATGTATAATAGTTTATAATTTTGTTGATATTATTTTCATAAGTATCTATGCATAACTTAGAATTAAAAAAATACTAATTATTAAATAGAAACATTTTGGTAGAAGATTCATAAATTAATTAAAATTGTTAGTACGAATTGCTGGTTTGTCTTTTTGTAGCTTATTTTAGTTTCGTATATACAATCATGTATAATAATTTATAATTTTCTGATATTATTTTCATAAGTATGCATATATAACTTATAATTAATGAATTTACTAATTATTTAATAGAATCATTTTAATATGAAATTCATAAATTAATTAAAATTGTTAGTACGAAGAGTTGGGTTTAATGACTGTGTTTGTGATAAAAAATCAATACGACGTAATGGAAAAATATAAAGATAACTTCTCTTCTAATTTTAGCATTTTCACCATGTCAAATCACATTCCAAATCCTTTTGACGGATTGATTGTTGCTATTTCTTCTGATAAGTTTAAGACATTATAGATTCACAAATTGTTATACTAATTAAGTAATTGATTTGTCATTACGAACCAGATACTGTCAAGAATTGTATAAATCAATGATTTATAGGAATAACTTATAAGATGATCAACATCATGAATTTTGGAATATAATTTTTTTCATTTTTTCTATATATTGCTCTGTAATCACATCGAGTTTCTTATATAAGGATTGATATATAATAATACAATATATTTTTACAGAAATATATATATATATAAATACATGTATATGCGTATATACACATACATATACATATATATACATTTAAATACCTACATAAATAACTATATAGAGATATACACATATATACATGTATATGTACTTATATATATACACATACACACGGATATATATATATATACATATACATACATACATAAGAAATAAAGATAGTAAGAGGAAGAAGAGAAAATGCATATTATATATTGAGATGAACGCTGCAAATCTCACTATATTGTCATTAAAGCGTTAGTTTTGGGCCCAATGTTAACAGCAGCTGTTTTTCTTTAAGTGAAGTTAGTAATTATTTGGGTGTTGAGAAAGGACAACCCTGTAGTCCCTTTTTTCTATATATTTTTATATTAACCCTGTGTTTTTTTCGTACATTCTCTATTTAAATGGTTATGTGTAGTTTATAGCAATTAAATATTTTGCTTTTGTGGTTAATAAGAACATAATATTTTTTGCTAAACGACTAGATTAGATGAGACATATACTTAGCTAGAATAAACTATTGGGATTGTATGTAAACACGTGAACAACATTTTAACCGCATGTGTTTTAATTATGAAATCACAAAGGCAAAGCATTGCAAAGAAACCAATTTTCCACGTGACAATAGTATATATAAGTTTTTACCTGGAACTCTTTAAAAAATATAATACTCGCATGAACAGAGATATTATTTTTCCCATTTTTTCTGGTGATCTTTTCAATTCGTCAAGCCTTCCCTTTTATATCAGCATACATATTGTATATAATGGCGCCCAAAAGTTGTTGTTCAACCGTAGTCTTCTCAAATGCTTTCTATCTGCGCATGTTGTTGTGTCGTTTTCTTTTTCTTTGAGACTCCATTTATTTATAGTTTTTTTTAATTAGTTATAAAGGTGGGTGCAGGATATATATATATATATATATATATATATATATATATATATATATATATATATATATATATTACAGGGCGTCCGGCATATCCCGACCGTAAGTAATTCTTAAGTATCATATTTTGGTATATGCCGATTTCATAGTTATTATACTATATTATATTCAATAGAGGATAATGATTTTAAATGCTTTAAAAAAATTACTAGTGGACCACCACCAAGAATCGAAGCCAAAATGTTTAGATTATGATTTACTTTATCCTTTGTAGATTACTGCCTGAGCTATGGAGACATGTTTCCTGCAAGACTAAAAATGAAGAAATGAACTAATAACATTACGTCACACATTCATATGCGTAATGTTTTCGTGAGGCCTTCACCTGGAAAATTCTACGTTTTTAATATTAACACATTTGCACCGATTTTCCCGATATTTTGAATACTCTTATACTTTCATGTTTGTAAAATAAAATCTGACACATGAGTTTTTTAGGTAATATTTAAACATATATATATATATATATATATATATATATATATATATATATATATATATATATACATATATACACATATATACGCACATACATATGGATAGGAAGTGTGATTTTACTACAACGTTTTACGCAAATATTACGCATTTATAAATAACGTAGAATATCTGCCTGAATATAATTACAAATTATAAGTAATTTAAGATGGTCATCCAATAAAAATATCGGAAAGAATACTAATGGGACATTTATTAAAATGAATGTTTAGAGAATATGCAAAGTAGCTAAATCTTTTCCATTTTTTTGCTATTCTACGACCCATGGGCAACGAAGTTGTATTATCTTTTTAGTAAATAGAAAAAAAGAGTGTTTAATATAAGTATCAATAGACAGAAACCTAAATGTAAAGGAATATATATTTATAAATAGATATATTTCTACATATTTATATATACATATTTATATATACAAACAAATATTTATGTAAGTATACTTATATATTTTTTATTTATATATATTTTTTAATATATATATACATATTATTTATATATATTTATATATATATATATTAATATATATATATAACTATATATATTTATATGCATATATATTCATATATATTCAAGTATACACGAGAGAAAACCACACAGAACGTCTGAAACGCGTAAGAAACTATTTCAATCATTTCAAAACACGATTACAATGATCTAAATATGATACCTTTTTATGAAAAATCAAAACACGGAATAATAAAATAATGTTAAAAAATACATAGCAATTGTTGGTGATATTGTTTATTTAAATATATATATATATATATTATATATATATATATATATGTATATATATATATATATATACTCCACATTTGTTTTTACATAAGCAGAAATATATTTCACCCCAGTTATGAGCAAGTTTAATATTTTTACAACATTTACGGAACCTCGGGATAGTAAATTCCTTTACGAGGAAGACCATATATTTCTATTGCAAACTTTGCTGTACTGTCTAAAGAGGTATCTTGTTACTGGTAAGTAGCCGATCGAAACATGCTCAGAACTGCGTAGCAACATATTACAGCTTATATAAAAACAAATAAATAGTATATTTACTCTCCCTTGGGATTGAGCACTCTTGTGTAAATTCCGTTGAATATTATTGATTAATCAAACTCTGGAAAGAAACAACCTCTTATTAGTTACACACACACACACACACACACACACACACACACACACACACACACACACACACACACACACACATATATATATATATATAAAATGCTTCTCATACTTTGAAATCTAAAGCGTTTGATTTAATTTACATAAGTTAAGCCAGATATGTTTACGTATATATAACATGAGTGCATGCGCATATATACAAAAACGATATAAGATATGATCGATATAAGATATGATGTTGTTTTTGTGTATGAATGCACTTGTGCTTGACTTGTATGACAAGAAAACTGATAACATTTTTAAAACGCATGAACATATCTAAAACTATGTACACATTGAATTGTGGAAACACAATTCAATTTGAATAATTTGCTTTTGCTGTCGGCTCGATGACCACCAACACACATTTACTGATATGATTCTGCAAGTTTTTCCGCGTTAAGAAAAAAAACCCGGATGAAGCATGTTAGAGGCGGCACTGCTTACCTTGTGACACGATTATTTCAAAATGTGAATTTAGCTGATTTGTAATAAGAGATACAGTTCCTGTCCATTTTGTCACCCGGTTACTGAATGTTAATTTTCGCGATATATAAAAAAAAAACTTTCCAGAAATGAATTTACGATAAAATAATAGCAGAATATTTCATTAATCTTGAAGAAAAGGAAACTTTCCAAGATATTTTCCTGTAATGATGCAAACATTTGTGAACGAAACTAAAAGTTAATATAATTGATTTAATGGATACACCGCATTTGGGTTGAGGCAGTACTTTAAGATTACATTTATAAAATACATTGTCAAATAGGTTCTTTGATGCAATGCCTATCCCTAACAAATTGGGTCGTAAAATAACAGAACTTTGCCTTTTCTACATAAATTCTCGTGGATGAATTTCGGTTAACATCCGATTGTGATGATAGTGATGCTTATATTATATGATCAAATTGTAACTAGGACTATACTGTGATAGTGTTTGTAGGAAGCCTAATGCCCTTACATTCAAAGTCAAACTCATTCAAACCCTTGTGATTATATAGAAAATAAATCGTACAAACATTATCAATGCAAATTGAAAGTAAATTATGAATTTACGTACAACAATAAAATTCGAGTAAGGAAAGATTGAATTCGTAAGTAAAGTATTAACTTGGAAGAAAATGAGTTCCTATAAAGTTGCTAAATCTCTCGTAGTCGCCAATCTATTGATTATAATATACATGAACTCTTCTCACGGTAGGAGATAATATGACATTATGGAATATCTATGTAAAAACCGAATCGTATATAGTAGAAAAAAAAGACATTAATTCATTGAAAAGGAAGGGTATATTTTATTTTTTCTATTACAGATGTTTGACCATTTTGGGGATGTTATTTCCTTGCTAAAATGTTTTTTTCTTGTTTAACATTATAACTATCTGCACCTGTGGTTTCAATAAATGGACTTATATCGAATAATTGAGATGAAAATAGAAGTCAAATCTTATTTGGATATGTAAATAACAATTTTATATAATCTGATAAAATTATTTTTCGAATTAGTCACTTCCTTTTATATATAATAATTAATAGAGGATTTATTCTAAAAGAATACATACGCAATCTGCATTAATTAAGATATCATGTTTAAAAGTAGTGTATATATATATATTTATATATATATATATATATATATATATATATACAGAGACATGATAGAAATAAATAGACACGAATAGACACAGTTTATTTCAATAAATATATAATTCATAGAACAAAATGAAAAATGAATGATCACAAATATAATATCATATACTTGGTTTACATTTCTTTCGCTGATTTAATGCTAGGACTGTTCTATGCATGGAATTAATCAGTTGACGAATACTATCTTGAGGAAGCTCTTTCCATGTGTGACGCAATAATAATAATAAATATTAAGGCTTTAAAGATGGATTACATTTTCTTTTTAGAAGGTTTCGATTAATATGCCCCAAAGGTTTTAAACTGGGTTCATATCCGAAAAAGTTAATTCATCCAATTTTTGCTCCACTAATTTGTGACGCCTAGGAGAATGACGAGAAGCTTCGTTTTCCATAAACAGAAAAATAACTTGATTCATTTTACCACTTGAGAATACTGGTGGAAGTCCTTCGTGTAACACTGAAACATATTTACCAACATTGATATGTCGCTCACATTCTCACAGTTCTGAGGGACTATCACTCCAAATTACATCAAATACCATAACCGTGAAACCTCCATCATTCAGCTTTTACTATAGTCTTTTAAGTCAAACTTTTACTGAGAGAGACTCATTATAATACTCTCCCATTATCGGAAAAAATGCTAATCATGATTTATCAAAGAAAATGACATTGCTCTAAAAGGTCGTATGTTTCTCCACAATCTCACGAGCCCAATCATTTCAACGCTTCATATTTGCAGAGCGAATAAAAGGTTTCTTTCTTGTAGCTCTACAATTGTAGTTCATCTTGTGATAATACATGACATCTGTTAAAGCCTAGCGCCAGCTTCTGTTGCAATGTCAGATAATTTGTATCGAGAATCGTCTTCAACAGAGGCGAGATTCATTTCAGGAAGCCCGGGAGGACCTGAAGTAAGTTTAGGGAGTAAGTTATTCTCTTTTGTACATTGTACGATTACTCTCCCAACATTAGAAAGAGATATTGGGATGGTTCCTACTATTTTGCGTTGACTAAGTCCACCTTCATGTTGACACATAATTCTTATAGGTCTACTGCTCCAATGTTGTCAGATGCAATGTTAACTAGATACGTTAATTAAATTCAACACTATTCTCATCTTTAAATATGAATATGCATATATTAATTTTAGAACATATTTATATTAGTGTCTATTCTTTTCTGTAGTGTCGGTACACACACATAGCCCCGCAATTTGGGTAGAGCACTGTCGTAAATAATTGTCACTCGCGACTTAATTGGCTGAAAAATGCGAAGCTCACGGTTTGTTTACAAACAAGCGGTTTGAGCACTGTACATGTAGCGGGCGGATGTTTGTTTAAATAGACATTCGGACGAGTAATTTGCAGGCGTCGCTTCCGTTGTCGAGAGGTAGAGCTGCCGACTATCAACATGACAGTTCCAGGTTCGACCCTTGGCTTGGGAGAGGTGCTAGTCTAGCGGCACTGATGAGTTGTGATACAACAGGACTGTATGTCGATGACTACACATATATATATATATATATATATATATATATATATATATATGGCGATTAAGCTACACTGAATATTCTGCGTTTCATCCACTCTAGGATTCCTCATGCTTATGCGAGAATTTTGTGGTCGTCTTGCGTTTTTATGTATACGCACATTCTATTGAGTTTTTTGTTTTGCTAATCAGATTTCTAGTATCCACCGCACCCATCCTAATCAGCCAATGAGCAGCCACATACATGGACGAAGGCCCATTTTACCACCAGTTGGCCCGTTCCTTTGTATGGGCTATTTAGCTTAGATATCTAGTGTCTTGACTTATTTTAAATCAGGGTTAAGTTTTTTTGTGTGTTAGTTTATACATATGTATATATATACACTCGTACACATATATACACACATATATATGCATATAAAATAGTGGATACAAAAATATTGATATCAAATATGAAAACACCAATAACTATAATAAAAGTAAAAATAGAAGTAAAAGAAATTTGGTATACGGCGCCATATAAACAAATGTTAAAAACAAAACTTGGCAAGAAATTTCTAGACCTTTTCGAAAAGCACTTTCCCGCAACCAACCCCTTACACAAAATGTTCAACAAATATACCGTAAAGTTATCCTATAGCTGCTGCGAAAATTTAGAGATGATAATTAAAGCACATAATAACAAAAGATTAAATAAAAGCAATGAAAAAAAACAACAAACCAAACAATAAAAATTGGACACCATGACAAAAATCTAACACAAAAGACACATATAAAAGTAGTAGAAGTAATAATAATAATAATAATAATAATAATAATAATAATAATAATAATAATAATAATAATAATACACTAACTCCGGACAACAACAACTATACCAGAAATTAAAATAAAAATACTAATAACGAACAAGATAAATATAACTGTAGATACCGCACACGTTGCCTACTTCAAAATAAATGTCTTACCAAAAGCATAGTTTACCAGTCCAAAATATTTGCGAAAGAAAACCCGAATAACAGAAAATATTACGTAGGTATGACTTCCTTAGATTTCGAAATTCGATACTATAACTACAAAAGTATAATAAATAATAAAAAACACCGTATGAAAACAACTCTTGCAAACAAATACAGCTATTTATTGATACAGCAGCGTAAATTATACTGGCATTAAAATTTTAAAAGTAACAAGTTGCAGTAAACGCTGATATTTTAGCATCAATTTAATTTAACATTGCAATGCTTATGACAAACAAAGAATTCTATAAATTAACGATGTTTGTTTCTGTTGCTCTTCTATTCTATTTTATATTATATATGTGAATAGCTAGTTAACTATCAGATAATATCATCTCAACTGAATCATATTCAGCTCTATAATCACAATAATAATAATAAATATAAAAATGATAATAATAATACGTATTATCATTATTATTAATAGTAGTAGTAGTCGTGGTAGTAGTAGTAGTTGTAGTAGTAGTAGTAGTAGTAGTAGTAGTAGTAGTAGTAGTAGTAGTAGTATAGGCTACACAAGAAACATGAAGAGCTTACCAAAATATAGCAACAACAGAGGGGAGACCGAGGCGATATAGATACACATCTGAATAGTGGAAACAAAAGAGGCCATTTGTAAACAATTAAAAACAATTCTAACAAAATGTAAACTTTAGTAAAAAAAAAAATACAGAATGGACAATCCCGACAGAAACGAAACTATACTGGAGTAAGGTATAGGGAGAACTACAGGATTACAGTAGAAATGCCAAATGGCTTAAAGACAGTAAAGAATATTACAACAAATTGAGAAAAGAACAATGAAACCAGCAATGAAACTCTAATGAAAACCATAAGTAAAAAAGGGAAACTGGAGAACACCAGTGCACGAGGGGATACATGCATACCGGTTTCAAAAAAATCCAAGATTACACGATAAATTAGCTCAAAATATAAGATATATACAAGAAACAAACGTGCTAGATTCGATGACAAAAAGCAAAACCACACTGATACAGAAAGACACAAATCATGAAACCGCCCCCAACAACTGTATGATTATCACGTGCTTATCCATGTTGTGGAAAATATTAACAGCACAACAAAGGGAACCGAGCTACCATTCTTTGAATAATCGTGTACTTCTCGCCGAGGAACAGAAAGGATGCCAGAAAAGAAAACGAAGAAGACATGACCTGTTTTACGTAGATCGAAAGATCCTAAAAGGGAGTAAAAAGTAAGAAAAAGAACTTAGTCATCGTATGGATCGTCTACAACAATGCATACGACATGATCCCCTAAGAAAAGATAAAAGAATGCTTAAAAATCTTTACTCCTATTTTCTACTTATTTAAAAATAAAATACAAGTTTCTTATATCTTGGTTGTAAAATTGCATTCACTAGCAAAAGATCTAGCTAATTTGCATATTCTTTTAAACATTTATTTTAATTAATTCCCTATTAGTTGCTTCGGTTTTCTAATGTAATAATCATCTTTAGTTAACTATTACGTGTAATTATATTCATGCAGATATTCTACATGATTTATACTTGCATACTTTTTGCGTAAAAAGTTTACAGTAAACACAAAATTGTTTCCATATATATTTATGTATACGTATATATTTTTGTTTAAAAATGTTGCCTACCAAACTCCTCCTAGAGTTCTTTATCTACAGACATGAAACCTCATATATAAGGTATTTGGATCCATGCAAAACTTTATATTTGTGTTTTTACCGGGAAAAATCGAAGCAAAAGCGTGAAAATTCAAAAAAATTGGTTCATGTTTTAATTTTTAGCTTTGCAGTAAACATGTTTTCATGGCCCAGTCATTGATGGCAGAAGCTAAATAAATCGTGAACTGAACGTTTTGGTTTCGATTCTCGGTGGTGGGGCATGAGTCTTCTTTTTTTATACTTTTTAAATCATTACTATATATTGCATCCACTCTATCTATCTGCCTATCTATAAAAGGGAAAATGTGTGTCTTGTCTTTTCTCTATTGTAGTTAAGGAAGGCTATTATACAGAAAGGCATTACGTTACATATTCACACTTTTTAATATATGCATATGCACATAACCTTATGAACAGTACATAGTACATACATGCTAGTGTATAAAAAAGACCAAGCAGGATAATCAATGAATGAAAATACAATGAGAACATCGAAGTTGGAACTGACAGCTGATACAGAACAGAAGTTAACATACACTATCACCATTATTGTTCATCATAGCTATACTGCCCCTAAACAATATACTGAGAAAGTGCCAAGCTGGATACAAGTTCTCTAATACAGAGAAAAATGAACCACCTGATGTACGTTGACTATCTGAAACTTGTTTCAAGGACTAAAAAGGCACTAGAGGCACTAATACACACTGCCAGGATCTTCAGCCAGGATATCCAAATGGAGTTTGGCATGAAAAAATGCGATCAACTTGTTATAAGAATGAGGAGACGACATAAGAAATAGAACTACCAAATCAAACGGAGATGAGGGCACTGCGGGAACAAGTCACCTATAAATGTTTGGGAGTTCTGGAAGCAAACATTATCAAAGCAATAGAAATATAATAGAAAATTTGAAAGAAATACCTCCGGGGAACAAGCAAACTCGTAGAAACTAAATATTATAGCAGACACCTTATAAAACGTATAAATGCATAGACAGTACCACTAGTAAGATACTCTGGACCGTTCATAGAGTATACTACTGAGAGAACTGAGGCATCTCGACAGGAAGACCAGGAAACTCATGACTATACACAATGCACTACACGTTGTTGACTACTCTACGTGAAAAGGAAAGAAGGCAGAAGAGGACTAGTTGTATAGAAGACTGTGTGAATGATACAAAAAAATTGAAAAACACATAATGCAAAACAATGAAAGGATAATCTTGGTAGCGAGAGAACCTTTAAAAAATCCAGAAAACAGAAAAATGAGAGACAAAGTATAAGATATGAAAAAATAATAGAAAGAGGAACAACTACGCGGAATATTCATAAGGCTTTCAGAATATGATAATAACGGAAACACTGGGAATGAATGAGAAAACCACAAAGGAACTAAATCACTAATAGCTGCAACACAAGATAACGCGATAAGAATAAACCATATCAAAGCAAATATTTAAAAACAGATAAGAAAACAGCAAATGCAGACACGGTGAATAAAGCGACGAAACGAATATCAAAGAAAAGTAAAAAAAAAAAAGAGCAAATACACAGAGCTGAAAGGGGTATGGAAGATGAAGAAAATCAATATAATACCTACATTATTAGGAGCACTAGGAACAATCCCGAAAACATTGGAAAAATGGGAGAAATCCGATTCAGAAGAATGACTGGAAAAATTTAATGAACAACAATAATGAAAACAATTGAAATATTATGGAAAACACTTGAATTCAAAACTAAAACATATGAGCCACATGAGCGGGCCAGAAAAAGCTGCTACTGGCATGGAAAGCGTTACATGAAACCAAGGACAATTAAGCTGCATATCTCTACGTTCACTATCCCTTTCCCCATCCCCGCTCATTGCCCATCACCCCTTAAAAACGTGATAGCCGAGAGGGGTTCAAGGAGCATTGAAAGACCAAGGAGAGAGAACTGACAAGAATTCAGCTGGACAAGCGCGATAAGATCTGGTACCTTGTGGAAGCGTATTCTTACTCAGATTCTAATGGATACCAATGGCCGCTAGCAGCGGGAAATCAATGATGAGCAATAACGCATATTAATCTGCAAATTAGAGCGAAAGAGGTGGAGAGAACTAGAAACATGGGGAAGCTTGTTGTCACTCAGCTTTCAGGGAATACTTGACGTTATTGCCAAGGAGAGATCTTTGATAATATGTGTTAAAGCTCATTGTTGGCCAATAATAATAATAATAATAATAATAATAATAATAATAATAATAATAAAAATAATAATAATAATAATAATAATAATAATAAATAATAATAATATAACAATAATAATTATAATATCAATAATAATAATAACTATAATAATAATTATAGTAATAATAATAACTATAATAACCATAATATAATAACTAAAATGATAATAATAATAACTATAATAATAATTATAGTAATAATAATAACTATAATAACAATAATAATAATAGAAAACGCAAGGACGAACAATAACTCTCGCCTCATTATCTGGATATTTCTTGCATGTAAAATTATCTTACCAATATCTTGTATGGTAAGATCTCTTACCTGACGAAGGATCAAATATTAATTTCTTATTGATAGGACTATACTTTTTGATTGTAAAGAAAAACTCACAAATCAATCTATGCCATAAATAAAGTAACGCAAGTAACTGATTTCACATACCCGCATTAATGGGTGTATGGAAATATTTTGAATAGCCTTTAATGTATAAAATTTCTTGGAAATAAATATGAAACTACGGAAAAGGTCATGCACATAAAACGGGGAAGATTTGGAGGAAGTTAATGCAAAGAGAATAATTTTTCGGGAAAGGAGCTTGCTGCTAATGTTATGTGTTTTAAATATGGTGTTTATTACAGAAGGTTAATGCACGTTATATTTGGAGAAATAAGGAGTATTGGATAAATGCTTTATAAATTATGGATGTGTTGTGAAGGAACATAACTGGCTATACACCGGTTAAAAACTGTATATATATATTGGACTGTTTGGCAGACAGGGGCAGACAGCGGCAGACAAGCAGTCGCAGTAAGACGGATAGTCTTACGTGTTGATTATCAGACTTTCTTCCCCATACTTGTTACTATGTACTTCTATTTACCTTAGGCGAGCAGCCTTACGTTTCTGTATTATAAATAAACCCCATTACACATACCACTCGGTGTAACTCACGTTTGTCTTTATTTCCTAAGTATTTAGGAATATAACAATGGCGACGAAAGGATGTTCTTTCTCTTAACAGAGATAAATTACCGTACCAAGGACTGTGTACAATGCAAGGATTTTTTGTTTTACGAAAAAAACAAACTACACAAGGATTTTTGACCACGTGCGTCAATGAATTTAAAAATTTTTCCTACCTAAAGTAGCGAAAAGTACGGATTTTTCTTCGTAAAGAACTCACAAGAAATTATAGAAACATGTTCAAGGTAAAGTGGAATTTATATTTATTTTGACAAGTAAAAAAAAAAAAAAAAAATGGTCGCAAGTTGAATTCGAAACTACACTAAAGGATTACGAGTTTCGAAAGAAAAAATATAAATACAACGACTATTGTACCATTTTATGCCACGTGGGAACGGCAGCCATATATTTTTTTTTTTTTTGGAAAATTAATTGTTTGTTATTGCCTTTATATAAATAATTGGAACTATTTGTCGTGGGAAGTAAGAAATATTTTGTGTATGAACTTACGTTGTTGAAAAAAAAAAAAAAAAGAATTATTTTACAAAGCCTGTTGAATTACTATGGATGAACTTTGTTGAAACGTGTTGTGTCTGCATATTGCTACTAATTTACGATATACGTAAATTTACGATTTTTCTTTGGAATTATTGTGTAGAATTCGAAAAGACATTTTTGTACTAGAAGCTAACATGGAACAATTAGCAGAGTTAACTAAGGCTCTAGCCCTTAGCATCCAGGAACAGACAAAAATGACTCAACAATTTTTAGCGCAACAACAACAACAACAACAAATTCAACAACAACAGCTACAGCAACAGCTGCAACAACAACAAGAAAGAACACAAAAAACTTTAGAGGCACAACAAGAACAAACAAACATACTACAACGACAAATGTCGACACAGCAAAAGAATTTAGAAAAGCTAATTCTAACGTCGACCGGGAAGAAGACTAATTTTTCTGCCGAGGGTATTTCAAATTCACTAACGGAATTTCGTTACTCCCCGGATACTGGTGTTACTTTCCCTGCATACTACAGAAGATACGAAACAATTTTTACGAAAAGATGTTTAGACTGGACCGATGAGGAAAAAGTTACCCTGCTACTACAAAAACTGGGTACTGATGAAAACACCAAGTATGCAAATCTAATTCTACCAAAAAAACGCGAGGAGGTTTCGTTCGAGGAAACAATTAGTACCTTGTCGAAAATATTTGATAAAAGGGATAGCCTATTTCACTCTAGATACAAATGTTTGAACATTCAGAAGGCAGAAGCTGAAGACTATCTAGAATATGCTTGCACTGTGAACTGTTTATGCGAATCATTTAAATTGAATGAAATTTCCGCAGACCAATTTAAATGTTTAATCTTTGTACAAGGTCTCACAGCACCAAGGGACAAAGATATACGTTCACGGATCCTAACAATTATGGAGGCGGATCCTAACATAACATTGCAAAAAGTCACTGAAGAGTGTCAACGTCTGATTAACATAAAGAAAGACAACACTCGCATTGAAGAGAAAAATATTTTTAAGGTGCAGCAAGTAAAAAGGCAAGGGACCACAAGAAAGTCCAGGTTCCAAGAACACAGGATCCTTAAAGGATACAAAGACCCAAAGCTAAAGTGTAAATGTTGTGGTAGTTTAAGACACAACAATAAGACCTGCTGGTTTAGGAACAAAATATGTTATGAATGTGGTCTCAGAGGTCACAAGGGAACATACTGTGCCCAGAAGAAAAGACAAGGGACCGATAATGTAAATACGCTTCGCATGAATAAAGAAAAAAGCTGCGAAAGACAGAAATATGTTGATGTTCGGATAAATGGACATCTGGTTACATTGCTTCTGGATAGCGGTGCAGATATTAGTATTATAAATGAAGATATATGGAAAAGGATAGGTCGACCTGAATTAACGAAAACCAGAAAGACGGCGAGAAGTGTGTGCGGCAAAAGATTAGAGTTCAAGGGAGAATTAAAATGCAAAGTGACATTCGCTAACCAGACTCATAAATCCAAAGTGTACGTCGTACCAGGAAAGAATACATGCCTGTTTGGGGTAGATTGGATTGTCCTGTTTAATTTATGGGAGAAACCAATAAATTCGTTTTGTAACGTTTTAACTGCAGAAAAAGCAAACCAAAGGGAAGACTTCCTGAAGGATTTGAAAACTGAATTTCCCAATGTTTTTGCCGAAGGACTAGGACTCTGTATTAAGACAGAGGCAAAATTTGAATTAAAGAAAAATGCCACTCCAGTATTCAAACCTAGAAGGAATGTGCCTTTTTAAGCGATGGTCGCAATCGAAAAAGAGTTGGATAGACTTCAACAACTGGAAGTCATTGAAAAAGTTAACCACACAGATTGGGCAAGTCCAACCGTGTATGTAAAGAAAAGAAATAACAGAATAAGGGTCTGTGGAGATTTTTCAACGGGTTTAAATGACTGTCTATTGGACCATAATTATCCCCTTCCGTCCGCAGAAGATCTGTTCTCTAAGCTTAACGGAGGAAAAATTTTTTCTAAGATAGACCTCTCAGATGCTTACTTGCAAATTAAGATCAGCGATGAATGCTCCAAATACTTAGGCATAAATACTCATAAGGGCATTTTTAAGCTAAAGAGGCTTCCTTTTGGATTAAAGGTTGCTCCTGCTATTTTCCAGCAAATTATGGACACGATGCTGGCAGGGTTGGAATTTTCAATGGCCTACCTTGACGATATCCTAATTAAAAGTGAAAATTTGCAAGATCATAAGAAGCATGTAAAAGAAGTATTCAAAAGAATACAGGAATTTGGTTTTAAATTGAGCCCAGAAAAATGCGATTTTTTTATGAAAAAAATTAAATATCTAGGTCAAATAATCGACAAAGAGGGTCGAAGACCGGATCCACAAAGGACTGAAGCAATTGAAAAGATGCCTGCTCCAGATTCAGTGACAAAATTAAAATCGTTTTTGGGATTAGTTCAATACTATGCAATTTACATCCCTAACATACATAATTTAAGAGCTCCTCTTAACGAGTTACTGAAAAATGGTGTTAAATGGAACTGGAATAAGGAATGTGAATCTGCTTTCCAAAATATCAAAAGATGTCTACTGTCAGACTTAGCATTGGCACATTTCAATCCAGAAAAGGAACTAATACTAGCAACGGACGCCAGTGATTACGGTGTTGGCGCTGTATTACTTCACAAGTATGAGGATGGTAGGACAAAAGCTATCGTCCATGCTTCAAGAACGTTGGTTGCAGCGGAGAAAAATTACAGCCAAATTGAAAAAGAGGCGCTGTCGATAATATTTGGAATTACAAAGTACAATCGATTTCTCCATGGACGATCTTTTATTTTGCAAACCGACCATAAACCCCTACTTACCATATTTGGATCAAAGAAAGGCATTCCCACACATACTGCGAATCGATTACAGCGATGGGCTGTAACCCTCTTAAACTATCAGTTTAAGATGGAACATGTATCCTCAAAAAAGTTAGGACACGCAGATGCATTATCACGGTTGATCCCTAAAAGAAGCGAAAGTTTCGAAGAAACGGTAATTGCTGCGCTTAAAGACGAAAGTGAATGTACAAGTTCAATGTGTAATATGATACGTGAACTTCCGGTAACTTTCGAAAAAATAAAAAAAGAGGCAGTAAATGACATTTTCATTAAGAAAATGAAAAATCAATTGGGATGGATAAAAAAAAAATAAAAAGGTAGATCAAACAACGCCTTTTTCCATCTGTGAAGATGTGCTCATGTATGGTGAGAGGATCGTAATTCCACTAACGTTACAGAGGAAAATTTTGAAGGAATTTCATACAGGTCATCCGGGCATTTCGAGAATGAAATCCCTTATGAGAGGATATGTGTACTGGCCTGGTATGGACAAGGAAGTTGAAAAATGTGTCAAGACATGCAGAGGATGTCAATTAGCAGCTCGAGATCCTCCAGTAAAAACGACGCCATGGCCAAAGACGGACCTACCCTGGTCACGTCTGCATATTGATTATGCGGGACCTATAAATGGTTATTTTTACTTGATTATTGTAGATTCTTTTTCAAAATGGCCAGAAATATTTATGTTTAGACATCCAACAGCAAAAAACACTGTGAGTGCGCTTAATGAAATTTTTAGCCGTTTTGGAGTGCCAAAAACCTTAGTGAGCGATAATGGAACAGCATTTACTGCTCATGAATTCAAAGAATTCTGTGACTCACTAAATATTCTACATATGACAACACCTGTGTACCATCCACGATCGAATGGGTTGGCCGAAAAATTTGTAGATACGTTTAAAAGGGCACTTAAGAAACATCTTACTACGGACACAGACGAACAATGTATTCAAACATTTTTAGCAATTTACGGGGTGACACCAAATCCTAATAATAATGTCAATTCTTCCCCGGCTGAGCTAATGTTTGCAAGAAAGATAAGATCTGTCTTCGATAGGCTGCTACCAGAGAAAAAGAAAGTTTTCAAAAAAGAAAACCTTAATACCAAGTGCTTCTCCCCAGGTGAAAATGTATATTTCAAAAATTTTCAAAATGGACGAAATCAGTGGGTTGAAGGTATTATCAAAAAAAGGATTGGGAGCATGGTCTATACCATCCAAGGATTAAGTTTTGTCTGCAAAAGACACAGAAATCAAATACGTCCCAGACTGTCTCCAAATGTGGAAGAGACACCAATGGAAACATTGTGCGATATTTTTTGATATACCAAAACCAGCGTGTGTACCGCAAACAATGAATATTTCGCCTGAACCGACCATACAGGCTGGACAGAAACCTTTACCCCGGGTAACGCTGACCAGAAGGAAAAGCGCAAGAAAGAGAAAAGTTACCAGGAGATTAAGCCCTGACCCTAAAAGGAAGAGGTATTTAAGCTAAAATCAGGAAGATTTCAGCTTCAGGGGGAGGTGTTGTGAAGGAACATAACTGGCTATACACCGGTTACAAACTGTATATATATATTGGACTGTTTGGCAGACAGGGGCAGACAGCGGCAGACAAGCAGTCGCAGTAAGACGGATAGTCTTACGTGTTGATTATCAGACTTTCTTCCCCATACTTGTTACTATGTACTTCTATTTACCTTAGGCGAGCAGCCTTACGTTTCTGTATTATAAATAAACCCCATTACACATACCACTCGGTGTAACTCACGTTTGTCTTTATTTCCTAAGTATTTAGGAATATAACAGGATGATTTAACGTTTTCTGAAAATAATGAAGCAAAGCAAAATAAGCTCATAAATAGTTCAAATGTACAGCAATTTGACATAGGTATGACATAGGTATGACATAAGTATGACATAGGTATGACATAGGTTTGGCATAAGTATGGAATTTGCCAGGAAAATGTGTATAGATAATGTGAAACGGTGAAAATTATTGAAAGTAAAGGAATGAAGCTTTTTAAGTGATGAAAGAGTTTCGAGAAAAAAATTACACTATTTCGGAATTGTGAAATTTATAAAATAAGCTGGCATGAAAATGTTATTTGAAGTCTGCCGTTGGTTCTTAGTTTAAGATTAAATAGTACACATATATTTAAACACATTGACATTAGCTAGATTTCTGTAAGGGCGAGTATTATTAAATGTAAACAATACGAGATGAAGATTTTTATAGAAATATGAAAATAATATGTCAATAAATGGTGTTTCTCACCCTAAGATTAATGCCGATAAGTTATATGCGAAAAGAAATGAGGGATAACGACAACAATATGGGAAGAAATGAGTGATAAGTCATAGCTGTATTACGATTCGGAGAAGAGAAATAACAGTCTGCGAGTTTATCTCTCAAACTAAGGAAATACTTATAAAGAGCGTGTCAAAATTAGTAAAATTTCAAGAGAGTAAATTAGTAAGACGCAAAGAATATAGCGCAAGGAATTAAAAAAAAAAAGTAAAAAATGTCATCCTTTGAAATAAATCCGCATGTGATATAAAATAGAAGCTTTACATAGAAAGAAACGGGGATGGTTGTCAAAATATGACTAAAGTTTAGGGACGGAATCCTTACTATGTGCTGTCGTGAATAATCGCTTTTGTAAAATAATGTAAGATTGCACATTGATTATTTCTCAAACCTCCCCGTGTAAATTGTGAAGCCATAGAACTGATGATGTAAAACACAATATCCGTTGTCTTGGAAAGGTTACTCCAAAGTATGTATCAAGGTTTCAGGGAAGTATTGCCAACAATGTCCATCAGAATATAGGTATAAGTATAGAGTATAAATGAGTATCTAATTTAATGAACATATTCCGAAAAGAGGATAGAAAGTTATTATGTCAAATTATTGTTGGGTATGATTATCAAAAGTGGCAATTTGATTGAAGCAAGGTTACCAGGATAAATTCTGTTAGCATAAACATTTAACATAAAGCAATAGTAATTAATATAGTAGTGCGAGCTAATGTCAATATGGAAGAAAATAAAAGGAAGAAAAGGGAGATAAAAAGATTGTGAAAGTTGAATAAAACAGAACGTGTTCCTGTTGTATGAAGGAAACCTTCAGAGTGTAACAAAATGATTTTAGCTTGTTTAGTGATAATCTTCCTATCATACATGGTTACGTTTCCACCCCGTTTCCCTGACCAGGAAGAAGAACACACATCACTTCTAGATCTGTTTCTGACATCAGTGCCCGATGATTGTATAACAAATGCTGACATCCCACTCGGGAACACTGATAATCGTCGAAATCGTCCTAAACTCTAGACAAAAAAACTGAAGAGTCAGTGCCCAAAACAGCGAGATATTATAAAAAGCCTGACTGGGAAGCCATCAGAGATCTTATCAGAGATGCCCTATGGGGAAATATTTTTTCTCTTTCTGCTGAACAGTGCGCAAATGAGACCACTGAATGATTCAAAACAGCAATTAAAGCAAATGTTCCCATGCGGAAATTTTATAGCAAGCCCCACTCTCCCCAATGGTTACGTGTACTTGCGAAACTACCATTGCTCAAAGGCAGCATGCATACCGCAGATTCAACCGACATAAGTCCAGTTCAAACAGACAGAAGTATATAGAAGCTAGAAGTAACGTTAAGAAGGAAATAGCGATAGCTAAGAGAGAATTTACTGAAACCTGTAAAAACGCATCGGAGCACAACAATTAGGAACTCGTGACTTCTGGAAAATCTACAACAGTGTAGTAAATAATGGACAATCAGCAATTCCCGCACTAACCAACAATCATGAGGTTGTTTGCTCAGCAACCGACAAGGCTAACATGCTTGCCAGTCTGTTTGCCTCAAACTTAACATTGGACCCTCCCAACCATCCCCTGCCTGAATTTCCTTTACGGACAGACGCCACGCTAGACGATCTACAAGTTACCCCTGCTCAGGTGCATGCTATCATAAAAAAAGCCTTGATTCTTCAAACGCATGTTGACCCGATCTCATCGCAGCTGTGCTATTAAAAAAGAACTCGGTCGAAGTAGCTCCAGTTCTCTCCAAACTCTACAACAAATGCCTTAATGAATTTTGCATGGGCTGTTGGAAAACTGCTTCTTTGTACAAGTATTCAAGAATTCTGGCGAAAGAACTAACCCATCAAATTATCGCCCCATTAGCCTCCTTCCACTTTTCGCCAAAATATTTGAGACCATAATTAACCATGCTCAAGTCTGTCACCTAACAGATGCTAAACTTCTGAGTGACAAACAATATGTCTTTAAACAAGCCCGTCCCACAGCAGACATCCTCACTGTAATCTCTGAACGTATATACCATTCACTGGACAAAGCGGGGGAGGGCAAACCGGTAGCTCTAGATATATCCAAGGCTTTTAACAGGGTATGGCATAAGGTTGTCCTCAGGAAAATTAGATCATACGGTATCACTGGTAGAATACTTAACATAATTAAATCCTTCTTAGATAAGAGAAAAATCCAGCTTGTCCTCGACGGTCGTACATCTAAACAATATGATATAAATGAGGGAGTGTTTAGGGGTCTATCCTTGGACCTCATTGTTTCTAATATACATTAATGACCTTCCCGACAAAATTGTTTCTCAGATGGGTATATATGCCAAGGAGACCACACTCTATCACAGGCATGACATGAAAACAAATGAACACAAAACTAAAGAAATGGCAAAAACACTAGAGGATGACCTCCAAGCTGTAGTGGAATGGGGACAAAAATGGATGGTCACATTCAATTCTGTCAAGATTACACTGGTTTCCTTCAATAATTACAAGAAACCTTCTCTTTCACCAATAGCAATGGCCAGTGACACTTTATCTGAGACTACATATTTCAAACTGCTTGGCCTAACGTTCACAGGAAACATGAGTTGGAACAATTATATTGAAAACATTGCCAGGACCACTGCGAAGAAGGTAGGCTCTCTCAACCGTGCTAGAAAACTACTAACACCCGAAAGCAGCCTGTACCTCTATAAGGCCACCATTCGCCTATGTATAGAGTATTGCTGTCACATTTGGGCTGGGGCATCTGCTACTAGTCTCTCGCTCCTAGACAAGGTTCAAAAGAGAGTCGGCAATCTGATAGGCCCTGTACTGGCATCTAAGCGTCAACCTCTGTCCCGTCGACGAAACGTTGCATCCCTCTGCATGTTCTACAAGTATTTTAATGGTGAATGTTCTGACGAACTGCAGTCACTTGTGCCCCCACGACATAGACACCCTTGACAAATCCGAAAGGCAGCTAAATTCCACCCCCACACAGTAGAGATCCCTAGATGTAAAAAATCTCTCTACTCCAGTAATTTCTTCCCCAGAACCGCTAGACTCTGTAATTCCATTCCAGGTCCCTGCTTCCCCAACTGTACTGACATGCAGAAGTTCAAGTGTAGCGTGAACCAACATGTTGCTGCCCAAATCCCATCATAGTGCCCAGTAGTTGTTGTCCCTGATAGTAGCCTCCTACACCAAAGTGGCAATGTGCCTTGTTTGGGGTGAAAA
The DNA here is from genome assembly GCF_053919585.1 of Euprymna scolopes. Lineage (NCBI taxonomy): Eukaryota > Metazoa > Mollusca > Cephalopoda > Sepiida > Sepiolidae > Euprymna > Euprymna scolopes. The sequence goes on along the minus strand of NC_136482.1, from coordinate 66,471,032 downwards.
TGTAATAAAAATATATATATATAAGGACTATTGCAATGTTGAATTCTTCAGAAGATCGCCAGAATCCAACGGAACATGCAAAGCTCCTTAAAATGAAGATATTGTACGCCGGTAATTATCATTCAGCTATCAATATGAAACCAGCAATAACAACAAGTATACACAAATTGTGATAGAGGAAATAATAATAATAATAATAATAATAATAATAATAATAATAATAATAATAATAATAATAGAGGAGTATAATACAGAGCATATATAATATAATATAATATAATATAATATCGTAATTATGAGGTAAATATGCAATAAAAATTAAAAAAAACCTTTATAGTACTAGTGATAGGAACTCTCCAGTAATCGTAAATTAGGAAAATCTCTAATCTCTATATAATAAAATGACTGCAAAGTATCGTAGGTTTGCAACAACAGATGCCACATACGTATTCACTACATCTAGTGTATTAGCCACTATCTCATGTAGCTTCCGAATACCATTTTATGCATATTTAGTCATTATAATAAATTGCTACGTTACATCCGACGAGCAAAATCATCAATATCGCAACATCTACAAAGAAAAAAATTCTTTTTTTCTCTCCAAATATTCAGTCCCACTACCGCTATCAGCTGTCACATAAACTAATTCTACATATTCCTCTGATACTGTGATTACACCCACCGTAAGTAGTTAATAGATAAATAGACATAACACAATCTTTGAAATTCTTGATTCACACATAATAAAGTTTTCTTTCAAAAAATTCCGCATTCTCTGATTGGCTGAGCTCTGAAAATTCTAATACACCAAAATGCATTTATTCAGTTGATAACCGAAGGCTTACTAACATTAAAATATCGTGTCACAACATTTTCCCTCTTTGTGTTTGTTTCTGTTTATTTGGTTACACATACGCATCAAATATTTACTAAACCCACTTCCGTTGATAAATAATTAGAATATTACCTAGCGCCATTTTCTTCTAAAAACTACGTCCGAAAATAAAGATATTTTCTTCATATAAGAAAAGAAATTATAAAACTCTCCGCTTCCTACACTTGCCTGTTCTGTATATAAGAAGAAAAAAAAACACAAATTTATTAACTTATTCACTTACTTTCCGTGCGTTCTTTTGTGGTCTTATGTTCGATTTAACACGGGTCTCAATTATAAACAAAAACGCCTTTCGCTCGATTTTCGAATTTCGCTACAATAACCCGAAGGAACAAAATCGTTTATAACCATTCTCATTAATTATATTTGAATGCAATATTTTCTATCGAAAAATATGTGCGAGAATAAGGATATTTTCTTGGTATCTTTTACATGATGCCTACCTACACAATTTTTGAAATAACAGCTGTTACAGATTTTTTACTCTAACATATAAACAAAAAAAAAAAAAAACGCTATTCGTTCGATTTCCGAATTTTGTTTCATTAACACGGTGGAATAAAAATGTGTACTATCATTTCCATTAATTATATTTAATACCAATAATTTCTATCGACAAATATGTGCGATTACTACGATCTTTTCTTGGAAAGTTTTACATGAGGTCCACTTAAACAATTTTCTTTAAAATGGCGGATTTTGTAGGTTTTGACTATGCTAAATAAGAAAATGTCATTTAAATTTTGTAGCGACAAGTGTTTTTCGATATATAAACACCTGTATCATGAACTAATTCACTTGCCCTTATCTAACTCCTCGTGTTAAGAATGACTTTCTTAATAGATCCACCCAACCTCTCCATGTTTAGAACTGCTTTTGAGGTAAACCCCCCATTTGGGGGAGATATTTTCTCCAAATGGAACTATGATATTCGTTGCCAAGATACCCACTCACATATATTATTAAAGAATGGAGGAGCAGTTTAAGTCGCAGAAAAGTGGATTTCTTTCTGCTGGGTGGCTGTCTCTGTCGCAGATTAATAGATTTGTTTATCGCGGCCAGTGGATATCATAGAATAATACAAGTCTTATATCTCGAAAACCAATTACTTCTTAAAATTAAAATGATATTTACTTATTCAGCATAGTCAGAAAACCGTTAATAGTCGTTATTATAGAATTTTTGAGGTGACCCAATGTAAAAATTTACCATTTTTTATAAAAAATACAGTTTGCCAAACTACTTACTTTTAAGGCATACTCTTCATGACTTGTACATTCCTTTCCTATCATAATATTTTATATCCAGTAGTATTGAGAAAATAAATATATTAACTATACATTTTGCTGTGTTTTTAATTTGTTCATTTAGAGAAACCGTATTCTTCACTCTTAAAAATCTGGCAGCATCTATAATAGGTTATAGTAACACAAACAATACCTAAGTTAATAACTAAATTACTGATAACAATAGTATTATTGAAAATAGTTGGAGTTCCTTAAATATGAGAAACTGTGCATTACGTGAAAGCTGCTTTACTACAAATCTAGTATATAAATGTGAAGTAATTTCTACAAATGTTACTAATGCTTACATCTGTGGTGACAGCATCACGTCCAAATAAACATACAGAGACAGTATGCGCTTTTTCAGAACAATAAAATTTAGAAGCCCATAAATCTTCCACTTAATTAGCTAGATTTATTAGTGAATTAGTTAAAAATAAATCGCATTATTAATTCCAAATCTCAATGTTTGATGAATAAACAAATATATTTATATATCTATCAAAGTTAAATTATCTATATGTGTGTGTCTGTGTGTGTACATTTCCCTACCTAGTTACTCTCTTAATTTTCAGTCTACAGACTCGAGATGTGACATAAGGTGTTTTCGGCCAGAAATGTGGCTGTCAAGTTTAAGTTCAACGATTTGACCTTTGGAAACTCTACTAAACTCCTCCGCCAATGTTGGGTCTAACAAATTGAAATTTTATATGTAGGTTACTTGGGCATAGATAAAACTTTTTCATTCGATTTGAGCCCGAAAACAATAATATTAAGAGGTCAAAATTGGGGCCCAAGGTAAAAACTTTGACACCTGCGGTACCTACCAAATTAGTCGGCCAATTTTTGGTTTAAAACTTGGAAATTTGACATAAAGGTATTCACACATAGAGCAATCATTCTAATTGTTTTTGGAAGAAAGTTTTCCGTCTAGAAGTCAAAGTTCAAAAGATATTACCTTTGCGGTCTCTAGCAAACTATTCAGCCAATTCGGGTCTAAACATGTGAAATTTTACATAAAAGGTATTCAGATATGCAGAAAGCATATGCGTAGTTGAGCGAAGACGTGGCTGCCAATAGGTCAGAGTTAAATGAGTCGACCTTTACAGGCTCTACTAAATTCCTCCGCCAATGTATGGGCTAAACACTTGAGATTTTAAATGTAGGTTATCTTGACACGACTGAAAGTTATATATATATATATATATATATATATATATATATATATATATATATATATATATACAGTAATGAACAGTCATAAGGCCCGAGCAAGGCCGGACTACACAACTAGTACCTAATAAGATAAACATGCAACTTCTGTACTGTGGAATTATTTCTATATGCAAACATCTAGGGGGGATTTTCTCAATAAAAACAACATTAAATTATACATAATTGCATCAGTAGAATGAGATATGTTGTAGCGTATTTCAAGCCCATTGAAATTTTAGAATGCTTATTTTGCAAAAGCTATATATAGACATTAATGATTTAGTAATAGACGTAAAATATAACAACATAAATATAATCAAGTAATAACTATATACTAGCATAAAAATATTGTCTACAATATTGAGAGAACAATTAAGAAATTATGAGAAGTGAATAATTAAAAATATATTGCGTAGGAGTAGAAAGTAGAATTAGGCAAAATATATCAATAGAATCTTTCATATAAATGCAATAGGGTCAAAGCTCATTTAATTAATTAGTGGTCAGACCTTTTTTTGTAGTTTGTGTATATTAGTCATTTTAGATAAATCGTATGATTATATACTGTAATGTAATACAGTGAAGAATTAATGATAATAATTCTTTCCTGTAAGAAGGAGGAACATTCTAATGTTTCATATCCCTTATCGTATTTAATTTCTCGCTAAATATAAAAATAGCAAACTCTGATCCACAATCTCTATTGTAATTGTTTTATTTTTAATTTTTGTTAAGCAATGCTATTTATAAGTTTTATTCAAATAATGTAGATGTTTTAAATCAACATGTTAGATTCAGAATCTTGAAAAATAGATAGTAACATTACACACATATATATATATATATATATATATATATAGATAGATAGATAGATAAATAGATAGATAGATATAGAGAGATAGATTAACAGATAGATATAGAGATAGATAGATATAGAGAGAAATAGATTATTTATATATGTACACATCGCTGAAAATATACAAAATAAGATAAAGGAAATACATAATGGAAAAAAAAACCTCTAAATTATCCCATAATATAAATGTTAATTTATTTTCTCCTACTGAATAAATATGTAATATATATTCTACTGAAGTGCATTGCTATATATATATATATATATATATATATATATATATATATATATATATATATATGCAGACCAGTGTAGAAGAAGAATGATAGTAGTTAATAAATAGTCTAAATGCAAAGCAATAATTTGACTGTAAAATATTAGATCATGGGGACACAACCGAAGACAGCTTTTTGGTATGATTTATCGTTCGAAATAGAAAAAAAAAATAACGAAACTAAACATTAAAAAGGAAATTAAATTTCGTTTACTTGTAACTAATTACCTAATAAAACAACTGATTAACTTTCTCCAGAAAAGTCCCAGAATGTTTTTAAAAAGTAAGTTGTTTGGTGTGAATCTCATTACTTTTAAGGAATTACAGTTTATTAAAACAATATTATTCTCTTAAATTAAATGATAATCTTCAACCGTTTTTATTAAGAGAAATATAGAAACTGTCTCTGGTAAGGTGTTTGATGATTTTCCACAATTAAACCCAAAACTTATGCAACATTCCAAAAACGAGCATTATAGTTTATTCTGTTTTGAGTATGTATTTTGTTGTAGCGAAAGTTAAATGAACTACTCATCAGAAACAAAAGTATATTCTCTCATAAAATGTTTGAAAATTGTGTTCGTATTTGAGGTTGAAAAAAAATTATCAAAACACGTTACTGAATATAAATTGAGATATTTCAAGTTAACATAAAATATAAGAAAAAAGCCACGGAGTTTCTTGCATTATTTATATTCGCCTACCGAAGATAAGTCCTTTATTTTCAGTTCAACGTGTTAAATAATCTTATTTCGCAAGCTTTTATATAATTGAAAAAGTTATAACTATATTTAAAAAAAGTTAAGTTTATGTTTGAATAATGCAAAGAATTTAAACAAAACCGCTTCAGATAAGATTTATAACATATTTATAATAAAACATCTAAGATTTAATTAGACTTACTAGCCGATCAGAAGATCTTAAATCATACGTTACGAAATCAGAATCAATTTGATGAGAGATAAGGTTTAAAGGAAACCATTTATTAACTTGAAGGAATTCAAATGACACAAATGTTATCCATAATTTTCCTTCTTCCAATCCTAAGAGAAACTATTAAATTTATTTTCATAAAATTACTGGAAAAGAACACAACCAATGAGAATATCTTCATTGTAAAATATATCAGATGTCCTCGCAGGAATAATATATAAGGTTGTTTCGCAATTTGCTTGATAACATATCAATTTGAAAAAAAGTATTTTTACATCATCCAGTAAAGCCTAAATCATATTACCAGTCATTGACGAAATTTATTTATATTCGAAACTAAACATTCGGATGATTATTAATATCAATACGTTTTATTCATATTTATTTTTCAGTTTAACTGAATAATTAAATGCATTTACTAATATAACTAACCCCTCATATAATTACCTTGTGTTGATTTATTCATTTATGTTTAACATTATTTAATATTTATTCATTATTTAATATTTATTCATTTTTTATTTAAACGTTATTTTATTTCTATCGATCAATGGATCTATATATCGATCAATGTATCTATATATTCGTCCAGCTTTTATCCTTATATACACACATATATACCTATATATATATATATATATATATATATATATATATATATAAAAGTTTAGTGATTATATTTAAATTCTGAAGAAAAAACATAGACACATATATTCAAATTAAGAATTTATTGTTTGACAAAAGGAATATATAGAATTGATTCAGGAAATCAACAGAACCCTTTCTATATATTCATTTTTCAAACAATAAGTTTTTAATTCGAATATATGTGTCTATATGTAGTTTTTTCAGAATTTAAATATACCCATTAAACTTATATATTGCTCTATGCTTAAATATTGAGCTTCTCCTTTTTGGCTTGGATCGCCCTGAAAGTATTACTTCAAGTAATATCTATCAGGATCTTTCATCTGATTTCTAATCAGTGTCTTATCTCGATTATATATATATATATATATATATATATATATATATATATATATATATATATATATATATATATAATTAGATATATACGCAAATTCGTATATATATATATATATATATATATTATTTTAGTGCACCCCTACATATTTAAATCTTAATACCTAACGAAAACAAAAATATAAATTGATAAAAAAAATAATGTATAATATTTCAAGAATCTGATGCACATTAAACATCAATAGACCTAAACATACCTTAATACTGTCAAAAACAAAGAACGGCATTGATCAATAATAATCAAATAACAACAATAATTATTAATAATACACTAAAAGTCAGCGTTTAACTAATGCAAACTCGTAGCTGGTCTGTCTTAAATTATCTGAAATACCAGCAAAGGAAGAATTTTCCAAATATTTCTCATATGTTTTCTCGTCTCTTTGGTGTTCATACATAAAGTGAATTTCACAGGCTTATATGATAGCAGACATATTCATAATTGTACCATATTTCCAAAAAGAAAAGGTCGATATAAAAGCCTTTGATCGTGACCACCCATCATATTGAAACTGGTTAATGATCGGCTTGTTTATGCGAATTAGTTGGCCTTCCATGATTTTGAGGGGCATGTTACAGTGTTAGACAACTAAGATGGGGCAATTTTTTAGAAATATGATTCTAAATTCATTTTGGAGGACGCCATGTGTTACAAGGTAGTGGAAGAGATTTGTCCGGGGAACATAGGTGCCATGTAAGCCGGTAAGATTTACCGAATTTAGTCATCCCGAAGTACGAGTTGTTTATGTAGACATATTCCCCTATAGGATACACGATATTGCGAGTTTTTAGTTTATTGTCGTCGGGTTAAATGAGTCGTTTTAATTTGTTTTATAAATGATGAATCTAAGTTTAGCATTTTTTTTTTCAATAATAAAAATGTACTTACGTACGATAGTTCTTTTTTTTCATCGATTTTTAAATTAAAAGCTACATGAAAATGCAAGTTCTTTTAGGTTTTGTCTTTTTTACTTTGCTTTCCTTTTGTGTATACAATTTTTCAAAGATTCACTCTTCACATTAAAACATCTTATCTCTTGGGCATGAATTGCTCTTAGGATATGGTATTTTCCGCAGTACAAGGTCAGCATTCATTGAATTATTGGGCGTATGCTGGTTTATGTTCGATTTTTCTCCATATTAAAATTGATTTTAGTCTGTAAAATTGGATTAAACTCAAATTTAAAATTATGTTATTATAGATTTTAAATTATTTTATTATATACATTTTTAAAAATTATACGTTATTAATGTAATTTAATGTAATTTACACTCAATTTCAATTCTAAAACAATAGGAAAAAACTAAAAAAACTATGTAGGATAATATTGTAGGAAAATCCCTTCGGCTATATTAGTATCCCCCCCAAAAAAAAACATGAAAGGGTTTAAAATGTTAAATGCATTTCGATATAATGAAATTGAATTTTTATTTTTAAGTGATATCAAATAAATTTGAAGTTTTAAATTTAGTACAAATATTTTTAAAATTAATTGTGGTTTTAATATTAAAGGTACTTATAAAGATTTCTTACATTGAAATTTGATTTTAAATTTAAGACAATTTAATTGTAAATTTAATAAAATCGTCAAATCTGATAAATAAGGGTGTTTTTGAGAAAACGAGAGTTAAACGTGAACTCGCAATGGATGGATATATTTCCACTTCCGGTTATAAAAGAGATGAGCATTGGCTGAAGAAAGCTTGATATGGGTATCTCAACCGTCCCTAATTTTCCGAGGGTACCACTTACTTGTTTCATCTAAAACAGTCTGTAAACAATATATATATATATATATACACATATATATATATATATATATATATATATAATTAGTATATTTAGAGATTCATGAACACTGATTTTTGTAAAAAGACTTTCAACGTCAAGGGAAGCTATACATATATACATCCGTTTTTTATAATTTACTTATATATATATTTTTGTTAACACGACTAGCGTTATAAATTAAGATCTTAGAGCTGATTCATATATGAAATAGAAATGGTTTTGCTGACATAAAACAGGCCATTAATATTCAATTCATAAGCTCGTAACATCGTTGCGTTAAACAGTTTCTTAATAGATTTTTCGTTTTATGGTTATAAACAAAGATAACGTCATCAATGACACGCGATCCACGTATCACGGACATACGAATAACGGTGTAATGTACGATATGGCATATTTAAAATATTTCTTTCTTTTATGCAGCTATATACATAACTTTCTCTCTCTATCTATCTCCCTCTCTATTTATATATACACACACACACACACACACATATATATATATATATATATATATATATATATATATATATATATATATATATATATATACATGTGCGTGTGTGTGTCCCAATGAAATGAAACATCGTTTGCCGTAAGATTTCATTAAAGTTTCACGGAAACGGTTACCATTAGATCATACAATAATTACGTTTTTTTTTTATTTTTAGATTCAATGCACCACTTTTAATACACTACGAGTCACTACATTTAATATCAAACACTATATAATATAAAGATGAGCGTTATGTATTATTTATTATGGTTGTAAAACTGATATCTGAAACCATATCGTCTATTTTTTTAGTAAAAAGATCTGCTGGATACAATAGATAGTTTCCGATTTTTAAAGGGATATTTTGATGTTCCAAGATGTTATAGTTTCTACAATCAATACCCGTAACATATCAATTATAATATTTGAAACGTTTGACAATGCAAAAAAAATGATAATATATGAATGATATTCATATATCAAAACATATTTATCTATGATCATTACTTCTTATTTTTATAATTGTAATAAAATATAGTCATGTTTTTACACTGTATGTATTTGTATATAGAACTTACTGTGCATTGTGAGTAGCTTTTAAATGATATATCTGCAAATCTTTCACAAATAAATTATTGCTGATTTAATTAAGCACTTAATAAGAATAGGATTGAAAATAATGTTTTACATATAGAAACAATAAAATTCTCTAAAAGAAACCAGGTCTAGCAAACATTCGAAAAAAAAAAACGGATGAAAAAATTGCATTTTCAAACAATTTTATACGTTAAAAAACTAATTCTCGAGCACAATCGTTACAGCAGAATATCTGCTAATTTAAAAAGAAAACTGTTGGGAAGAAAACAATACGGAATCAAGGTTGTAATAAACATGGGTAATACAAGATGGTCTCTGGCAATAAAACCAGGCTTTGATGAGATAAAACGGGCTATGCCGTTTTCTTTATTTGTTCTTTATTTATTTAAAAGAATATGGTCGCTTAATATTGCGAAAACCAGGAGGAATAGTATACTCTTTTTGTCTTTAAAAATGATATATCCGGTAGCTATTTTGTAGGTTGCCGAGTAACACTCCAGATCGACATGTTGAAGTGAGATTAGATAACTCTCCAAAGTCAATGATGCGAGGGGTGGGCAAAACATCGGAAAATTATCTGTATGTAGCGTGGTTAGATTAGGCTCAAGCGGGTCGTGCGATGGGGCGACGTGGGGACAACTAGTTTATGGAGAACTTACCTAACCACCGACCAACTACAGAGTGGATCAATAATACTGAGCCTTTTAGCTGATTCTCTTGTATAAAAATAAGGATAGATATTCGACATCATAAATTATTATCTCAGCATTATCAAAGAAATCTTCAATGATGTCATGAACTTTGTTGCTCTTCTTTCTGGCGTATCTAATGGCAAAATAGATAGTATCCGAAAAGGTTAAAATGCTGTACTAATTAGCAGAAATGTACGATTGGTTAAAAGAATCAAGCTGAACTATTTGATGTCCGTGGTCTCTCGGGATACAGTAAATCACTTATCTAGTTGGCCAGTATATACTATATAACCTCACTAAACATACAGAAGTAGAAACTATGAGCTTGTCTAAAAATAATAATCATTTTGTAATGAAAAAGATTTGATAGCCCAAAATATGAAAAAGTTTAAAGAGTTATTATAAAGAGGAAAACTGTTCTTAAGGTAAATATAACCTCAAACATTAAAAGTGTTAACTTTCTTGAGGAATACCTGAATCTTATCAAGGGTACATAAAAATAACTTATAAAAAGAGGATGATGAATCCTATGTATGTCCATACTCTCTAAAATCACACAAAATCGATCATCAAACACAGTCTCAAATCTATCTGTAAAAGAATTCGTTTTAATTGCTCAGCCAAAGCATAATTGAACCACAATAAGATCATTTATAATATGGACCTTAAAAAATCAGCTATAAAAGGGCTAGACTACAAATAAATATTGAACTTACAAAAAAATCTTTAATCCGCTTTAAAAGATAACACAGAACCTAACAAAGTAAAAAAAAAGTTGCTTTATTAATAAATCTGAATGTACTGCAAACAAAATTTCTTAGTTATTTATCAAGCAAATAGAAAGTACCTAGTGCCGCTCTACGGCTTTCAGTTTCGGAAATGATAGACTTGGAAGTATGGTGACAGACACATAATCTTTTATATATTAAACTAATTATTACCTTAAGCTAAAATTGAAACTTGACTGCATAGGCGACAGTCCGTGCTTCTAACCGTTACAGTATTTGGCCGTTGCCAAAATCGGTAAGCGAAATTACAATGATTAATCATTTTCAACTGCTAAGCACTATTTGTTCACAGAAAAAGCGTTGTTTTATACACTAGCGACAATATATGTATATGTACACACACACACCCATATATATATACATATATATATATATATGTATACATATATACATACATACATATATACACAATATTTTTACAAGAAATATGAACAATTGTTTTTAAACTTACAGTTGCTAGTGTTTCATACTGATGCAATCATCAGTGTAGAAAGTGATACTTACTGCTAGTTGGGGAATTGAGATCAAGTTACAAACACACTTATCGCTTTACAAGAAAATATCTTATCTTCTGAACTCCCGGAAACCAATACAAAAACTGAAAAGAATTAAGTATTATAAAAGCTTTGTCGGCTGGCATTTACACTAGACAGATAACAAGCGTATTAACCGGCTAGAAGTCGTAATGTTACATTCGGTCTCTCTCTCTCTCTCTCCCTCTCTCTATCTCTCTCTATCTATCTATCAAACTCTCTCTCTCTCTCTCTCTATATATATATATATATATATATATATTATTTTTTTTAATATACTTATCCACTGCCACGTGTTTCGTCGTCTACGACTGATCAGAATGGCTGAATCTAGCGAGACTCTGATGAGTCGTAGATGAGGAAACACGTGTCAGTGGATAAGTATATTTTTAAAAATAATATATATGCCGCTTCCCATTAAGGGGGTACCAGGTTGGTCAATGGGAAAATTATTCTCAACAAACATTTAGGTAAAAATGCACTTTCGTATAAATACTTGAATTCATTCAAGAAAGTATCGCTTACAAAAACAAATAAAAACATCTACATAAAAACACGGTACATTTAGTAATCAGGCGAGGCAGCCGCCTGGTAGAGGTTTAGGCTTCTTATCACGGGGTCCCGATTTTGAGTCTCGCTAGATTCAGCCACTCTGATGAGTCGTAGACAACGAAACACGTGTCAGTGGATAATTATATTTTAAAAAATAATATATATTCCGCTCCCCATTAAGGGGGTACCAGATTGTTCAATGGAAAAATTATTCCCAACAAGCATTTAGGTAAAAATGCACTTTCGTATAAATACTTGAATTCATTCAAGAAAGTATCGCTTACAAAAACAAATAAAACCACACACACGTTGCCCGCATGTGAGGTGTATGCTGATAAAAATAAATAGATCGATTTTTTTAAAATTTGCCCCCTATTATGATCCCTTAACATTTATTGTTCAGAACTCTCATCAAGTTATTATGTTAGATCCATGTCAAAGGAACCTATATCTAAAATTTCAAGTGTTTTGACCCAAACTTGTATGAGGAGTTTTGTAGAGTTATCAAAGGTCAAATCGTTGAGCTACTACCGCTTAATCGCCAAATTTCTGGCCGAAAACGGATCACATCGATTTTCCCAAATCTCAGAACCCTGTATATAAAATTTCGAGTCTGTAGACGAAAAATTGACAAAGTTACTGCGTAGGGTAATGTACACAGCAGACACACGGACACACACACAGACAGATACACAGAAAAGTTCACTTATAGATATATAGATAGATAAATAGATTTGTTTAACAAAAATATATACGTATACATAAATATGTATGGAAACAATTTTGTGTTTACTATAAACTCTTTTCGCAATTATTATGCAAGTATAAACCATGTAGAATATCTCCATGAATATAATTACAGGTAATAGTTAACTAAGGATGATTATCCCATTAAAACACCGAAGTAACTAATAGGGAATTAAATAAAATGAATGTTTAAAAGAATATGCAAATTAGCTAGATCATTTGCTAGTTAATGCAATTCCACAACCATGGTATAAGAAAATTGTATTTTCTTTTTACATTAATAGAAAAGAGGGGTTTTTATATAGATATCGATACACAAAAATAAAACCAAATTTATAGGAGTATAGATAACATTTAAGCCCGGCGTTGTCCGGGTGTTTGGAGGTTTATGTTGAGCAAAAAGAAGGGCCAATTGTTTAACTTTGACCCCTATTATGACCCCTTAACGTTTATTGTTTTGGGTTCAAATAAAGTAATTAAGTTATATCCATGTCCAAGGAACCTATATGTAAAATTTCACGCGTCCGGTTCCAAAATTCTCGGAGGAGTTTGGTAGAGTTCTTAAAAGTAAAATCGTTGAAATGTGACCCCTTAACAGCTCAATTTCTGGCGCAAAACGGATTTCGTCGATTTTCCCGAATCTCAGTACGCTCTATATTAAATTTCGAGTTTGTACGCTTAAAATTGACAAAGTTATTGCGTAAGGAAATGTAAACACACACAGACACACACACACACACACACACAGAGAAAGCCAGGCATGGTCACTTTTATAGATACAATAATAAAAAAGCATTGGAAATGCAAAAGGATATAGGGATGGTATGCCAAAAAGTATACAAACAAGATAGCTATGAATAGTAAGCACATGGAAATAGAATTGCATCACAAAGTATAGCCCTATAGCTTTTCTCCAATCTTCATTCCGTGCCATCATTACGGTTGTAAAAAGCTATAGGGCTATACTTTGATGCAATTCTATTTCCATGTGCCTAGCCATTCATAGCTATCTTGTTTGTATACTTTTTGGCATACCATCCCTATATCCTTTTGCATTTCCAATGCTTTTTTATTCTTGTTAATTAGTATTTTACTTACAGCCTTATTTTTAAAGTTACATTCATGATAGTATTGTCTTTTTTAGGAGGCGGCTCATTGCCGCCTCCATTAGTAGCAGGTCGCTTCCTGCTGAGTTTTAGGTCTTTGGGTTTCGGGCCTTAGGGGTTGCCTCTTGGTCCTCCATCGGTTCTATATTACATAGAGAGTGCTACCGCCTCTCTGATAAAACAGTTAGAGTATTATAAAGTTCTAAAATGTTCATACCTTCAATATTAAATTTTTCTTGGTTCATTCTTTGGCGTTTTGGCAAAGATTTGGCAGTTTTTAATAGTTATATTTATAATAGTATGTGCATGAGGCAGCTTTTTCCCCTTGGGATCCCTGTTATACCGTGCTTTTGAGTCAGCACGTGAGGCAGCCTTCTTTTTTTCTGGTTCTTTGTTATAAAGAGCACGTGAGGCAGCTTTTTCCCTCGGAATCCCTGTTATACAGTGCTTTTGAGTCAGCACCTGAGGCAGCCTTATTTTTTTCTGGTTCTTTGTTATAAAGAGCACGTGAGGCAGCCTTCGTTTTTTCTGGTTCTTTGTTATAAAGAGCACTTGAGGCGGCCTTCTTTTTTTCTGGTTCTTTATTATAAAGAGTACGTGAGGCAGCTTTTTTCTCCTCAGAATCCCTGTTATACCGTGCTTTTGAGTCAGCACGTGAGACAGCCTTCTTTTTTTCTGGTTCTTTGTTATAAAGAGCACGTGAGGCAGTTTTTCCCCTCGGGATCCCTGTTATACCGTTCTTTTGAGTCAGCACGTGAGGCAGCCTTCTTTGCCTCAGGATTTGCATGATACTTAATTTTTATTATTTCAGCATTTTTCTGATAGTATTCTTTTTGCTCAGATAATACCTTGACTTTGTTTTTTCATTGTCTATATTTCTCTGAGCTTTTTTACTACGTGCTGACTTTGGCAGTTTTTATTAAATGTAAACATATAACACTTATGTGTATCTTACTATAATATCACTTATCTTATAGCAAGACAACTCTCGTAGAATTTAGATACTGCCTCGTCACCAATAGTTAAAGTGTGGAACGATATATACACCAATAGTGTAGTTGTTATCTTTATATGAAGTCCTAATCAGTGACAGTGTGAGGTTACTTGGTTAATGTATTGTAGTTTATTTTAGAAAACTTACTTGTTTTTATTAGTAGATTGTGTATAGTAGCCACAATATCTAGTTATTTTTGTGGCTAGGGCTTGGATTTTGATTCTTTTTGGTCAGCTTCCAGTGAGTTCTTAGAAGATGACTTTCTTGCAGTTTCTTTTGCGGTGAATTTAACTTATTTCCTTTGGCGTTTGGTGAGTTCTAAGAAGAACTGGTCTGATCTACTTTTCTTAGCGAGCGAAGAGATTCAGCTGCATTTAACAATGGTTGCTATAGTGTATTTTTGCGCATGCGTGAGAATTTCAAGTTTCCTCCTTATTTTTCAATAGTTTGACAGTAGTCGTGTCTTTCTACCAAGAGCGACAGACGTCAGTTTTAGCCGTGATCGTCTAGAGGTTAGGACCCCACGTTGTGGCCCTGCTAACCTAGGTTCGAATCCTTGTCACAGCATTGACATTTTGTACATATTTTACAGTCCAAAATCTGAAGAATTATTTGTTTTTATAACATTGTTTTTTGACGTCGTACTTGCTGATAGGTTACTCTTATAACAATTTTGATCAACTGAGATAAAGATTTCGTGGTTTCATTAACGCTGGTGGGTTACTGTTCAAAGAAAAAACCTTAAGGTTCACCTCAAATATTCAGCATCCAAGAAATATAGGCCACTGGCAAACTGGAACGTCTGTGAGCATCCGGTGTATTATATTGAGCTGTCCCTTTTGAGAGAAGTTCCGTGTTCGAAGTGGTCTGTCTACATTTGGTATATAGTATTTAAAACTTGTTATTACACGTAATCTTATTTAATTATGGAGTTAGCTAAAAAGCGATGGGTCACTGCACTTCTCCGTGTAAAGAGCAGTCGATTGATGCTTGAACTGCTGTCAGAGACCGTTCGTACACCGAGATACATCGTCTCAAAAGAAAGAAGAAAGCAGAAGAAGAAAGAAGAAAGAAGAAAGAAGAACAATTGCCCATTTTGTACCCTTTTATTTTTTGCTCTCTTTTGACATTTTAACCGACGTTCTGACACTCGCTGGATTCGTAAGACGCTTCTCTGTAAGAATATGTGCTTTTTGAAACTTATAAGTTGATTTTAGTTGAGATTTGGATAGTTTTGTTTTGTAGGCGTATATAGGCGTGTACGGGCCATCCCTATATAGAGAGTGCTACCGCCTCTCTGATACTAGGATAGGTGGCCGGCGTTGGTCAGGTGTTTGGAGATGTATGTTGAGTAAAAAAGAAAAAAAAAGTGGTCAATTTTTTTGATTTTGCTGATTATTTGATTTTGATTATTTGACCCCTATTATGACCCCTTAACATTTATTGTTTTGGGCTCAAATTGAGTTATTAAGTTAGATACATGTCAAAGGAATCTATATCTAAAATTTGAAGTGTTTAGACACGAAATTGTCGGAGGAGTTTGGTAGACTTCCTGAAAGTTAAACTTTGACCCCTTAATCGCCAAATTTTTTGCCGAGAACGGATCACATCGATTCTCCCAAATCTCAGTACCATGTATATCAAATTTCGAGTCTGTAGACTAAAAATTGACAGAGTTATTAAGTAGGGAAATGTACACACACAGACGCACAGTCACACAAATTCACAGCCCAACCGATATTTTCCCTTTTATAGATATATAGATATGTATACCAGTTGGCTGCTAAACATTTTTCGCTCGAAAAATACGCTTAAATATAATATTTTGATTATGCAGATTACGTATTAATTGTTATATTACATTGGACCCAATACATAGTAATAATTTAAAAAGTTTTAAAAAACGACCCGCGCGCCATCACCAAAAAACGACACCTCGACGTTTAGCTTACGATTTACTTTTCTTTTGACGTTAGAACCTCAGCTATGAAGACATTTTTGCTGCGAGGCAAAAATTAAAACATGAACCAATAGCTGTGGCGGTACGCATGGTTATTCGTAATTCCGTTGTTCGACCATAACCTGGCAATTTCCTATTTTAAAAATGTGCACTGATTTTTCATGGCTTAAACCGATATATAAAGTTTCGCATCGGTCTGAATACACTATACATTAAGTTTCATCCATATAGACAAAAATCTGAGAGATAATTTTCGTAGAAAAAATCAAATATATATATATATATATATATATATATATATATATATGATTATATGTATATATACATATATATATCCATAATATATATATATATATAAATAATTATATATATAATTATATATATATATATACAATATATATATATATATATATATACACATAAAATATCTATAGAAATAGGTGTATGTTTAATCCAATCTATTTACGCAAATATTACACAAGTATATATCATGTAGAATGTCTGCATAAATATAATTACACGTAAGAGGTGATACATATTTATCAACAGATGGCCTCAATTCCTTGATATGTAGTTACCCCTTTGTAAGAAATAAATATATATATATTCACCGGGGTCGTTCCAAAATACGTCCAAGTGACTACAATATGGTCATCTTCAATCCAACACTAAGAAATTCTTGTTGAACCCTCCTCGTAAATAATTTAATAATACCGAATTATTACACTAGTCCTAAAGACTACCGTGAATGCATTAACCTTCATCTCTAAGTGGCCACACGGTCTTGATATATAGTGATCATTTTGTAAAAAGCAAAAACATATTTACGAGGGTCGTTTAACCCAAAATACCTTCGAGTTTGTTATTTCAAAACTTAAAACGTTGAAGCGGTATGAATAAAGAAAGGGAAACCATTTAAATGATCGACCTCTTGTGCTTCGAAATTGATTTTATTCATAGGAAGCACTATTCTTAATGCACGTTTTCCGACTTCTTTTAATGTCTCGGACATAAAAAAAACTCTGACTTCGCTTTGTCACTTACATCCTCCTCGGCACTGCGAGATCAACAAACACATCTTTTTACTGCGTTGAAATACACTGCATCGGCTTCGTAAACAGTCAACAAGCGCCAATGAACATTGACTGGTTCACTGTTTTGTTTTGACGCACGTCTATGATATGGGTTGCTCTTTTTCGCCTCTCACACGCTTAATATATACAACAAAGATATAGAATATTCAGGTCCTGAACCAATAAAGATTCTCAGGATTACATACAATTTACCACCCTCTTTACTTCAGTCGGGTGGAATAAAAATAGGAGGCACTACTTTTGGAACGTCGATCGCATGCTTATATCCAAAATGAATATTATAAGTATAAGAAAGAACAATGTTGTAGTAAACAAATGTTTGTACCATCATTACTGGCAATAAGAGCCATGCAGAATGGGTCGCCCTTGCTGCAAGACGAATGGCATAAGAATCAGAAAATGAAAAAAAATCCGCTGGCAACGTCTCAATCTTATGATGAATGATTGTTTACAGTACTGCAGCGATCGAATAGTATGACACAACATGTTTATTGTAAGATATGGTGTCTTAAATGTAGTGGCTTTAAATTGTCGGACAAACATCTATGGAGATTAGACATCAACATAAGACTTTTCCCTGAGCAACTGAAGACAAGTAAAGTCTATCAAAGTACATATAGATAGACATGAGCGCACGACTGTGATCCATACCAGGGGCTAGCTCATGCTAGTGTATTGTAATAAGGTATGTGTATAGTTATACATATATATTAAATGACAGAGCCAGTGGCGCTAAACGAGTTATCCATTACTTAAAGAAGATAGCTCTACATACATACATAAGGCGTGGCGGATTATTTTCAAGTCAACTTAAAGAAAGAAAACGGGTGTCAGAAGGACAACAAATAATATACTATAGACATTTTTTGTTTTAATTGTTATTATAATGTTGGTAGATGGAACAACCATTAAACTTACATAATATGTAATTACGCAGTAAAAACCTGTACACATCTTCGGAGGTAGTGGATAATTCCGATATATACGCACCAGAACAGTTTGGTCATCAATTTTATCCTTGATCTCCCTTGTTGAACTATATTGCAAGAAAGCTTTGATATTTAGAAGCCGTATCGAACGTTGAGGAATAGAATTATTTAAAAATCAGAAAGAGAGGATCGGGTGACAAGCAAATTTCTCGCTACGGCAGGCCTAAAAACTGGAAATAAGACATCGATAAATATTATATTGAAGACATCTAGATGGGAAAACTTTACAAAAACGTGTTTTCACAATAAAGTATTCTGCAACAAAATATATATAATGAAACTGATACAACAACGAACATGTAATGGAGAGAAGGAGCATTAGTTCAATACATTAGTGAATTAATTGTTGCTTGGTTTATAAAATGAGATTGCACGTACGTAAAATAATTCGTCATTATTGAGTAAAGTATTGATAACCTACTCGTTGCTGAATATCTATTTCAATGAATAATTCTAGAAGTGTTAGCCATGTTTACTTTCAAAACAGTTTCCGATAGTTAGTTGTTCTACACAAGTCCTGGTGGTAACTGGTTCTCAGTAGACAGTTCTCGAGTTGGAATATACAGAGAAAAAGATTACCCTGAATTGACACGAAGAAAACATATGCGATGTTGCTACAGAAAGGTTTAATATTTATGGAGCAATTCTGGTTTCTGATTGGTCGATTCGTCAGTTCCTAGCATCATCATTTATATAGAATCTCCCGACTGTGCGGGATCATACACCATAATCCCCTGGGATGATGGGATGTGTCTCCTATCGGCCTCGGCTGCAGGGAGACAGGGTAGTACAAGTCAAGGATATGTCACTTGACACTCAGCCCATCAGGTGAGGGGCCGGGAACCGGCCCAGCTCCTGTTGAACTGAGGTACACCGCCTCGCAGGCTCCCCACTTTCAGGCTTTGTGCCACATAATGCTAATGTGGGCAGCATTTAAATAACTGCCCCATCATAGTCTTACTATGATGGGATGGTCTCTTAGCGGCTTCGGCCGCAGGGAGACAGTGTAAAGTACTCGTCGAGGATTCGTTCTTGACACACATTCCGACAGGTGAGGGGCCGGGAGCCTGTCCTGCACCTGTCGGACTGAGGTACACCCCCCGGGTAAAACCCAGGAGGTCCAGCCTCGCAGGCCTTGCCACTGGGCTTTCCGGTGGTGCAAGTTTATTGCTTTTCGCCTGAGGCGTCCCGACCGGGAATACCGACGGGGCTACTCAGGCACTTTTTGCAATTACAGAACGTTTCCTTCTTTAGGGGAGCCTTCTTAGATCCTCACTTTCCGACCTTGTGCCAAATATTGCTGAGGTGTGTAGCAATTAAATATCTATCCGATTATAGGGCAAAATTATTGAAACAATAATGTAATCCACAAATGTGCATTGTAAATAAGTAAAAACAAGTATTTGTAAAACACATAAAAGTAGGAAAATAAAAATAAAATGCCATGCCTTTAGAAAACGTCAAAACTACAAATATATATATATATATATATATATATATATATATATATATATATAAAGAAGATTAGAAAAATATACCGCAGAAGAGAAACAACAAAATTTAAAATATGAAAACGAACGGAAACCAGTAAAAAAAATATTAAATTGCTCATTCGCACCCATGCAGTGAAACGCGTGAAATTTCTGGAATAAAGAAATTAAGACCAAGCAATCTCAAAAGGTAAACATTTGAACAAAACTATCATAAAAAATAGTCAGATTGAAAGATCATTCGAAGATAAACAAGTTTCAAATAATGGCCACCTTAAAACGTGCTGAAACATGAGGGATTTTGTCACATATAAACGCGGGAATTATCCCAAGGAAACATTAAAGAACATAATTGCGAGCATTCCTCTTAAAAGAAATTAGAATTATGCCATTTATTATACACACTTTTCTCAATATCGAAATAAATAATCATAGAAATAATACAGAACACACTTTCTAACTAAATGTATATTAAGACCCGCCTATTGTCATGATACTGTAATATATGAATAAATGTGGATTATATAGAAAAATATGTCAAGAATCGTTCTATTTCCATAATCTGTTAATAAATGTTAATAAATGTTAATAAATAAACGTTAATAAACGTTAATAAATGTGGATTATATCGAAAAATATGTCAAGAATCGTTCAATTTCCATAATCTGTTAATAAATGTTATAAATAAACGTTAATAAATGTTAATAAATGTTAATAAATAAACGTTAATAAACGTTAATAAATGTGGATTATATCGAAAAATATGTCAAGAATCGTTCAATTTCCATAATCTGTCTCGAGAAGCATTAATTTCGCAAAAATTAAATGCTTAGAAAAAATCGACCGACAAACAAATTTAAAAAGAGAGTAAATTCAAAGAAAATAAGTGACTGTAAACGTTTCATCAAGATTAGGTAATCTTTTTTTTTTTTGCTACAATTATGACACTATCATTTCCGGTGAGAGTTACTTGGTTGGCGTACGTCCTGTGAACGCAACCAACTCCACCCGAGAATACACGATATAAAACAATAGCAACATAAAAACATACACGCAACGGATCGATATGTCGTCGACTACACCCGGCTGGCATGGGTAGCATCTTGTGTGTTCATTGTATCGTTACAGGCAGCATTTTTATCGTCGCATTAATGAGAGGAACCGCAGACTGAAGTCGAACATTTGTACAAAACAGCGGAGAAATACATTTTTTTAATAAAAATATATAATTTATTTTACTTTTAATAGCGCGGGAGCACATTTAATCGACCCATTGTACGCGCACCAAACTGCTAACGTGGGCAAAATCCAAGTTTCAACTGTTTAAAACGATAACATTACACTTCAATTCCTCCCCTTCATTATAAGAGAGAGAGGGAGAGAGAGAGAGAGAGAGAGAGAAGGAGAATTGACGAAAGAGAGAGTGAGAAATAGAGTGAAAGACAAAAAAAGAGAGAAAGAGAGATATTCCTAAACTTTGAACATTGTTTTGTTTTTGTATGTTTCGATGGTGAGTACTTTTGGTTTTGACCTTTCGAATTCGAGGGTCTCAGACCATTTTGACTTGGCTGTTCTATTATAAACAACTTTCAGTCTTGGCGCGAGTCATATCTGATTGAAAATGTTCTAACATTTTCAAAATAACAAAGCACCGGCTAAACACATCTGCACTTCACAAGTACAGAAACTTTAGGCGCATGGTTAATGATCTCCTCCAAAAGGGTCGCTTTCCCTTGTGCCACACAATAAGGTATTTTTATATTCTTCAAATTTATTTGTAAAAATGTCACTTATATATAAAAACACACTTAGGCTAAGAGCTACCAACGATAGAAAAATGTGTATTTAAATAAGTGAGGTAACCAGCAGTTGTTATGTTTTTTATACTTATTTTATTATATTATATTTTCATTTTTAATTTCGTAATTATTTAGATCATTGAAAATATTAAAAAAAAGAAATGTTCAACCATTTTAGAAGCATCAAAATGGTCAGCAAAGACACTATTCTACATTTACAATAATTTCCATTTCGAATAACTTTTTGAAGAAGACGATTATAAACCATGAATGTCCGAAACGCGTCAAAACTATTAAAAAAAATATTTTACTTATCCAAAAATGTTAAAAATGAGAAATGAAAATATGAATCAACAAAATAATTATAAAACTATAATAACGGTTGGTGATCCCATTCATTTCTCTTTGTGTAAACAAATTAGGTTAGTTAATTGGACCGTGTCAAAACACAGTTAATTCACTACCCCTATAGCAGCAACCGAATAGCGAAATGGTTAAAAACTCCGACTGACATTTAGGCGGCCGGGTTTCGATCTTGGCTTGAGGTAGTACCTTGTTTAGCTGCACGCATGAGCTGTGAAACAGCAAACGCTTACTGTATGTGAATGAATATATGTACGTATGTATAAGTATGTATGTATATTTAAGCATGCATATATGTATGTATATATATATATATATATATATATATACGTATGAATGAACCCTTTTTCGGTCTCAACAACCAACTAGCACCGTGTGTGTTTGTGTATGTGTGTGTTGGGATGGAGAGGGTTCCCGTAAGGCGTGGTGAAGGCAACCTTTCTAGGAGAAGCAAATCTAATTAAAAAAAAAAACATAAAGCGGGAGACCAGTACCCACATTAAGCTGGTCTGCAGTTTTACTTGTTGCTGGCTATCTTGCTCTTGCATGTAGCTGGATCTCAACATTTTAAACCGAGAGAGAGACTTAGCTGTCGTACAAAGCTAAGAATCTGTAACATCATCTGTGTATAGATACCCCCTCAGGCATCTGTCTATATAAATCGTCCTGTCGAAAAGGTGTGGCGGGTGAAGGCTTGAAATGCTGGAAGCATGTAATAATTGAGCTCAATGACAGAATTCAGTGTCATGATTGCTTGAGCGTGTGAATTCTCCGGTAGGACTAAAAAAAGGCAGTGGCACTCGTCTGACAAGACTTTGCAATCATCATATACGTATGTTTAAAAATGTATGTATATATATATATATGTGTGTGTGTGTGTGTGTGTGTGTGTGTGTTTGATGTGTACGTGTATGTAGATGTGCTTATGTGTATTTAGGGGCATTTACTAAAGGAGAATTCAGACCAAAATACTAGAACATATTGGAATAGGTAATCCGAAGATCACATGAATGTATAATAAAAATATCTATAATAAAAACTATTCCAAAAGTAATATAATCTGATCATAAACTACGAAATGAACAGTCCGCCAATAATAACGAAATTTAATAAATATTTTAATGCTGATAGGTCTACTGAGCGCATAAATTTTATTAGTTGAGGTAAAACTAGCTTTGTTCATTCTATAATGCATGAAATATATGCCATAGTTAATTTTTAGGACATTCCTTATAAAATTTACAACACATGTAAATGTCATATTCTTCTATCGTTTTAGTGTTATGTCGTTCTTTTAATATTATATGCGATCTAACAAATTTAAGCGCAAGTTTCATGGAAATTCACTTTAAATTAGTAATATCAATTTTGAACATGAAGAAGCGGAAAAATATATACCACCATTTATATATACAGAAGAAGTCTCGAAATAAAGACGAAACGTTGATGAACACATATTGCGGTTTGTTTCTATTTATTTTCTCTCTTTTCCTCGTTCTCTCTCCCTCCCTCTCTCTCTCTGTATATATATATATATATATATATATATATATATATATATATATACGCATTGATAAGTTCATATATATATATATATATATATATATATATATATATGATCCAGAAAAATCCTTGAACCAAAGATTACATAAGGATTGATCTAAGAATTTTATTTGACTTAATTGTTTTATTTTCTCTATTGAAACATTTTATTTTAGCATGTTTATATATTTATATATATATATATATATATATGTATATATATATATATATATATATATATATATATATATATATCTCGACTACATGTGTATATGTGTGTGATAAGCTCGTTTGTTATATCTGCATAGGTAAATCCAATTGTTTTCAACACGCATCTCACGAAGGCATCTTCTGCCAATGCTTATCAAATCAAGTAGGAGTCGATCGAATAAGATGAGATATCTGATTGAAATGTTTATTATTCATGGATATTCATTTCCATCGGCGGATTCAGGGCAGGATATAAAATAATTGACAGGAAGTGCTCGGGTCAAAATTTAGCGCTACCGCACTGCCGATTATTTGTGGCAAATGTGCAAACATTCTGCGAATCCTCATCGTACACACGGATCCACATTTATACGCGTTAGTATAAATTATATATATATATATATATATATATATATATATATATATATATTTCTGCATATGTGCACATGTGAAGATGCATTTGTAGAAGCAAACGTATGTTTTACCTGAATTGAATTCACTGTTCTTTTGCTCCTGGTATTAACAACATACTGGATAAATAATAATAATAATAATAATAATAATAATAATAATAATAATAATAATAATAATAATAATAATAAAAAGAAGAAGAAGAAGAAGAAGAAGATAAATAATAATAATAATAAGAAGAAGAAGATAAATAATAATAATAATAATAATAATGATAATAATAATATTTATAAATATAATGATAACAATAATGATAATGATAATTGTAATTATAATAATGATAACCATAATGGTAATAATTATAGCAACAATAATAACATCAATAATAATAATAATAATAATAATAATAATAATAATAATAATAATAATGATGATAATAATAATAATATAAACCTGTGAGACGAAAGATATTTTACAAAAATGGCAGTTCAGGTTCTCTGAATACCATACAATGTATATGGGCTAAACTTCGACCAGAAGAACGTAAGGAAAATTATAATTTTACTTAGTGGTAATGTCAGTAAAATTAGATTTAAAGAATATGTTGTAATAAACGACAAAATAGATAATGATATATCTCAATGTAAGTAGCTTTGGTTATCGAAAACCGGGGTTTCAGTAGAAATCTGGTTAACCTTGTAGTCACTCAGTCTCTAGAAAAAAGCACTTGGTTTGATAAGTGAATAATCACTACTAATGAATGAAAAATCTCCAGAATAATACGTTGATTTATTTCGTATGCATAGAAAAGTTTTAGCTGTTCACAATAATTTATCAAAATAATCAATTAGCAATTTGTAATTAGTGATTAATCTGATGTCGTTCATATATGTATTCCGAGTTTACTCATTTTGCACTTAATTTCTCTACAAAATATTTTCCTCGATATTTTTTTAATTAACATTGCTTTATTTTTAACGCATAGAAAAATAAAAAGTGTTATGATTAGTTTATTTATTGCAATAATATTAATCGAATAATGTCGATTGTTTTACGGAAGAAAGAACAACGATTTCTTCGTACTTGTATTGATTTGAAAACAGTTTTTAAAAGCAATAATATTTAGACTAAATTTTGCAGCTTTATGTAGAAATCACCGCAAAAATTCTTGGTGATATTGCTTGTATAAATAATAAAATATTGTATATAAAAACGTAAGATTATTGAAAAAAAGTCGTCAAGTACGTGTGATCATGACTTGATCAGATCTCTTATTAGTTGCATCCACGCAAGGTTTGAATTCGGTTATAAAATAAAAAGGATACCGCGATCTATTTCACAGGTAAAATATCATTAACAATATTAAGTCGTGATAATTCACTAAAGTAGAGTTTATCTAATTTGCGATTATTAAGAAATGTCTAGTGCAGACATACAACATAAGGTTTATGCAAATGAGTGAGATCGATTATAAACACATAAATTACCCGGATGAAAACATGAACATAAAGTAATTTTACTTTTTTAACAATAAGGCCTTAGGTCATATTTTTAATGAATATTTTTTCTCATTTGTTCATAATAATTTGCATATATTAAAACGAATAATAGAACAGAAGCTGTGTTATATAAAAGGAACGTTCTAAAAGTAAGGCCTCCAATTTTTTTAGTCCGCTGAATAGATCGAAAAAGATTGTAACTGCTTGGACTTATGGATATACGATCTTAACGTTCTATCTTTCTGGTGCAGATATTGACGGCATGACAAAAAGAAATTAGCTTCTGCATAGGACGTGCATAAGAACATTGATTAGCTGTTTAATCCCTCCATTTAGAAAAATGCACTAATAAACATTCACCAGAACCTGTTGCATGTGTACGAAGCTGATGCAGTTGACGTCATCACAGTGAGCATATGGATTCGTTGACTTCTGAATGGCGACTGAGATAGGAGCGACAAAGCATCAAAAAGAGACTGGACAAAAGTGGTTTAAGAATACTGCGGACTATTCAGACATATATATTCGGATGCACGAGAAGTCGTCCAGTTTAATGTTACCACCTCCGTTTCCGTAGCTGAAGGCTAAAGATGTTTTAGATGAAAATAGTAAGTTTTAAATTGGAACGACCCTCGTTTTAATATAACTAATATCATGCTGCTACAAAAATGAGTATGTACATTTGAAAATCACATGCTTCAAGTTATGTGATTATGGAAAGTCTAACTTATCGCTTTAAAAAAATAATCATAATCCGTAGACAGTTTTACGATCTTTTCAAGTTTTTCAGTAACAAAGCTTTAAAGTAAAGGATAAATAAAATTATTAGTTGCGACATATGCGACTGTATAGAAGAAAAGAGAAATATTAACGACAGAAACAGTCTTAGTAATGGATCTCTGTATTTCCAACCAATTTTGAAGTTCCTACGCCTAGAAATCAAGTCCTGATTAGTGAAAACACACACACAAATACACACACATCCACACACATATACACACCCATACACACACACACACACGTATATATATCTCTCTCTCTCTCTATATATATATATATATATGTATATATATATATATATATATATATATATATATATATATATATATATATATATATATATATATATATATATACTAGCATGAAGAGCGAACGGTGTTCAGGATTGAATGGTGATGAAAAGTTTTTCATGCGGCCATATTTTTATTGTCCCCGAAATCGGTGAAACTGCCTCTTTTTTTTTTTTTTTTTTTTTTTTTACACAGAGATCACCACTTATCAAGGCCCGGTAGCCACTCAGGGATAAGGGTTATTGCAAGTACATTACGTTAGTGAGGAGATTTGATGAAGTGTTTACTTAAGGGGGCGGTTCATTAGGAATTTGTTAACATTAGACTTGAAGACATCCAAGTTGTAGTCCGGAGGGAAGCAGGCAGACGGAACAGAGTTCCACAGGCGTGCATTTCTAAGAAAGAAGCTTTGTTCATGAAATCCGCGTTTTGATTTAGGCACATATATAGAGTGGGGGAAATTTTTCACAGTGGATTCAGCTAGACGGGTGTTTTTCGTGAAAGATTGCCGAGGGGGGACCAGGGATTGGAGTTCAGACGAGCACCTGCCATGAAAATAACGATAAAACAAGGATAGGCTTGCAACGTCTCTTCTGTGGGAGAGGGGTTGCAGGGTAGAGAAAAGGGCATCCCCCACTAAACCACGAAGTCTATTTTGTACTCTGTCAAGGCATGATAGGCTGTTTTTGGCAGCTCCTGCCCAGATATGGCAACAGTATTCCATCCTTGGCCGTACTTGGCTTTTATATAGATAGAGAATTGCATCAGTAGTGAGATATCTTCTGGAGCGGTAGAAGGATCCCACCATCTTTCCAGCGACCTTGGCAACAGACTTGATGTACGTGTTCCATTTCAGATCAGGAGTAAAGGTCAAACCCAGAAGCTTGTCAAAACACGGGGCCTCACCCAGACGAGAGCCATCCATCACAATTGATGCCAGCTGAGGATCAGAGCGTTGATGATGTAAGGATAGGAGTTTGGTTTTGGATGCATTAAAGGTAACTAGCCATATCTTCCCCCACTGAACCACGCGCTCGAGATCAGAGGAGAGAGAATCAGAGAGAACTTTGTCATTTACAGCCTTTGATGTGTTGCCATAGATGGTCGTGTCATCAGCATAGATGTCAACGAATGATTTAAGTATGTGTTTAGGGAGGTCATTAATGTAGATCAGGAAGAGAGTTGGGCCCAGGATTGACCCCTGAGGGACTCCAGCATTTATATTGTAGGCCTCCGATTTTTGACCATCTACCACTACTCTTATGAGCCTATCGGAGAGAAATGATTTAATGATTGAGAAAACATTTCCAGTTATACCGTAGCTGGAAATCTTGTGAAGTAGACCCTTATGCCATACTTTGTCGAAGGCCTTTGATATGTCAAGAGCAATTGCCGTAGAAAGGAAGCCTTTGTCAAGAGACTCACTAATCCTGTGGGATATAACCGTAAGCACATCTGCGGTAGACCTTGCAGAGCGGAAACCATATTGTGTGTCACTAAGAAGGTTATTCCTGCTGAGGTGGTTGACTATTTCTCTATTTAATATGGATTCCAGCAAATTACTCATAACACAGAGAAGACTTATTGGTCTGTACTGAGAGGGAGATGCCTTATCACCTGAATTCTTAAATACAGGGCATACTGATGAGGTCTTCCAGGGGGTCGGAAAGCACTTCTCCTTAAGGCAGCGCTTAAATAGTTTCGTAAGTATGGGAGCAAGTTCTGGTTGAAGCTTTTTTAACACTATAATTGGGATGCCATCAGGGCCAGTTGCTTTACTGGAATCTAGGTTTTTTATTAGCTTGGCGACCTCATGCACGGATATTTGTATGTTACCTAGCTTGTTCTGTGTTATAGGAGGAAATATGGGGAATTGATGGCCTTCGTCGCATACGGTAGAATTAGCTGCAAAGTTCTTTGCAAATAGTTTGGCCTTGTCTGACGCTGACGAGATGACCTCTGGTCCATTGATAATGGTTGGGATAGAACGCACACTTCTGTTCAGGATCCTATTTGGTGTTTGCCAAAACTGGTGGGAACCCAGCCGCTGGTCAGCTACCTTGGATTTAACAGACTGGGCATATAGCTCTCTTGCATTTTTTATTACTCTTTTACATTGGTTGCTGGCAGTCCTGAAAGCAGCTTTCAGTAAATTAATTGCTTGTTCTACTTAGAATCCTATCCCGGTCCACCAGGAAGGAGATTCATATGTTTCCCTGCAGTTTTTTAGTCAACCATATATTTTAGTTTACATTGTACTGTAGAGAACCCACTGTTGATAGCATTAAATTATGTATATATATATATATATATATATATATATATATATATATATACATGCATAAATCATCGTATAAGATCAATGTGACTGATGTAAAAACATGTAAACATAAAATGTTTAAATTCAACGTTATTTCTTGCGGTTAGTGGTAGCCGATTGGATAGGGTTTTGCTAATCGAGTCAGAAGTAGCTCGTGTTGCCTGGTTCGAATCTATCGACTGGTGTTAATCATGACACACTGCACTGGAATTTCCCAAAAGGGTGAAACACTAGTGCCTGTAGGTATTTAATTATTTTAATAATAGATAGTAACATTACACACACATATATATATATATATATATATATATATATATATATATATATATATATGACGATTAAGCTGCACATAATATTGCGTTTTTTTCTTGTGAGAATGAATCAGGCTTATGGCATAAACCTTACGAATTCTTACAAAGATAAAACGCGTAATATTCTATGTAACTTAATTACCATATATATTTTCTTACTACCTAGCTTTACTTGGGTATTAAGCACTATTAAAGTAAATACTGAAAATTTACGCAAAAATGATATCCTTTTATATTAATATATATGATTAAATGAACTAGTGATATAAATTAATGCGAATAAATGGAATAGTAATACAAAAAACATAAGAAAAACGAAGTAGAGGACTTAGGATAAGGTGATATAGGAACATGAGGAGGTCAAAAAGAATATAAAAATTACGCGTATAGTAAGGAACATGAAAGGTAAAATGAGGAAATCGACGTAAGAAAATAAAAAGGAAAGTAAACATGGTGCAACATTATTACCAGATACTCAATAAAAAGACAACATTATACTCAATAAAAAGACAAAAAATATTAAAGCTACAGATGAAATGTATGAGCCGATGATATAAATGATCAGCAATGAAGACAAAAGATTACGAAGACAAAAAGAGAATAAGAAGAAGGAGCAGAAGAAGAAGAAGAAGAAGAAGAAGAAGACTTAGGAAAAAATAAAAGAAAAAATAGGAGGCGTGAATAAACGCGAATACGCTGTAAATTCTGTGTGCGATATGCGAGAATCTAAAAGCGTGTATGGATTAGACAAAAAATAACAACAAATAAAAACAGAGGTATAATTGAGTCGAGCGAAAAAATATGGAATCAATAAAAAAAAAGTAAAAGAAAACTCAATCTATAAAAATCATAGAAAGATGCCGAATAAAAATTAAAATAAAAAAAATCACATTTAAAATAAAGGAAACAAATATATCAGGACGAACTAATTTCTTTCTATTTGCACGCCAAATTCAGTTGAATTTTTTCCAGTGAGGAGTCGTATTGTCGGATATCGTCAACGCGCGTTGGCTCATATAATAAAGGGAAAGCAATCAAATGAATTTTACCACCTCATGGATATTGACAGAACGTGAATATTTCAACGCGTAAAAAACAACACAGATGTGATAATAAAGGAAAACTCTTTTTCAAAAACAAAAAAAATGAAGGGTTTACAATCGGACGGTACTCCTCCTCCACCTGTTAAAAATATTGCGTTACCACTTCGAAATTGGGGATTCTTATTATTGCATCAGTCAGATTGTAGTAATCTATATATACATGTATATATATATATATATATATATATATATATATATATATATATATATGTATATATATGTATATATATATGTGTGGGGGGGGAGGCGCGGGCGCGTTTAGTGTGTCTTGTTCGCTCATATATATATACACACACACACACACACATATATATATATATATATATATATATATATATGGTCCTTTGTGTTTGTCTTGTTCGCTCACATATGTGGTATGCATAAAACTATTCAAATCAGAAAAATGGTGTTTGCAAATCCAACTGAATACAATCAAGCATAAAAACATATTAAGAGTCAAAATATCCAAGAATTAACTTTCTGTTAGGTATGTATTATATATTCTATTGCTTTCTTTATAATTCAGGTTTAAATGTGAAAACGTGTCCGATCATTAAAATGAAATATTACTATACTTTTATCTTGTCCATTTTTTTTATAATCGTTAGTAATGAACACAGCAGAAGAACGACTGAAATAGCGTAAATAAGAATTACCGTATAATACAAGAGAGATGTAAATATTTGATACAATTAGGAAGAAAGAAACTGTTCAGAATAAAAATTTAGAAAGATATTGTCAATTAAATGATGATCATTTGATAAGATAATTACATTTTACATCTAATGCATATAATTATAAAACTCTGTGGACCTTGCTGTTTGCGTGCATCTTGTCTTCAAACAATTCCATTTTAAAACAGATGGCTGGTGAATTTATAATATATATATATATATATATATATACATATACATCTTATATATATATATATATATATATATATATATATGTGTCTGATGAAATACGTTCCTTTAAATACATTTCACATTTCATTTATACTAGTCCTTTTATGAAGCTCGATGTAATTATAGACCATATGAAAAATAATTGACAAAGTTCTTTATTCCAAATTCTACGATGTTGACCATCTCACAATGATTTCTTTTAAGTAAGTTTACATGCACAATACTTGGCAGCACTTGTTCATTGCGCAGAATCATCCATTTAGTCATTTTATCAATCAATAAATTTAGTTATCCCTTAACTCCTCAGAAGAAAATTCACTTTTCAATTTATAAAAAAATAAGGGCATATGGTATAACACAATCTGAGAATTGTGAGCGAATTTGCAAATATGTTTCATTTTATTACGCCATTTATAAAAAAGATTTAATTGCTTAATAATTAATTAATTACATCGATCTTCATTAATTAAAAAATCGGTATAAACAAAAGGGAAAATATAATTGATAAAAAGTAATTTCAACTTCTCTCCCGATTCTTGAATCATTTCATCATGCCTATATATCCTTATTTTCTTGGAATAATTAATTTTTTTCTTATGAGTTAAAGGTGAAATACACTCATTTATTTATTTAGTTAATAAATGATGAGTTTGCCTAACGTAAAAAGTGCTGTTAAAAATCGTGTATGTAAACTTACTTAAAGGAATGATCGATAAGATAATGATAGTCTTTTCCTTTGTGCTTTTAGTGAATCTCAGATAAAACACGTTTGCAAGGGGACTTTTTGCTGCTTAATTAACATCAGTAAAAGTATCATTAAATAATACTTTTTTTAAGAAATTAATAAAAAAGAATTTTGGCACTGATCGACAGAATTAACATGAAATAAGTGAAGAGTGTGAAAAAGGACCATATTAATATAAATAAAAACTATCGAAAATGAACTTTCAGATTGCGGGTTCGTGTAAAACATTTTTGAAAGTTTACAGGGCCAGGAGAGTAGTTTTGGTTCCAATACAGGACTCGTATTTGTCCAAAATCCACATAAGCCACTCAAACCCACGTGTCTGTTGATTCCAAGCTTGTATTGTGTTAAACTTAATGGAAGTCTAGTCATTAAATTTTTAATTGAAACATTTTCTTGTTCGAGTATAAATCTGTGAAAGATAGCCATAGACAAAAGCCAACCTGTTGTTTTTTTTAGTTAATATTAAATGACTACGCATCTCAATTAGTGTCCCTCTTTTCGTAAGAAAATGAAAGCTTTAAACTGGTCATAAATTTGGTGAGAAAATAATTGGTTAATATTATTTATGAAACTCTTAACAATTGCTGAACTGTAGTTCGAAATATGACCCAGAGTTTGTCAACACAAAAAGATATCCATCAAAAGTAAAGGCATACCTATCCGAATTAAAACCTAGTATAATTTGATTTTTAAATAAACACCCTAAGCTATGAGCTATCTAGTCATATATTTTTCTGAACATTACTCTGAACTCTATAAAAAAGATTGATCCGGAAAGTTTCTTGTAATCCGATCAGGTTTTCTATAGTTACAACAAGTTTATAAAAAAAAAAACGTGAAGCAAGTATATAAATGTTCTTATTCCCATCAAAACAATTCAAGATTGCAGGATGAGAGGTATACTAAGCACACTACCGCACAGACAAATATTATAATATTTGGAAACTTTGCGATTGTACAATTTGCAAACTTCATCGAACACATGAACTGTTGTTAAAAAAATATTACTCTCATGTGCCGAGACTTTTAAGGCGGAAGAAGTGTTTTTTGCACAAGTGCTACTTATAGAACATATAATACTTATAGAGCATTTAATACTTATAGAACAGGCCATCGTTATGATAAATCAAATAAAATACTTCTAAAGTGTGCAACACTGGCACACATGAGCAGTCTAATTTTTACCTATAATGACTATGCGATTGTATTAGGAAACGTAAATACAAACTGCTTTTTTGATTCAGACGATAGAAAATACATTTTCTTATTCTCGGTAAGTTATTTAAAAATCGGAGTTCTATAGATATTCTCTCACTCCAGTCGGAATAAGATGTACTAACATTATAGAGTTGAACAAAAATAACACAAGTTGAAGTGAGGATTAACTAATATAAGGATAGTTCCTTGCCCTATTAGCGTTTGTCGCTGATGAATTCTTATAAAACTAATATATAACAACTTCATATCTGCTAACACTAGTTAATATAGATTTAAATACCTGCAAGTTTTTTTTTCTGCACGGTTAAACGATATTTGTATTTCAGGGATCGCTACAATCGACCACATGAATAACGGCAAAATAGTGGACAGAATGAACGGCGCTGATTGCGAATTTTCTAAAATAATTTCCCTGTTGTAACTGCCCTTAATTTTAATGAACATCGAAGTCTTCTTAAATGTGCAGGGTAAATATTATCAACACAATTACCATATGATGGTGCCTAAATATTCTATATGATCATACACTAGAGTGAATTTTGTAATACAAATTATAAAAGAGTTATTTGGACCAATTTGGTGGATTTTTTAAATTAAAAGTAAAGTAAAACAGATATTAGAAGAATATGTTCATGTAGATTTTCTCCGTATATATCAAGCAGGAGAAACTATTTCTGATTATAATAAAATTAAAGGTTTTCAAAAATCAAGAAGATTCAAAGATAACACCTTTGACATTTAACTCTAGTAAAATGATGATAAAAGACAGTATGTTCCAATTGCAGAGTTGCTCTTTCAGGTTTTAACAAAGTAGTTTACATTCTTGAGAAACAAAAGTATTCTAAAATTACTTGAGGTCTTACAGCAGCAGGAAAAAGAAGGTACCATCGAATGTTTTGAGGATATTTCAGAATATATTAAGTACTTCATAGGCCTGTTTTCAAGATGGAATAGACACGTTTTTACTGCCACTTAAAAATTAACGGGAAACATTATCAATAAAAAATGCTGATCCTAGAATATATTTAATGAGTTAGACTTGCTTCTGCTATTTGGGTCAAATAGATATGTAATGTTTAGTGACTTTTCTCATAATCAAAATCGGATTTCTTGAGAACTGTAAATGTTTTGTGTTTATGAAAATTGAAAATAAAGTTTCTTGTTTTAGATATAATATAATTATTTTAATTTAATGTTGAGATTCAAATGCTCACGCTCTTATTTGGATTTTTGTAATAAAGCACCAATTGAGATTTTTCGTTTTCATAAATGCACTGGCATGTTAAATAAAACTCCCTATATTGATAAATTAATTAAAACCAATAACTCTGTAGATATGTTATAAAACCAATACACATCTCATACGATGAGTATTATAGTATTTATAGGGTGGTGGGAGCAATTCTCCTTAGGACAACGTTTAAAAAGCTTTGCGAGTATAAGAGCTAGATCTCTGAGAAGCTTTGTCAGCCTCAGTTTCTTAAATATTTTATGATGCGATTTTTATGGTTTCCCAGTTGATAGCGCACAATGTTGCGCGTCCTAACTGTTAGTTTCAAATGTCAAAGTTGGCTCCTATAACGCGTAAAACTTTTTCTTTGCTTGAATTGGTGATTGTTTTTGGCAATTAACCGTTTACTTTCTTTATGAAAGCTAACTTCTGAATCAAGATCGGAGATGTAGTCATATCAGTGAACGCACTGGACGCACATGATTTATTGCCATAGCTTTATCAGAGAACATTAAAAACAAATAATCTTTTAAGAGACAGACTAAAGGACATACAAAAATATATTGTGAAACTGCAAGAAAAGAAATCCTTATCTGTACAATTCAACTATTTTACTACTTGCTAAAACCCTGCCAATTTGTTCGCAGTGATACGAAAATTTGAAAATCAGGAGATATCTGACCTGAATGGCTCAGTAGACATCACATAGAATAGCAATCAAATAAACTTCAGTACCTGGGTGCAAAAATAAATATATCGTACAGTCTACTTTATTAAATCACACTAGAGCTAAGGTTGAACATGAAGCGATGATGTATTTTGATTAATACTCGAATTTTTATAGATTGATAAATATTACTACTAATATATTTAAAATCCGAACTGTATTAAAACGTGTGGATTCTTAGTTGTTGTGCTAAACATTATTTAATAAGTTCATGAAACGACGTAGCTTTGCTACATAACTTAACGTGTAACTCTTCAAAGTTAAACTGCTACCTGAATTTAAAGAAAGAAAAACACCTCTCTCAAAAATAAAAGAGAAATAGGTAAAGTCACTACTCATGATTATGTAGTTATCAACCCTGTCTTATTGGCTTTCATTATTTTACTGAACCTTTGGTCGTAGAATATTTCCCAAGAGGTATGCATCTGGGAATTCAGCCAGCTTTTAACAAAATCAGTTTATTAGAATTTGGGATAATCGGCGAGACAAGCAGTTAGAAAAGTAATTTCTAGGTGCGTCTTGTGCCAAAAATCTACCGACCTTTCCTTCTAAATATCCTAGTTATCTATCTTCCGCAACAGCGAGTGAATATCATTAAACCATTTTACAAACTAGAGTTGACTTTATTGGACATTTCTTTGTAAAGAGTGGTGAATGTGATTAATGTATCAGAAAAATGTACATATTTATATTTACTTGCCTCAATATTAGATCTGCACACAGAGTTTTGTAAAGACTTGCGGACAATTCATTGAAGCTCGTAATACTATGTTAACTTTATCACGCGAGCTTCAGTCACAAGTGCTGATGCAAAAGGACAGACTAAAGATTTACATGTCAACTTTCAACATCAAATCATTGTTTATGATGTGATTCTTGTAAGGAAACCTTCAAAACCTTGAGACCTATTACTGCTAGAAAGAGTTTGGGAGGTAACTGTTGCTGATGACAAAGATATTAGTTGTGAAACTCTCGGAAGAGGTGACTGGTGTGTTCAGGTGTATTGTATCAGACTATGGTAGAAATATCATTAACTAATATCCACCATTATATAATTGTTATGAACTGGAGTGACGTGGGGATAGGATAAGTAATGTTGCAAAATCCTAGATGAACCAGATACTAAAAGTTGCATCTCATTTAAAAAAAACCGCCCTGAAAAGCCTAAAATTGTATAAAATAGTACACTTTCGAAGAAGTCTTATGCATTAAATTCAATTTTATCTAAAACTAATAGTCTTTACATATCTTAGATTATAAAGTAAATATTACTGGAGAAAGAAAACCAAGTGCTAATAGCATTGTATTTTATGATCGAATGTATTATATCTATATATTTAATGCACTAAAATGAGAATTACTTTTTTTACATAGGCATCACCACTTATCAAGGCCAAGAGGACACTCGGGAATAAGGCTTAAAGAGTGTACAGTAGTAAAATTGGACAATATAGTTATCGTTAGCAATGGAGATTCAGTAAATTTGTTAACTTAAGTAGAACGGCTCATCAAGGCCTTGTTTACGTTGGACTTAAAGACAATCATATTGTAATCAGCTGGAAAGCAGGAAACTGGAAGACAGTTCCACAGGAGTGCAGTCCTAAGAAAGAAAAGTTGTTCATGGAATCTACGTTTAGGTTTTTACACAGATAAACATTGGTGGGAATTATTGATAGTGTTTTCAGCTAGATGAGTGTTTCTTGTGAAAGTTTTGCGAAGGGTACATAGATTGGAGTTAACTCGAACACTGGTGATAAACATAACGATAAAGCAGAGACACACTCGCAACATCAGGGAAGAGAAAGGGCATCCCCTACTAGCCTATGAAGTCTATTTTGAACTCTATCAAGGCAAGATAAGTCCTTTCTAGCAGGTCCTGCTCAGATGTGGACACAGTACTCTTACCTTGGAGGTACCTTGCTCTTATATAGATAGAGAATTGCATCAGCAGTCAGATATCCATAGAATGATCCCACCATTTTTCCAGCGGCTTTGGAAAGGGATTTGATGTATATGTTCCATTTCAGATCAGGAGTAAAGGTAAAACCCAGAAGCTTGTCAAAACATGATGCCTCCCTAAGACGATCGCCATTAATTTCAATTGACGCCAGATAGAGATCAGAGCGTTGACTATATGAAAAAAATAAAACTTAGATGCATTAAAAGTAACCAGCCACCGCTTTCCCCCATTAAGATCAGAGGAGAGAAAATCGGAGAGAACTTGGTCGTTTACGGTCTTAGATATGCTACAATAGACAGTTGTGTCATCAGCATAAATGTCTCGGAATGATGTAAGTATGTGATTTGAAAGATCATTAATATAGATCAGGAAGAGAGTTGGGCCCAGGATAGAGCTTTTAGGCACTCCAGCATTAACATTGTGGGCTTCTGATTTCTGCCCATCAACCACTACTTTTATGAACCTATAAGAGAGAAATGATTTAATAATTGATCAGACATTTTCAGCTATACCCTAGCTGGAGATGCTGTGAAGTAAATCTAAAGGAGGGAAATGTTGTGCATTTTTCTCCTAATACTTACTTAAATAAACACAAGGCCAAACGACATTACTTTTAACAAAACAATAAGAAAGGGTTTATTTAAAAAAAGACCAGATTTTATCTCAAACTGAAGAGAAAGAAAGAAAGTGTAAATGTATGTTTGAATGTGTTGTCTGCCATCAGACTGCAGTCGTCAACAAGTAGTAGTGGGAGGGGTTAGTGAGAGAGGTCTGTATAAGTCGCTTGCTGGCGTCTCATGCGATCGCAGCTGAGATCCAAAAGGGCTAAAAATAGTCCGTAAGGGGACAGCTAAAATCAATGCGCCCTACCAACCGATTGGTCAGTGTGGCCGAATCACTTTGGCACCGGGCGTTGATCCGCTTAAAGTAAATAGTTTGTTAACTGCTACATCACCCCCTGCTTAGGCGAAAAGCCGATGACGAAAAATGAAAAGGTAGCAGTCTTTAGAAAAATACAGAACACAAGGCAACGTAATCTCTGGAAGTTTATGTTGCCGAAGAAAGAATATATAAAGGGGTAATGATAATAGAAAGTTCCAGCTAAAATTTATTATTTTTTTTTAAATAAACCGAATTTACAGGGGTTAAAATATACAAAGTTTTGCATATTTTTGGGTGACAATGTACACGGCGGCCACTATGTCTAGTAGTGACATAGTTGTCATTTTCAGTATTCACTTCAGGTGTATGCTGTGTGAATGTAGGTGAATGTATGTGTGTCTTGTGTTTCTAAGTCAAGAAAAGCTCTTTTCACTCTGTCAACAGATACTGTTTCTTTTTTGCCCCTAATATCTAGGGTGAAAATTTTGGAAATGCGTGATTACAAGTCATAAGGGCCAGTACAAGGCGGTGTTAGAGGGACTTTCACACAGTCTTTTCTAAGAAACATGTGTGTCCATGAAGAAATGTCTTTGGGGACCGAATATTTTATGGTCTGTTGCCTAGGTTTCATGGGTGGGAGCTTACTAAAGTAAGCTTGCAGTATCTTGATAAACAGAGCTGGATCTGACAATCCTAGTTCTATCGGGATCAGCATCTGACCTGGCAGCGATAGAGATACTCAATAGACAAGTTCGGCTGGAGAGTATCCCAGGTCCTCTTTGATAGCTGCACGACAGCCAAAAAGGACAACAAGTATGTATTCGATCCATCGCGATTGGTCAGGGTAAGCGCGTAAGGCAGCTTTCAATTGTCGATGGAAGCGTTCTATCATACCGTTCGGAAGCTAGGTGATAGTTTGTTCTTCGAATACGTTTTATCTCATAAATCCTGGAAAGTTCCTGGAACAGGTGGGATTCAAACTGTGTTCCAGGGTCTGTAGTAATTCCATAGGGCGATATGCAACCCGATATAAGGGCTCGCACTACAGATTCAGCCGAAATAAACTTTAGGGATATAGCTTCAGGCCACCGTGTGAAACGGTGTATGCAGGTCAGGAGATAAGTAAATCCCTCGCCGACTGGCCATAATCCAACCAGATCGATGTGAACATGGCTGAACCGAACATCTGGGGTGCTGAATCTTCCCAGGGGTGCACGGATGTGGTTGTGCACTTTTGACAGATTTATTATATAGCAAAATGTACACAGACCCACAGCCACACAGCCACGTTCACTTTTATAGATATATAGATAGATAGATAGATTAAACAAAATATATACCTATACGTAAATATATATGGACACCATTTTGTGTTTACTGTAAATATTTTACGCAAATATTATGCAAGTATAACTCATGTATCATATCTGCATGAATAAAATTACACGTAATAGTTAACTAAAGATGATCAGCTTATAAGAAAAGCGACAAGACTAATAGGGAATTAATTAAAATGAATGTTTAAAAGAATACCCACATTAGCTAGATCTTTTGCTAGTGAATGCAATTCCATAAGTCATATATAAGAAAATTGTATTTTCTTTTTAAATAAATTGAAAAGTTGTTTTTTTAATATAAATATCATTACACAAAAAAGAAAAACGAATTTATAGGTGTATAGACTAGCATTTCAGCCCGGAGTTACCCGGGTGTTTGTATGTGTAGGTTGAGCCAAAAAAAAAATGGTAATAGGAAGGCAGGCTTGAACCCGTACCGCGAAGGAGGAAAAGAACGGGGAAAAAACTGACGACTTTGCTTTTACGATCACCGCCAAACCGGAAGTGACGTAGGTTTAAATTAAGGCTAGACAATCAAAAGGAGAGGATGACTTTCAAAAGTATCGGGGGAAAAAGAACCCTCCCTGTTGAAAAGTTTCCAGTTGAAGGTGAAGATATTAATATTTTTAGCCAATTTTTCGATATTTGCCGTCTGAGAGGTTCAACTTCAATACTAGTCTTGGTACAATCCGTCACCTCTGTTTTAGCAAGTTTTAGGCAAACATGCAAACATACACACATTTATATATTGGGAACTACCCACATACACCTATATATTGGCAACTAAAATTTTTCGACCCAAATCGATTAAAAAACTTGCCCTACCTCTAAATACACTTCATGTAAAATTTTAAATGTTTAGACCAGAAATTGTTTGAGGAATTTGGTAGAGACCGCAGAGGTCAATTTTTTAAAACATTTGGTCGCTATTATGAACCCTTAACATTTATTGTGTTGGGTTCAAATCAAGTTATTAAGTTAGATCCATGTCCAAGGAACCTATATCTAAAATACCAAGTATTTAGGCCCCAAATTGTCATAAGAGTTTGGTAGATTTCTCAAAGGAAAAATCGTTTAACTTTGATCACTTAACAGCAACTGTTTTTAATTAAGGCTAGACACTCTAAAGGAGAGGATAACTTAAAAAAGATCGGCGAAAAAAGTGTCCCTCCCTGTAAAAAAGTGCCTAGTTGAAGGGGAAAATATTAATATTTTGAGCCAATTTTTCGATATTTGTCGTACGAAAGGTCGAACATTAAAACGATACTGATCTTGGTAAAATCCGTCGCCCCTATTGAAAGTTTAAGGCAGACATGCAAACATACACACATACATACATTTATATATTGGTAACTAAAAATTTTCGTCCCAAACTGATGAAAAAGCTTGTCCTATCTCTGAATAGTCTTTATGTAAAATTTCAAATATTTAGACCAGAAATTGTCTGAGTAATTTGGAAGAGACCACAGAGGTCGAATTTTTACAAACTTTGACCCCTATTATGACCCCTTACAATTTATTGTTTTGGGCTCAAATTAAGTTATTAAGTTAGATCCATGTCCAATGAACCTATATCTAAAATTGCGTAGAGCAAAAATTGTCGGAAGAATTTGGAAGAGTTCTCAAAGGTCAAATCGCTGAACTTTGATCCCTTAATCGCCGAATTTCTGGCCAAAAACGGATCAAATTGATGTTCCCATATCTCAGTAACCTGTATATCAAATTTCGAGTCTGTAGACTAAAAATTGACAGATTTATTGCGTAAGGAAATGTACACAGACACACAGACACACAGATACAAAGACACACAGACACGTTCAATTATATATATATATATATATATATATATATAGAGAGAGAGAGAGAGAGATAGATAGATAGATAGATAGCTGGGCTAGCAGTACGCGCGTCTTTGCTCGAACCCTATGTATTGTTCATAATGTTATGTGCATATGTATATATTAAAAAGTGTTAATTTGTAAAGTAATGCATTTCTGTATAATAGTCTTACTCAACTACGATAGAGAAAAGACAGACAGACTTTTCTACTCTTATAGATGAATATTTAGATAGATAGATAGATATATGCAATATATAATAATGATTTAAACAGTATTAAACCCAAATATAAAGTTGTGCATGGATTCAAATACCCTATATATGAATTTCCTGTCTTTAGATTAAAAACTCTTGGAGGAGTTTGGTAACCAAAATGTGTTAAACAAAAATATATACTAATTAAAAGGTTATCACAATGCGAGGAATGAAATATAGTCGGTGTTGTTGGAAGAAGACGAAAACAATTGGACATTTACAAATCAAGTACACACATGTATGTCCATATATACATATAGTTATTCAGTTGTATAAAATACAACTGTCTTACTTGTTATGTCTGCGACAATATCCATAATAATTTCGGGAAAAAACCCTTTTCAAATAGGAGACGTGGCAGATCGATTCAAAACATACTAGATGATGAAGCGGAAATTGGATAGCTGTCTGGAGCATCGGAGCAAATGTAAGAAGAGGGTTTATATATGGCATGTTTTAGGTAATTAACATATTTTTGTTCCTTTCTTTATAAAAAAAAAATTGTATATATATATATATATATATATATATATATATATATTTAGTTTATAACTTGTGGCTTTAGCGTAAGTTTTTTTTTAATTTTGTATATTCTCTGTCTATTTTGTTGTCTTCATTATTATTCTTCCTGCTGCTCTGTATTATTCATTTATTTGTTTAATTTATTAACATCCTCTCATATTCAGTGGAATGACTTAGTGTATCTAGGTCACACAAGTCGCTAGCAGGCTGGAACTGGTTAGCTTTTTAAGGAGAGAAGTGGAAGAGGGGTGTGAGTTAGGAGGGGAGGTCGCGGCGGGATGGGACACACTCAGTCGGCTGTTAAGGGTGTTTAGGTTAGGAGTGCGGTTGTCAGGAATAGGAAGATAGCTGGGAATTATATAGGAGGGGGCTTGTAGTAAGGTCCTGTCTGGACTGTGAGTTTGTGTATGAGAGGTGTACAGTGGTGTACCTGTTCTAATGGGTTATTGTTTGTAATGGTAAGTCTTTGATGGAAGCCCTTTGTAAAGCTATATAATGAATGATGATCAAAGCTCCAGTCTGTTGTTGAGTTCTGGCCGTAATTTGGAGATTAATAATGATTCCTTTACGCGAACATCCCCAATATTGCGTTCTCTGGTTAAAATATCGTTCCGGCGTATACGGGGCAATTTGTCAGTGTGCATGGGGTGGGTCCTCGTTGCGCTTGCGTTTAGAAAGCTGCTGTGTAAAGGATGGTCCGGAGTGAGCTAGTTGCATATTAAGACCTCCCTTATGGAAACAATTTTGTGTTTACTACGAACGTTTTATGCAAATATTACGCAAGTATAACGCCTGTTGATTATCTGCATGAATATAATAACACGTGTTA
The DNA here is from genome assembly GCF_053919585.1 of Euprymna scolopes. NCBI lineage: Eukaryota > Metazoa > Mollusca > Cephalopoda > Sepiida > Sepiolidae > Euprymna > Euprymna scolopes. Next base: position 66,427,615 of record NC_136482.1, on the reverse strand, counting down.
GTAAACTAAAGATGATTATCCCATTAGAAAATCGAAGCACCTAATAGGGAATTAATTAGAATGAATATTTAAAAGAATATAAAAATTAACTAGATGTTTTGCTAGTGAATGCAATTCCAAAACCCATATATAAGAAAATTGTATTTTCTTATTAAATAAATAGAAAACAGGGATTTTAATATGAATATAAATACACACAAAAGAAAACCGAATTTATAGGAGGATAGATAGACTAGACTACCCGTGACCCGTTGGATCAGTGTATTATATAAGCTATGGAATAAATGTATGAACGTGACACTTGTGGCGTAAACAAAATAGTTTTATTTGACATAACAGAAAAATTTCTATGAAAGTATATTAAAATGACAAAATCACGGACAGATCACTCAAACATGAAAAAAATTCTCCCTATACGTGTAAAATTGCCTATTTTTCCGAATAATCGCTCAAAAATCGAAAATTAAACATGATTTTCCTACGAATCGAACGCCAACGAAAATCATTTAGTAGCAAAAACGCACATGAATCTACCGATGAGTAATATAAAAATGAAAAACCCATATTGGAATCCTTCAACCAAGTTATAGAAACTAAAAATCTAAAAAAACTAATTAATAAAACCTGAAGCAAAAATATAAAACCTAAATAATTAAAATTAAAAGAAAACTAATATTGAAACAGATTAGTAAATGTGTCAACAAATTCACCGTTCTCACACAACTATTTTGTATCTAGAAATGTAAACAAAAAATAAAAAAGAAGGAAGGAAGGAAAAGGGACGGATAGAGAGTAGTAGTAGTAGTAGTAGTAGTAGTAGTAGTAGTAGTAGTAGTAGTAGTAGTAGTAGTCTTGGCTTTACTACTATTGTTCTTATGTTTGTCAACGGGTTCAATTTTTTTCCTTGTAAGAAAATAGCGGCAGTATAGTTATAATAGAGAATAGTTGCAAAACACCCCCACTCTTCCCATGGTAAATTATAATTTCGAATAATAACGTTAATATTTCAGTGCGCAGGTCAAAATCTGCAAAAGAAGCGTTTTCTGTTTATTTGTTTTCGTTATTATGCGTTAATGTTTAGGCGCATGACCAACTGGATGTCGTAAACTGAAAAGTGGGTTACATCACTCGTTACACGGTCATTTGAGTTTTATAATTATATAGATAGATAGACTAGCATTTCAGCCCGGAATTGCCCGGGTGTTTGGAGGTGAATGGTGAGCAAAAAAAAAGCGGTCAATTTTTTAAAACTTTGACCCCTATTATAGCCACTTAACATTCATTGCTTTGGGCTCAAATCAAGTTAGTAAGTTAGATCAATGTCCAAGGAAACTATATCTAAAATTTCAAGTGTTTAGACCCAAAATTGTCGGAGTTTGGTAGAGTTCTCAAAGGTAAACTCGTTGAACTTTGACTCCTTAACAGCCAAATTTCTGGCCGTAAACCGATCACATAGATGTTCCCAAATCTCAGTAGCCTGTATATCAAATTTCGAGTCTGTAGACTGAAAATTGACAGAGTTATTGCGTAGGTAAATGTACACAGACAGACAGAGACACAGACGCGTTCACTCACGGCTGATACAATTAATAGTATTTTGATTTCAGATAATTAATGAAGAGAATGAGAATCGATTTATACTTAAGTAAAGGAACACATTAAGCCAGTAACCCTAACACCTAGTAAGGGCTTGCCAAACACTTAGCAAGGGCTATATTTCATTCCTATTTCGACTTGACTAATCAATCTGGCAACACTTAAAGTCTACTACGGGATGAGGATATCCTCATAAATTTGTTTAGGTGGTGAACTCCTATGACAGATTAATTGTGGGAAAGATGCATTATAGCATTAGAAGGTTTCTTTTAATCACTTGTTTACTCACTTCTCCACAAACAAAACATATCACAATCATGACGTAATACTACTTAACGAAGATGAACATGATGTTGGTTTGCGTTACACTTGAACTTTTGTATATAAGTACGATTAATGAAACAGGCGGTAGGGAAGGAAATTTCAAAAGCTGGATGATAGAAGAAAGAAACGATTAGAGTAGAAAGCTTTCTGGCATTTAAGGACGTCAGCAGTGAATAACTATAATTGTGTTAAGCGGGGTTTCCGGGGATATAGACGGCGATGAAGCATAAGTGCGACGAGTTTATCAAAGCACATTCCATTAAACTTCTTGTAAAACATGCATTGGGATGCAATATTGGGGTCGATGTAACAAGGGTTGGAGCTTAGTTGACAAGACGAGACCTATTAAATTAAAGACTTTCTTTGGACCCTATCCGAGAGGGGGAAACTAGCGGAAGATGCGCCAGTCTAGATTTGGCAACAATTCTCCATGCATGGGCGAATGGTTGCTTTATAAAGATACATTATACTCAGGTGTGAGTAGTCTACTAGCACTCTATAATGAGCCTACATCCTTTGCAGCAACCTCCACAATATCCACGATGAAATTGTTCAAGTTTCTATTGCCTGTGAATGTTAAACAGAGGATTTTTATGGATGAATTCTAAAGTAGGGTGTTATTTGTCATGAGTATCGGTGGTTTGGGCAGCTTCTAATAATTGTTAAAGGATAGCAGCTTAGTCTTACTAGCATTAAATGTAACCAAGCATCTATGTCCCCATTTCACTACGATGTGGAGGTCATTTACCAAAGATTCTGCCATTGTCTAAAATTTGTGTATATCCGTTCTTCGCTTGTGCATGTTATGGCGCGTTGTCATCAGCAAATATACTCATTTCGGAGACAATAAAATCAGGGAGGTCGTTAATGAATATCAGGAATAATAATGGTCTAAGACCGACCCCTTAGGCAGTTCCGCATTAATGTTATGCTGGTATGATATACGTCTGCCAATTGCAAGCTTGACAGCCTTATTGTCTATAAAAGATCTAACTGTCCAGTTATACCGCATGATCAAATTTTTATTAGCAGCCATTAATTCCAGACTTTGTCAAAAGCATTAAATTTATCAAGGGATACAACTCTGGGGTCGCCCGGCTTATTCAGTGCATGGCATATACATTAAGAGATGGCCGTTAAAATATCTGCAGTAGAACGACATTGCCTACACCCGTCCGATTTGTCAGAGGGAGATTAGCTTTTACTAATGGTGTTATGCGGTGGACTAGTTCTTGATTTTAGCGATAATTGCGATGGTCAGTTCTTTCATCATAATTCTTGTGCACTGCTTTCACAGATACCATCTTTCATCAATTCGAAAAGCAAGACCAAGCAAAACATTTGTTGTACAGTTTGGAAGGTACGGTGGCTAGATCGACTGAACATTTCTTAATTAGTATGGAAAGGACTAGTTGAGATCCACACGGCTTGGAGGGGTCTAAGTTTTTTTGAATATCACGAATATTCAAAAAAGCTTTCAGCTGAAAAAATATGCGATTAATAAATTGAATAAATAAAATAATCCTATTATGAACACACTTAAATGCTTCATCCTCACGCAAATATCAGCATATACCTATCTCGCTAGTAGACAATTCATCGCCCGAACAATAGTAATATTTATTTGCAAATTAGTATTTAGCGTGTTACTACATGAGAATATTATAAATTGGCTACAGGCTAGATGAAACGTAAAATATATTTGTCCAAGGAAACGATTAGCTTCAGTCAGCTAACGTATGGATATTCAACAGTAAGGAACACGCAAACATTTCAGATTTCGTATATATTAAAACATCGAACTAAATGGTGTTACACTTTTTTATGAATAAATATACGCAATAATTATCTTAACGTAAATATTGTAATAAGAAGTATTTTAATAATTATCGATTTATGATTATATACGTACGAATACATCTCATTAATATGTATAATATGCATAACTATACAAATTAATCATTAAAATTAAATAAATGGATGTATCATATATATATATATATATATATATATATACCTATACATATATATATATATGCATATATATACACATATACATATATACACACATATATATGTATATATATATATATATGTTCTAGTAGGGTGACCCCATGTTTCCCGGGATGGAAAGATGGTCAACGAATTGATATTTTAATTGTCGTCGAAATCGATGGCATAACAATTTATTCAGCCAAACCGAATTGTGTACGGCTCAAATTGAGGGCTGGTCGAGATTCTCTTAAAGGAAACATCGTCTGCCTCTCTCAGTGACCTATTTCACAATATATTATAATCAACTATCCATCATAGATACCTAATGCTAATTACATAAGATTATTTTATATATAATGGCATACATTGAAGTTTAAACACAAACATCAAGTAGCATACTTCATTTGTGCTTTAAACAAAAAACATTCGTTTTGAAGTCACCCTTAGCATATCAAAAACATTACTGTTGATTTTATATATTTTTTTACATTCATGGTTCTGCCGTAATAATAGCTTGAATTGAGATTTAAAATGAAAAAGCCAAGTATCATTGTAAAATTATGCTATAAACACAAACCATTCATTTCGAATGCGCAACCGTCATGGAAAAAGCAATTGTTCATTCTATATGATATGCATTTCGACTTCCGTGAGAATAAACCTTCTGAAATACACTTGTGACGTTAGACTGTGTAAGATGTAAGCTTTGCTAAAAATTGCTCTTTTTTCATCAGAATATTTGGATTATTGAACACATTTTTTTTAACTACATTTTCGCCCCTTACAAGGCGCATTGCCAATTTGGTGTAGGGGGCTACTCTCAGGAGCAACTACTGGGGCTCTATGCTGGGATTTGGGCAGCAAGATGTTCGTTCACGTTACACTTGAACTTCTGCACGTCAGTACAGTTGGGGAAGCAGGGACCTGGAATGGAATTCCAGAGTCTAGCGATTATGGGAAAGAAACTACTGGAGTAGAAAGATCTTTTACATCTAGGGATCTCTACTGTGTGGGGTTGGGATTTAGCTGCCTGTCGGGTTTGTCCAGGGTGTCTATGTCGTGGGAGCACAAGTGTCTGCAGTTTGTCAGAGCATTCACCATTAAAATACTTGTAGAACAGGCAGAGGGATGCAATGTTTCGTCGAGGGAACAGAGGTTGAAGCTTAGATGCCAGTTCAGGGCCTATCAGATTGCCGACTCTCTTTTGAACCTTGTCTAGGAGCAAGAGACTAGCAGCGAATGCACCAACCCAAATGTGACAGCAATACGCCATACACGGGCGAATGGTGGCCTTATAGAGGTACAGGATACTTTCAGGTGTCAGTAGTTTTCTAGCACGGTAGAGAGAACCTACCTTCTTCGCAGCTGCCCTTGCAATGTTTTCAATGTAATTGTTCCAACTCATGTTTCCTGTGAACGTTAGGCCAAACAATTTGAAAGATGTACTCTCAGATAGGGAGTCACTGTCCATTACTTTCGGTGGCAGAGAAGCTTTCTTTTAATTATTGAATGAAACCAGTTTAGTCTTGGCAGCATTGAATGTGACCATCCATTTTTGTCCCCATTCCACTACAGACTGGAGGCCATCCTCTAGTGTTTTTCCCATTTTTTAGTAATGTGTTCATTTGTTTTCCTATCATGCCTGGTATAGAGTGTTGTGTCATCAGCATATATACCCATCTCTGAGCAATTTTGTCGGGGAGGTCATAAATCAATATTAGGAACAATACAGGTCCAAGGATAGACCCCTGAGGCACTCCCGCATTTATATCATATTGTTTATATATACGACCGTCGAGGACAACCTGGATTTTTCTCTTATCTAAGAAGGATTAAATTATGTTAATTATTCTACCAGTGATACCCTATGATCTAATTTTCCTGAGGAGACCCTCATGCCATACCCTGTCAAAGCCTTAGATATATCTAAAGCTACCGGTCTGCCCTCCCACGCTTTGTCCAGTGAATGATATATATGTTCAGAGATTACATTAAGGATGTCTGCTGTGGAACGGGCTTGTTTAAAGCCATATTGTATGTCAGTCAGGAGTTTAGCAGCTGTAAGGTGCCGGACTATAGCATGGTTAATTATGGTCTAAAATATTTTGGCGAAAAGTGGCAGGAGGCTAATGGGGCGATAATTTGATGGGTCAGTTCTTTCGCCAGAATTCTTGAATTCTGGCACAACAGAAGCAGTTTTCCAATAGCACGGAAAGCATGATGCATTAAGGCATTTGTTGTAGAGTTTGGAGAGAACTGGAGCTACTTCGGCTGAGCACTATTTTAATAGCACAGCTGGGATGAAATCCGGTTCACATGCTTTTGAAATGTCAAGGTTTTTTATGACTGCATGTACCTGAGCAGGGGTGATTTTTAGATCGTCTAGCGTGGCGTCTGTCCGCAAAGGAAAGCCAGGCAGGGGGTGGTTGGAAGGGTTCAGTGTGGAGTTTGAGTCAAACTGGCTGGCAAGCATATTAACCTTGTCGGTTGCTGAGCAAACAACCTTGTGATTGTTGGTTAGTGGGGGAATTGTTGATTGCCCATTATTTACTACGCTGTTGTAGATTTTCCAGAAGTCACGAGTTTCTAGTTGTTGTATTCGATGCGTTTTTCAGTAAATTCTCTCTTAGATGTCGCTATTTCTTTCTTAACGTTACTTCTAACTTCTATATACTTCTGTCTGTTTGAACTGGACTTACGTCGGTTAAATCTGCTGTATGCATACTGCCTTTGAGCAATGGTAGTTGCGCAAGTAGAAGTAAACCATTGGGAGAGTGGGGCTTGCTATATAATTTCCACATGGGTACATGTGCTACAGTTGGTGTTTTGAACCATTCAGTGGTCTCATTTGCGCACTGTTCAGCAGGAAGAGAAAACATATTTCCCCATGGGGCATCTCTAATAAGATCTCTGATCGCTTCCCAGTCAGCCTTTTTATACTATCTCGTTGTTTTGAGCACTGGCTCTTCAGTTTTGAATCTAGAGTTTAGGGCGATTTCGACCATTATCACTGCATGATCAACGTTCCCGAGTTGGCTGTCAGCATTTGTTATACAACCCTCGGAAACTGTGGTCAGAAACAGATCTAGAAGTGATGCATGTTCTTCTTGCTGGTCAGGGAAACGGAGTGGAAACGTAACCATTTGTGATATGGAGTGAGATATAGCGAAGATATGTGTTGTCCTGCCCGCTGAATCTGTGTGAGTAGAGAATCCAAGCCAGTTTTAGTGGTGAACATTAAAGTGACTAAATACATGTACGTGTGCGCTAGTGTCGAGGGAGAGTGCTGTATCTATGATGTCAGAGACTTTGTTTATAATGGTGCAGACCTGGGTTGGGGCGAGCGGTAGAGAAAATAAAAGTAGCTAATGTTATGTTGTATGTTTAGTCTACAGCACATAAAGACTTGGTCGTCCGTTTCTAGGTTTGTTTCTCTAGTCAGGGGGAGAGTGTTACGAATGTAGACTCCAAGTTCGTGCATATGTCTGTCAGAGTCCTTACGGCAGAGTTTGGAGATAGCCAGGCATGTTAAAGTTGTTAGAGGGGATGGAGGAGTGTAGGTTAGTCTCGCTTAGTGCTAAGATATCCAGGGTATTTGTTAGGAGAAATGCTTCAACATCAGCTAAATTACTTCTAAGTCGTCGATTGTTAGTGAATGCAAGCCTCAACGGAGGAGACAAGTTGGATTTGTTTGTCCCTAGGCCTGGTGTAAGCTTATTTTTTATGAACTGTTATCATGTTTTTAATGAGTTTCGGTAAGGTAAGGGGGGGCTGAACAAGAGGTTATGAAGGGTATCAGACATGCAACACGAGTAGACGATTAGCTGACCTTTCTCCAGCTAGGACTGAGGCCTCAGGAAAGCCCATCGGGGATGAGTGCTGGGTTTCTTTCCATGCGCGACATGGGACTACACACGTCCCGATATTATACAACTGTTGATGGAGCAGCCGCTCTAAGCCCTACCAAAGAGTTAGGTCACCTGTACTACCAGTCGGAAACAGCAGCCAGGAATTGTCGATCCGGTACCCTCAACCCATCTGAAGAATGTCACCCCAACCTAATTGCACAGTCATGTGTGGTACTCAAGCACTCCCAAGTGCCCAGTTTTGAGGGGTGGGATGTGTCGGGCGTGAGAAAACGGCATTCATTGCCCTAGAAAAGAAACAAGATCTACCACTAAGTGTTTTGTCGATTCACTGTGATAGTGTCTTGGCGTCTTACTAATAGGCAAAGAAGGGGTATGGAAGCCGGGCGATAGACAGCGCCTGTCTACTCCTTAACAATTTGCAGACCGGTAATTTGTTTGAGTCACCCGCTCTAGGAAGGTTGTCATCCAAGACTGGAGAGGCCCCCCTCCCTTTTGGTTTAGTTTCAGAGTTTTCCTTCTCCTAGACAGGTGATCTGGGAAGATCTACTGGGTCCATCAGCCCTGAGAGGGTTTGCTCCGTGCCTGGGTCCTAATCCAGGTATTTCTCCGACCCCGTGTGGTTAGTTAATGTTACAGGGTTAGTTTGTAGAGGTTATATATCAAATGAATAGTTACACACCTCAAAGTGATTTAGGGACATGCAGTGGAAGCAGTTATATGAGCAGGCTTGTTAGAAAGGCGTTAGTGCGGATTAAGACTTTTTGCCTTTAGATTTTTCCATTTTTTAAAACTTTATGTTAGTTTAGGTACAGGATAACGTTATAGTGTTAGACGGTATTAGGAATTTAGCTAAGAGTGTTGCCCAGTCACTGTATATTTAGATTAAGGAGGGTAAAGATGTAGGGGCAGTTCAGTAAGGGTATAACTTGAGGTACATTTTAAGTCATGGCGTATTCCGTATGTATAATTAAGTAAATAGATATTTGGGCAAGTTTTCAGTAGATGCAAATATAAGTTGTGTTAGTGGTTCTACTATTAAAGAGAGATAATTTCAGTTTTCATTTAAGAGTCATCGAGCGTTTTGCATATAGGGAGTATCGGATTTGGTTTAGTATTGTTCGTTGTAAAACCATCTAGGAAGAGGCATTGTTATGTAATGAAAATCGCTTTGCATCCGAGTGCATACTTTGGCTGGTAAGTACCAAACTGGATAGGAATGAGCTCTAATGTATGTCAGAGGTAGGACTGTATAGATGTTTAGTGATGACTGTTAGGCGGTTAGCATGTGAAAGTTAGGAGCTGGAGGCTAAGGATTCCACTACTAAGGCGTGTGTAATGTAGGGTTTTAGTGGCAGATAGAGGGGGGGCAGATTGTTAGCTTTCAAGGGTCGGGCTTATTAACTTACAGAATACAGTAAAGTTTCATTAGGATTTAGATTTTCAAGTATTGTTTAAGCTTGGGAGAAAGGAGTAACATTTTCCTTTCCTTTCCCATATGTTGCATGCAGGTTAGACATAGACAGTCGTCTTGGAGGTAAAGAGAAAAAATTATTTCGTCGGGATTCGGAATTCATATTTATAGGCAGTAATTAAGGTTGGGGAAAAACATTGTATCTATTCAGAAAAGTCCTAGAGACGCAGTTAAGATCACTATAGATTTCAGTTACAATTATAGTAACAGTTTATTATAAGCTAATTCCTGAGGTTTGGTAGAGATATCAACGAGGCCTCTTTATTAATACAAGCGAACATATGGTAATTGTAGATATTAAGTATATTACTTAAATAAAGTTCTGACTTCTACGGTAGAAAAAATAAATCCACGTTTGTGTTAATTTCAGAAAATTTATCGTGCCTAAGGTATTTTATCTCTAGCCTTTGTACAGCGCGTAGAATTAATAATTAAAGCTGGGAGAGAACGTTGTTAGTGTTTTGCTGGGGGGGGGGCGAGAATTTAAAACTAAGCAAAGAAAACAAAAAGACAAATGCATATATAAATTATTAAAATACACATTATTACAAATTTCAAAATGAAATAAGAAATTTAAAAAAGAAGAAATAACAAAGTCAGTATTTTTTTAGGACTAAGATGATTTAGGATAACACTTAACTCGCACCGCGCACCACAGCACTTCCAGTAACACGGCTAACCATATTTGGAGGAGGGGTGGAGTGATTTCTTGGACCGGATATTATACGTGTTTGTAACTAATTATATCTTCTGAATTCAACGCACATGCGTGTATATGTTAATTTTACATTTTTTTTATTTTAGCTTTAGTTCTTCTAGCTTCGAAGGTAGATAAAATAAATCCATGTGTGTGCTAATTTCGGAACATTTATCCTGCCTAAGGTATTTTATCTCTAGCTTTAGTACAGAGCATAGAATTAATCATTTAAGCTGTGAGAGAAGGTGGTTGGTGTTTTGCTTTCATTTTTTTGGGGGGGGATTTAAAACTAAGCAAAGAAAACCAAAAGACAAATGCATATATGAATTATTAAAATACACATAATTACAAATTACAAAATGAAATAAGAAATTTAAAAGAGAAGAAATAACAAAGTTAGTGTTTATTAGGACTAACATGATTTAGGATAACACTTGCTCCGCGCACCACAGCACTTCTAGTAACACGGCTAACCATGTTTGTAACTGATAGGCATATAAAGTATCTCCATGTTAAATTCTATAACAATCAACCGAGCTGTGTCAGAGATTATAAGAAACGAACTCACTAACGCACACATACACATACACCGTTCCTTTTACATATATATATATATATATATATATATATATATATATATATATATATATATATATACATACATACATACATACATGCAAAGATAGAGAGAGAGAGAGAGGCATGTATTGAACAACTGTTTTGTTTTTAAATCTCCGTAACAGCTACATGGCTAGCAGCTAAGAATCCCCGTTTTTTTATTCACAAAATTTTCGTTAACATGTTCTCTTTTAATCCTTATATAGTTTAATTCTCTTTTATAATTGAAGACTTGTGAGAAATCGGCTTATGCAAGATCTAAGTCTATTTCCTTTTAACAATCTTAGTTAATGGCTTTTTCCTCCTCTCCTTATATAAATGAATTGTCTTTTGTAATGAAAAGCATTTTAGAAGTCCGATTATGTAGGTGCTAACTCTGCGAAAAGTTATATTTTTTCTTGCATTTTAACTGCATTCTTTAATTTTATTTTTACATTTTTTTTATTCTAAGCTTCTTTAGAATATATATATATATATATATATATATATATACATATACGAATATACAAATACATATATATAATATAATATATATAAATATATATATATATATAAATATATATATGAATAAATATGTATATATATGAATTTATATATAATATATATATATATGATATATACACATATCTATTATATACATACACACACCCACCCACACACACACACACATATATATATATATATATATATATATATATATATATATTTCAAAATCCGCAAATTAATGCTGAATTGAACGTAACATTTCAAACAGCATACACTCCACTCGATTCAACTTTTATTCTTTTACTTGTTCGTATTTGACTATTAATTAAAGTATCCTAGAGTTCATGTCAATTAAAAATTACCGTCAGATCGTGAAGGCAAAAAGAACTTAGCACAATGGAAAATTGTAATTTAAATGTAACTTTTTGACATTAATGCAAGACAAATACAATAGGAATACAATGAGGTAGTAAATATTTAGTAGCATGACCTTTCTCCAATTTACAGCCTGCAAACTTTTGGTTATTTCTTTAATTAGTATGCGGTAATATTCCGGTGCGAGGGCATCCAACTTCTCTTACATTTTTTTCCAAAGATTTTCTAGATTTTAAAATTGATAATTTCGTCGCTGTTGCTTGATGTACTGTACGGGGGTACTTCCTACCAACACTGCTAAGCGTTTAGAAAATACTTTCGTCGTTAAAAATCATTTTCCAATGGTATTAAAGCCCACGATCTTCTTTGCATTTGCCGAATCTGGACGGGGCTTTCTGTTTTTTACTAGAATCAATCGAATGCGTCTTGCAACACAGCCTAACAAATTAAATTTCTTCATTTTGTTCTTAACTGTATGAAAATGAGCACTTTTTAACAAAATTACACTGTTTTTGGATTTGAGGAGCCGTTTTAAATCTGTTTCTGGGGTTTCGGTATTAATAGCATTCTTTTTATTGTAAGAAATAACTATCGTACGAGCGGATTCACAGGAATAACGAACACCGCTATTGTTTTGATTTTAATCTACGGCCGATTTCCCGATTGGATAAATTAGAAAGGTTGAAATTAATGAGCTCCTGATAATCACTAATAGGAAGTCGAGGCATATGAACAAATTGTTCGGCTGGATTCCGTTTAAAGAGGCTTTGTTTCTTGAAAAGTTGAAATTTAAGCTAGGTTTAAGCTCATTTGTTGCTGCGGAGTTCGTTTTTTTTTCTTCTCGAATTGAAGTTATTTTTTTTTTGTTGACGTGAACACAAAGACACCTGAATTTAAAGTCAAATATGAACAGGTAAAATTATAGATGAATAAAAGATGAAACTGATATAGTATAGGCCGTTTAAACACTTGCATTCAATTTAGCTTAAATTAGCGTTTTTAGAAAAGATGACCAGTGCAGACTTCCTTCCAGACACACACACACATACATAAATACACACACACACACACACACACATATATATATATATATATATATATATATATATATATATATATATATATATAACACAACCATATATTATGGCTGATGAGATATTTTTTAAAATCATTAATAGAATTGTTATCATACATCTCTTGAGAAACTATTATTTTTCATACGTAATTTATTACGCCTTTATTTATTTTATTCATTTTATCCATTTGTATTATTCATAGTCTATTTTGTTGAAAGTAGTTTAATATTTGTTTTATTTTTTATTAGTTTTTCAATCATTGCTAAAATCGCTAAAATCGAACCGTTTTGATTGTCCTCTATACGATACTAATTCTATTTTATTTGGATTTTATTTCTATTATCTATAAAAGTGACAGCTTTGTCTATAATCATTAATTTACTAGTCACCCATACAAAGGACTTTGCAACGAAAGAACAAATAGCTATTTAGAACGTGATAAAGAGTTTTATCATGTGAAGGAGTTTCTTAAAAAGGATATTGTGTGGATGCGTATAAAAATCTCTTCCATTGGGAATTGCTGTATTTTATACTAAAAGTGTAAATAAAATCTATTGGATCTTGTGGAAATTCCATGGATAATTAGTGAAATATATTTGAATATTCACATATCATTATCTTCTATTTATGAGTGTGCGAATGTTAAACATATATATATATATATATATATATATATATATATATATATATATATATATATATATATGTAGTAGAGATTTAGAAGGTTATCACAATGCGAGGGATGAGATATAGTCGGTGTTGATGAGAGAAGATGAAAACAAGAGGCGATTTACAAATCATTAAGTACACACACACACACATATATATGTTCATATATACATATATTTATTCAATTGTATAAAGTATAAATGTCTTACGTGTTGTGTCTGTGACAATATCCATAATATATTTCGAGAGAAAAAACCCTTTGCAGATGGTGGATGTTACAGTTCTATTCAGAGCATGCCGGGTGGAACGAAAGGAATGGATTAAATGGCTGTGTGGAGTCTCACAGCAAATTTACGGAGGGGGATTTAGATGTATAGCGTGTTTTAGGTGATTGGCATATTGTTGAACTTTTTAGATTATTTTCTTTTATTTTTGTTCTTTTTTATATGATCTGTATTTTATTTTGTATTTTATTCTGTATATTCTATATTTATTTCGTTGTCTTTTTTCCACTGCTGCATATTATTTATTTATTTGTTTAATTTATTGACTGTTGAAGGAGAGATGGAGAGCGAGGCTTTGAATGAGGAGGAAAGGGTGTGTGCGGGATGGGGTGCTCTTGGCCGACTGTTGGATATTTCCTTGAATCTACATTTCCCCTTAACCTATCATATTTGCACAAACAATCCAATCAAAGAAAGTCAATAATTTATTCACTAGTACCTACTATATCGAAAATGATCTCAAATCTGTCAGCTGACAAAACGGCTTTTGACAAAGTATCGTCATTTCACAACAATGCTTTAATGAACTCAGGATATAAAGAAAATATAAAATATAACAAAAAACCTCCAGTGAAAAAGTTAAATTCAGTAATTACCCACAATATGACAATAAAAACTAATAAAAAGAACGCAACACAAGATATTCCTAACAATACAATTCCTATAATAAAAACAGTAAGATGAAGGAAAAAAAAGGATATTGAATAAGACGTAAGACAGCTATATGGTTCAGTCCACCATATAGCTCAGATGTAAAAACTGCATACCTAAGGAATTATTTAGAATAGTAGAAATTTCTCTTATATACCCACATAAGTACAGCACAATATTAAATAAGAAGTCTATAAAGATATCATACTCTACAATGCCAAATCTAGCCCAGGCTATAATTTAAACAAATAATATGAAAATTGAAAAGCTCAGAATCTTTCCAACAATTTAGTCCTTAGGAATAAATGCCACTGCCAAAATAAAAATGAATGCCGTCTGAATAACGATTGCGAACACAAAGGCCTGGAATACGCTTGCACAGTGACACAATTGCCGACACACAGGAGCAACCAATTCTAAAGAACAAATATTCAGTGTAATCAAAATACCCTGGACGCAAATATAGGTAGCCAAGATTCTAATAACATCAACCACCACCAAAATTTCAATTCTAATGATATTATTCCTCCAGATTTCGCCTTGAATGACTTCAGAATTTCAATCAACCCGATTTTCCAACATAACAATTACCGACCCTGAGTTGAATAAGTCATTAAACAATGAAAATACATTAAAAACATTCACTTATATTGGTGCAACCTCAAACTTAATAAAAATAAGAATTTCAGACCACATGTTTCCTTCGAAAACTAAAGAACACAAAACAATAATAGTAAATCTTTAACTACATAAATTGATAATCTAGAGAACAGGAGGTTTCACTAATCAATCAAATGGAGTATACTGAAAAAAGCAGTTTTTATTATAACTTTCCCTAAACCTTTAATAGAAGCAAAAAGTTTGTTAGTTTCTAGATGTAAACATAAGAAAAAATTTAAATTAAGCCAACTTATAATAATATAGATTATCTTTAAACATTTACCGTTTGAAAAATAAAACACGCACTACTTACTGTTCACCTAATATACTATACTCCTTTTAGCTTCTTTTTTGCTCTCCTATTACATACTGTTTAGTAACTCACGATGTACGCTTTCACATATTATAATTTAAATCCCAAAACACTAATTTCACTTCTAGAAATTAGCGTGAATGCTGTATTAAAACTGTTTTAACACCTTTTAATCTACACCATTATGAAGTAAAATGTTCATACTCTTAAGTAGATCATATAGTGTCCAGCTGTAGAATATTTTCCCACTATATACACATTTGAAAATGAAGAGACTCATAATACTCAAAATGCTCTGGCATGTGTGCGTGTGTGTATGTATCTGTATGTATATGTGTGTGCATATATATGTATATAAATTATATTATTTTATGATTGTTTTAGTGGTGACGTTGATGGTGGTGGTAATATTATTATACAGATACAATCCATATCGTAATGACTGTTATTATAATAATAATCATAATAATAATAATAATAATAATAATAATTATTATTATTATTATTATTATTATTATTATATTATTATCATTAGTATTACTATCATCATTATGGTTATTGTTATTGTTTTTTACCATTATTATTAATAATACTATTATATTTTATTATTATTATTGTATTATTTTATTATTGTTTTAGTGATATAATTGCACCACTACTACCATTGCTACCTCTAAATGTATTATAATAATAAATTTCAGCACTATATGTTAAGAGCATGCAAATAGAAGTATTTTTCCTTTTCGCCCTTTCTTGTTTCTCCATTTCTGTCTTTTTTAGCATTGCTAGTTTTTTTCTTTTTAAAATTACTAGGCTTTTTCTTTCTTTTTCTTTTTTTTCTTTCTTTCTTTTCTTTCACATGTGCTTATTTACAAATATAATCTTGATAACAAAAACGGCATCTAATTTTTATAGACTACTTTGCTTTAGTTTTATAAGCAATGGTTTTATTTAATTATTTTAATTTTAATTTAATTTTAATTTAATTTTAATTTAATTTTAATTTAATTTTAATTTAATCTTATTTGCCTGTCTACAGATATATTTTGGTTTTTATTCACAAATTGATTGAAAACTTAGACTGAATTTTGAAAAAGTTTTTAATGGATTGATACAATAAGTTTTGCCGGATATCCAATAAAACTATAGAAAAACTCCGGAAATATATATATATATATATTGGATTGTTACCAGCGTCCTTGGATGTATTACAGTACGCGTTGGATACCAAGAGCTTTCATTACAGGATTTAGCATACGCTTTCGATTTGAAGTTCAATATCCTTTTTTTTTGCTTCATCAATGTACAAGTTCCCTTATTCTATGTTGCTAAAATGATTTAAACACTTTAAAACATTTAATTTAATATTTGTTGTTTATTACTATTAGCAAATTAGGTGCAGACCTTTTATGATATTCGTTAATATTGTCCTCCAAGAAGAGGAAAAACATCGAAAACTCATGGGTTAAGGAAATAGTTCTACTATACTGTATTCTTTGTCTTTCACACAATAAAATTTCTATATTAAAAATTTAACTTTTTCAAATCAGAAATTTTTAAATTATAAATTACGATATATATATATATATATATATATATATATTTAGTAATTTTTCAAAATATATATGGCGATTAAGCTACACTGAATATTCGGCTTATTCATCCACTCTAGGATCCCTCAGGCTTATGAGCGAATGCTGTGGTTGTTTATCACTTTTATATGGTCCTCTTCTGTTGAGGATTTAGTTAGTCAATCAGCTTTCTAGTATCCACCGCGCCCCTTCCTATCAGCCAATGGGCATGCATTTTATCGAATGAAGGATCTGTTTTAAAACTTGGTTAGTGTTTTTTTTGTTAGTTTATATATAAATATATATATATATATATATATATATATATATATATATATATATATATATATATGTACATACATATATGGACATATATATGTATGTATATAAAATAAAAATATAACACGGAAATTACATAATTGTCGATGCAATAATTTATTTCAACCTTATTGTATTTTCAAGCATCTAAACTAGACAATTACATTTTTGATACTGAAATAAAGAAAGAAAAAGAATTGGGTCTCGACCGTCAAAAAACCAGAGGGGGTGGTAGTAGCATTCCACTTAATACATTTTATAGAGAGGGTGGGAGGGATTTAAAAAAAACAACAACAACAAGAACATTATGACACTTATAAGGGCTGTTTGGTAGCTCGACGTAACAACAGACACACACACACGTGCAACACACACACATACACACACACACGCCCCTAAATATGCACGTTCTTACGCGTAAATGCCTTGACACGCGTTTACTAACCTAGGAAGAAGAGGGAGAAATATACGGATATAGAGAGAAGGAAATAAAATAAACTGTGCGTAAGTGAAAGGGAAGAAGAAAGAAAAAAGAAGAGATTGACCATCCGCTGCTTGTCATATGGTTTCATTAGTCTAGAATCTCTGAGAAAGAGAAGGGAAATAAAATGGAGATTATACGCGAGTCATGGAGTTAATTGAGTCATGGAAAGTAAGTCTATTAAAAGATAAATAAATAAAAAAATATATACAAAGTTTAAAAACTATCTGTATGTTATCATGTTTAAATTAGTTAGAAATAAATATTATCTTATAATACATTTTTTATGTTATTGCTCTGTTTACCACATTGAGCTCTCATACCCGGATTTCCTCCTGGAATTATTTCATTATAACACGATGTATGTATATATATATATATATATATATATATATATATATATATATATATATATATATGTACACCTATAAATATTTATATATAAACTAAAAAAAACACTAACCTAGTTTTAAAACAGATCCTTTGTTCGATAAAATGCATGCCCATTGGCTGATAGGAAGGGACGCTAAATCCTCAATAGAAGAGGACCATATAAAAACGATTAAAAAAACACAGAATTCACGCATAAGCCTGAGGAATCCTAGAGTGGATGAAACGCCGAATATTCAGTGTAGATTAATCGCCATATATATTTTATAAATCTCTAACTAGCTCTACAAACGTATTGAGCACTTTTGAAGTAAATACTTAAAGTTTACGTATATTAATTTTATGTGAGTAAATGAAGTAGTTATATATATATATATAAATATTTATATAAACATATGTATATATAATATCTATATATATATATATATATATATATATAAATATATCTATGTATATATATTTATTAAAAAAAATTGATATAATAAATAATACCTACAGACACTAGTGTTTTATCCTTTCAGGAATCTTCAGTGCAGGGTGTCACGATAAACACCAGTCGACAGATTCGATCTCGGAAACACGAGCGACCTCTGGCTCGATTAACAAAGACCGTATTCAATAGGCTACCATTAAGCACGTGAAATCTCGTTGAATTTAACGTTAAATATTCTTTACGTCGGTCACACAGTGATCTTATCGTTATATGATGGTCTATGCATAAGAGCTAAATTGTCCGACTTAATTAAAAGAAAGTGCTCAACAATAAGAAACAACTATGAGAATATGTGAACAATTGTTTTGCAAAACGCGATAAACTGCGTTGTCAATTTCTTTTCCTAATAACTATACGTACTCATTTTACTGCATATCCTAATAGTTTTTTTTACCAATATTGATATATGACCTATATTATTTTCTGTTTTTTTCAACGCTATATTTAATTAAGAAAATAATAAAACAACTATGTTTACAATATAGCGTTTAATATGTAAGGCAAGATTTGACATTTTTTTAATTAAGCAATAAATCTATGGAGAACATTTTTTATACTATTTTGTTCGAAGTTTTGGAAACCAAATAATAATAATAGATAGTGCTGCTGTCGATTCTGCTGCTGATAATGATAATTGAGGATGATGATGATGATGATGATGATGATGATGATGATGATGATGATGATGATGATGATGATGATGATGATGATGATGACTACCCATCATAGGTGAATTTACATTCTGTTCAATAATTACAAAGTTATATGTCAATTGATACAGTTGCGTTCAATTCGTTTAATTTTTAATACAACAATATAATTTTTATTAGAAGTGAATATGTAATGTAAATATATTAATTTTAATTATGCGTTGGATTTAATGGATTAAAATTGTCGTTTCTTTCTAGAAAAATATATTTATTGAATTGATATTTCAATAACTGGCAATACGTTTCAAAGTATGAAATTCACACTGTTTAAAATCGAAATTTTTAACAGCAAATATATTTAGTATAACATGTAAGGTTACAATAAATATGTATGAAAAACAATAATATTCAAATAAAACGTAGTCTTATAATTATTTGCACACTGCAGTGTAAATCTGTGCGTATTCTTCTTCGTATTATTATTATTATTTTGAACACAATAATCTCATATATAAATAATATCACTGTTATATCTATAAATAGATATCGATAAATAGTGATGCGTATTTCAGTTAGTAAAATGAAATAATTAAAAACATACAGAAATATTAAAATTACATTACTTCTTTTTATATTATGTTTTTCTTTTAAAATATCTCAAAAGAGCTATTTTATCTCGTAAGTCATATGATGTGCGATAAGATATTAACATAACATTATTTGCATCATTCTTTATTCTCAAAGTTATAACATTGATATGCTTTTACATAGTTTTGTCCCTGCGTTATGTTTCTGATAAAAGCTTTGCATATGTGTATAGTTTTCCATGAAACTTATCTACGTTTTTATTTTGTCAACGTAAAGTTTATACATGCGAAATATGATTTTAATTAATAAAGTAAATATATACAATTTGCGTGGAAGAAAATTGTGAATTTATCTAATTATTCAAAAAATCTCACCTTTTATTAAAATATACTTCTACAGTAAAATTCAAATATTTTAGATGTCTGCCTTGTTATAATCTGATTTTTACATCTTAATGCTCCAAAAAGAGAAGATAGGTTTGGGTACACAACAGTATTGTTATAAGGAACGTACTTTATGTATTTTAAAAACTTGGCATTTTCTCTTTGTGAACGTACACGTTCATTAGCTCTCGGTCTCTGCCTGGCTGTCTGTCTGTCTGTCTGTCTGTCTGTCTCTCTCTCTCTCTTTCTCTCTCTCTCTCTCTATATATATATATATATATAATATAAAAATTATAACACGGAAATTACATAATTGTTTACCACATTGAGCTCTCATACCCGGATTTCCTCTGGATTTATTCCATTATAACACTATATATATATATATATATATATATATATATATATATATATATATATATATATATATATATATATATATATATAGCAAAAATGGTAATTACTAAAAACCTGGAAAGCGTGCTCAATACTATTTTATTACCGTTTTATCTGCTAAGTTTCACATATTTCGATTTCCGAATCGTATTAACGATCGACAATTTCATCAGACTTTACAGTAATAATTATTATGATTGGGGGAGAAAAATATTTGGAAAAAGAAGGAAAAAGAACTTCAATCAGACAGCAGCAGCATTTAAGTTTAAAAAAAAACATTGGAAGGTGATATGGGGCGTGGTAGAGTTGAAACTATTAAACCAGACACGGATAGAGGCAGGGAGTAGAGAAAGAGGGAAAAGGGTGAAAAACAAGGGCATGAGATGGGTAAAAGTTTGAAGGAAGAAGAATAGGGAGAGAGAGAGAGAGAGAGAGAAGAAATAAGAGGGAAGGAGAGAGATGAATAGTGAATAGTACAGTTTTTTTTTTTACAAGATAGTCATAACTTATCAAAGCCAATAAGCCATTCAGGGATAAAAGATTGCGTGTACAGTACGTTAGTATTGGAGATTTTTTTTTACATAGGCATCACCACATTATCAAGGCCAAGAGGCCACTCAAGGATAAGATTTGATAAATTGTCTTACTTAAGGGGGTGGTTCATCAGGAATTTGTTTATGTTGGACTTGAAAACATCCAGGTTGTAGTCAAGTGGGAAACAGGCAAACGGAACAGAGTTCTACAGGCGTGCACTTCTAAGAAAAAAGCTTTGTTCATGGCATCTACGTTGTGGTTTTGGCACTGATAAAGAGTGAAAAAAAATTTGACAGTGGTTTCAGCTAGACGGTTGTTTTTGGCGAGGGGAGACCAGAGATTGGAGCTCAAACGAGCACTTGCTATGGAAGTAACGATAAACCAAAGACAGTCTCGCAACGTCTCTCGTGTGGGAGAGAGCTTGCAGGGAAGGGAAAAGGGCATCCCCACTAAGTCACGAAGTCTATTTTGTACTCTGTCAAGACAGGATAGGCTGTTTTTAGGAGCTCATGCCCAAATGTGGCAGCAGTACTCCATCCTTGGTAGCACTTGGCTTTTATATAGATAGAGAATTGCATTAGCAGTGAGATATCTTCTTGTATGTGTTCAATTTCAGCTTAGGAGTAAAGGTCAAGCACAGAAGATTGTAAAAACATGAAACCTCCCCAAGACAAGAGCCATCCATTTCAATTGATGCCCGATGGGAATCAGAGCATTGATGATGTAAAAATAGGAACTTGGTTTTAGATGCATAAAAAGTAACCAGCCACCTCTTCCCCCACTACCAGCGCTCAAGTTCAGAGGAGAGAGAATCAGAGAAAACTTTGTCATTTACCGTCTTTTATGTGTTGCCATAGATGATCGCGTCATCAGCATAGATGTCAACGAATGGTTTAAGTATGTGTTTTGGGAGGTCATTGATGTAGATCAGGAAGAGAGTTGGGCACAGGATGGAGGCCTGAGGGACTGCAGCATTAATAATGAGGGCCTCTGATTTCTGTCCATCAACCACTGATCTTATGAGCCTATCAGAGAGAAATAATTTAATGGTTGTGAAAACATTTCCAGTTATACCGTAGCTGGAAATCTTGTGAAGTAAGCCCTTATGATATACCTTATTGACAGCCTTTGATATATTAAGAACAATTGCACTAAAAAGGAAGCCTTTGTCAAGAGATTCATTTATCCTATGAGGTATAACCGTTAACACATCTGCTGTATATCTGGCAGATCAGAAAGCATATTGCATGTTACTAACGTAATTACTGTTGATGAGGTTGACTACTTCTCAATTTAATATGGATTTCAATAACTTACTCATAACACGCAGGAGACTTATTGGTCTGTACTGAGATTGAG
Organism: Euprymna scolopes; assembly: GCF_053919585.1. Taxonomy (NCBI): domain Eukaryota; kingdom Metazoa; phylum Mollusca; class Cephalopoda; order Sepiida; family Sepiolidae; genus Euprymna; species Euprymna scolopes. The sequence continues at coordinate 66,405,368 of NC_136482.1, read as the reverse complement.
ACGACTTATCACCTGAATTTTTAAATACAGAGCATACTGATGAGGTTTTCCAGGGTGTTGAAACTCACTTCTCCTTAAGGCAACGACAATTCTGGTTGAAACTTTTCCAGCACTATAATTGGATTGACGTCAGGGCCAGTTGCTTTACTAGAATCAAGGTTCTTGATTATCTTGGCGACCTCACGCAAAGATATTTTTTATGTTGCATAGCGTGTTGTGTTTTATAGGACGAAATACGGGGAGTTGCTTGTCTTCGCCGCGTAAGGTAGAATTAGCTGCAAAGTTCTTGAAAAATGTTTTAGGATTACTACTTTACTTTTTATATAAGTATAAACGAAATCATCCCTCCCACCGTGACCCTTTCCCAATCCGTCTGCCATAAGCACCGAAACCCGAAAGAAAGAGTCAATGAATGGAAAGTCTTCAAATGCGCTGGGGGTGTCTTTTAGATAAGGAAAAGTAAGTTTAATGAATATCCCAACATGTGATAAATCCCCACCGGTATTTTAAAAATTATTTGGTGCTAACTTGACCTTATTATAATTTTTTATTTGATTTAATTTTGTTTTATATATTTTATTTCAGTCAGCCGTTAAATGCAAAATTATATAGAATATCACCCCCCCAAGGAAAAATATTTTAGGATTACTGCTTTACTTTCTGTATAAATATAAACGAAAACATACCTTCAACCGGGATGCTTACACCCCGTCTGCCATAAGCACCGAAACCCGAAAGCAAGAGTCAATGAATGAAAAGCCTTAAAATGTGCTGGAGATGTCTTGTGGATAAGAAGAAATAAGTTTAATTAATATCTCAACACGTGATAACTGCCCGCCAGTATTTAAAAATATATATTTGGTGCTAAATTGTCCTTATTATAGTTTTTTTTTGTTGGAGGTGTCTCTTGGATGAGAAGAAAAAAGGTGAATACCTTTAAACGGAAATTACAGTAATGTATTCCATTATCATTTTATTCGTAAATATGGGAGGGGAATTTATATTCAAATCCGATAATTTCGAATTAGAGCTAAGGACTTATACTAAGTGCAGTGTTAACTTTAAGTATTTAACCCGACACGGCTATGAATAGAGGGTGGGCAGAAAGCGTAAAAAACAAAGACGTTAGATGGGTAAAATGTTAAAGGTAGAAGGTGAGGGAGAGAGAAAGGGATAAGAAATAAGAGGGAAGGAGAGACAAGCATCTAATAATGTGGACATAACATGAGGTAGATATAACGGTTGGTCGTTGAATACATGTAATATGGAGTTTGACACGTTAATTATAAATGAAATTTAGGAGGGGGCGTTACTTGCAATGACTAAGACGCGTCATCTCAAAGTAAACTTAGTTACACCCAACTTAAGTGCATGCAATTTTAATATAAAAAAGGTAAACTAGATAAATTAATAAAATGGCAAAGTATAAAAGGAATTATATATGTGCACATAAAATATAAAACTATTAACATATGCATGTGGAAGCATATAAATAAAATAATAATAAAATAATAATAATACCATAAGTATAATAATCATCAAAAACATGATAATAAAGTACTGGCAATAATAATGGATACAGTAGGTATAATATAGAGAAATAAAAAAAAATAAGAGTAAAATATATATAACTCAGTATTATTTATTAACCGAGTTAATGCAGATGTATATTAAATTATATCTATAAAAATGTGGTTAATCTAATATATGGATGTCCGTATGACGTTGATCAGATATAAAGGTTCATTGGGTTGGGATTAAGTTCAAATGACTCAGAAGTCCTAAAACTTTAGGTTAATTTAGAAAGAATGAGGGGCATCTCGGATCATGTGTTGGGGCAATTACTTGATTTAATACTATAGTCCGGTGTAACTTCATATTACTGTATCTGATTTACTAGGGTTAGAAATTGGTATAAATGTGTACATACACATTAATAGATTAAAAAAATCATACTATTTTAATTTAATATATATATATATGTATATATATATGCATATATATATACATGTATATATTTCTGTGGAAATATACTTGTTTTCCTCATAATTTATACATATCCTTATTTAAGAATCTAAAGTAATTACAGAGCAATATAATGAATTAATAATAACAGTCTATATTCCAAAGTTCATGATGTTGACCATCTTATAATTTTTTCCTTTAATTCAGTTGACCTTTACAAATCTTGACAGTGGCTGTCTCGTAGCAAAAAGTCAATCACTCAATCATTATATCAATTAGTGAATCTTTTTTCCTCATTAATCCATCAAAAGAAAATAATATATTATGAACTTAGAAAAAAACTTGTTGATACGATATGGAAATCGAAACATGTGCAACTAAGCAGATAAAACTGATATATATATATATATAATATATACATATATATATATATATATATATATATATATATATATATATATTAAAAGAACTTGTATATACGTCCAGTCAGTATATATATGAAGTCCCAAGCATTCCAGAACTGTAATATGTATAAATGTCTACTCTCCCCCTCACCATCGTTAGATCCGTTATATGTCCCCGTCATCTCTCGATATATGATCCCCACTATGACCCCTTCCATATAACATGAAAATACGCACACTTAAAGAAATATTTATTAGTTTTGTGTAATAAAATATAAGTGCGCGAAGATGAATTGTAATTTCAATTGGAATAAATGAAAACAGCAGAACATGAGGTTTATTTTATTGAAATAATTTTTGAAAACAATATAAGTTGGATAAAAATAAATATAATATTAGATGCAATTAAATATGACCTTATGAATATAACATTGCATTTAAATAAATATGACATTAAATTCAAACAAATATAATATTGAATTTATATAAATATCACATTTAAGTAACTCCGTTGTTTGCTACCAACGTCGATCACTCGTGATCTTCTACACAAGAAAATATATAGGAATTCAGTTTTTCGGTTTAGAATTCCTGTTTCGCATTCAAAGACTCGAATTTTCTCGAAACAAAACGTGAGGGACATAAAAGGTTATGCTATAATTGTTTATATTGAATAATAGTAATCGTGTTCTACACAATCACCACATACAGTTTGGTGAATGTAAATTTATAATGAATTGGATGAATTAACATGGCGGAGGATTTCACAGGAAGGCGAATCGACAATAACGATATGTTCTATATCAATAAATGAGTAGATATATGTATGTGTGTTTTACCCGATACATTCTGATACTACTAGTTGCATAACACTGAAATTATCAAGAAAGTGTAATATGCCATCAGATGAAATGTAAATAAGCTTGTATTGTTGATGTAGAAGTTCATTTGTCTTGATTTCAAAAACTATGGCGAAAGAATAAGAGCAGATATATATGTTAGCATGCAATTAATAAAAATGTAACGAAAATATATTATAATATAGACACGCCTATATTATATATACGTATTTAAGTGTGAGATTCACTGGTTATTCTAGCATAGAATAAAATAATAACTCACAAAAAACACAAACAAATGTAACAGTCCTGGAAATATATAAGAGAGGAAAGTTCCGTTTGATTTTATTTTTACGCTTATATATATATATATATATATATATATATATATATATATATATATATATATATATATATATATATATATATATATAAGTTACAAAATATATATGACAATTAAGCTACACAGAATATTCCGCGTTTCATCCACGCCAGGATTCATCAGGCTTATGCGAAGAGTTGTGGTTGTCTCACGTTTTTATATACGCACATTCTATTGATTTTTATTTAGCCAATCAGCTTTCTAGTTTCACCGCACCATTCCAAATCAGCCAATGAGCAAGCAAAGGCCCAATTGATCTTCGGTTCAGCCCTTACTTTGTGGGTGCTATTTTAGCGGGGAGCGAGATATCTAGTGTTCTGGCCTATTTTAAACCAAGATTAAATGGGTGTGTGTGTTTTAAGATTATGTTAATATATATATATATATGTGTGTGTGTGTGTGTGTGTGGGTGGGTGTATGTGTGTGGGGGAAAGTAGGTGATAATTTATGTATTTGTATGTTTATTTTATTTATTTTCTATTGTTATTGTTAATTTTAAAATTATTTTGTATCGCTATCCTACAGAAAAGTTTATCCTGTGAACACATTTCTTCGCTATTTCTCTCCTACAGTTAAACAGATGTTGTCGTTTTTTTTAAGTAGACGGTAGTAAATATTTCATGAAGGCATAATCTACATGTATCGTCTACGTCTCAACATGTGTTTGGTTGTCTTACTTTTTTCTATTTGAGTTCTTTCTTGGAGTTCCCAGTATTTATTTCCTGGAGTTGTTTTCATTCGTTTTTTTTGTATTCATTATTTTACATATTATTATTATTATTATTATTATTATTATTATTATCATTATCATTATTATTATTATTATTATTATTATTATTATTAGTAGTAGTAGTATTATTGAAAGTTATTTTATGTGCATAAAAGTATACTTCGTATGTAAAGGTTAAGATCGCATTCATAACATTAGTATCTGAATTCGGATACTTAACCGATGTACCAGAGTTGATCACCACTTTAAGCACGTTTGTCTATTCTTTATCAAGTTAAGATTTGTATATATATATATATATATATATATATATATATATGTATACATATATATACATATACATATATATATATATATATATATAAGCGAGATAAGACACTGATAGAATTCATATGAAAAATTCCGATAGATATTACTTGAAGTAATACTTTCAAGGAGATCCTAGAAAAAAAGAAAAAGCTCAACATTTAAGAATAGAGTAATATATATGTTTCGTGGTTTAAGCGGTTCTAAAGCAACGTTCTAAATATCATCTCCAGGATTATTTTGCTATCTTTGCTATTTTAATAACTACACAATTAATTTCGAGGTCGATTGCACACTTAACTCAATGCTCAATTTCTATTACTCATGGGGATAATTACAATAGAATGGTATATCCACCCAATTTCGGATGCACTTTGTCAACACCGAGAAAGCATTTGGACTAAAGCAACCTACACACAATCAACGCAACAACGAATAAGGCCGCCCGGTATACTTTTCGAAAAATCAATAAGGAACAGTACGCTTTACCTATAACTTTCTCCCATGGACCTATTTTCATCCCACCTGGATTTATAACCCCGAACGACATTGGACTCCTTCCGATATTCATTACCCAGGTTGTATAAACTTCTCTTTTCATATAATTTACTCCATATAATTATCCACAACCGCTCCAAAAATTATTTTCAATAATTGTGCTGAAAAGCAAAATAGCGTCCATTCGCAGCTGAACATTTAGATAACTGCATTTCATTTCCTCTGATGATATGAGCCATTGTTGAATATCCATGGATTAAGGAAAATAAAATAACCTCTTCTATATATTCCTTTTGTCAAACAATACATTCTTAAATCGAATATATATCTCTATATGTTGTTTTTTCAGAATTTAAAATTTAACCACGAAACTTATATATATATATATATATATATATATATATATATATATATATATATATATATATATATATATATATATATATACGGATATATACATATATACATGTGTACATATATAAATATATTTATATATATATATATATATATATATTGTTTTTGTTTCTCTTTATGTAAATAGTAATATTTAAGAAAAGAAAAATATTTACTACAATCACCGATCCTTTTTGAAATTCAATTATTTTTTACTTTTAGATATTTTCCTTCTAGAATATATATATATATACATATATATATACATATATATATATATATATATATATATATATATATATATATATATATATATATATACCAGAACAAAGTTGAATCTAAAAATCGATTTCGACTCTTACGAGAGAGCATGCACGTTTTTAAAAGTACAACGAGGGGGGTTGTCTGCTTTTGATAGCCGAAAAACCGAAGCTAGCAGGTAGGGTTTTACTGGCTTATGAAGATCCGAATAAGGACTACCGACTGTATACGGTTACCTCCAATAATTTGATTGGGGAATTACTGTCACAAATATTCTATGATAGAGGAAAAGTAAAATTGTCGAAAAACTTATTTACTTTTCACTTAATAATCTGAGTATTCTAGTGTTCTGACCTTTTTTAATCCTATTTATAAATGCTAGGTAAAAAGGACACCAAGTGGATAAAGTCAGAAAAATACGCACAGGTGTTAAAAATACAAAAACTGGGGTTTGCAGGAAATTAGGGCCAAATAAGGAAATTGTTGTAGCAGCTGAACAATGCCACATGCTTTTAGAATATATTTACAGTTAAGCAACAAAAAAGATATTTAAAATAGGTTATCCTGTAAAACGTTCCACAGGTGTTTATACGGAAAAATATATTCTACAAATATTGCGGACTCCTAATAACATGTGTTTATTTGAAAAAAGGTGTACTAACTCTCACAGTGAATCGACTAAAAAGTTCAAGCGTAATTACATTGAATTTTAAAATAGAATATGTGCCTTCAAATTTCGGATGAAATTGTGAACGACAAAAATGAAGCATATGAGATACACTCAGCTCTTAATAAATCTAATCTCCACTTGCATACCTCAAGGTTCACCATGTATTCGGCTCATAGAATATTTACTATTTAATAACAGAAAATAGGAAAATACAGGTGTGGGCTTTAAGTGCTGATCTTTATTACTTGAAAGGAAATGATAATATTTCCGAAAGTCTCTTGTCACGCTCAACCGATCCGAGTCAGGACAACGATGTTTTCCCGATAGAGGTAGACAGTGGGAACTAGTATTGAATGCAATAAACTTGAGTCGAAAGACGCTGCAATCTATAAAAAATGTGGTGGACTCGTCGGTGAACAGAAACGATTAACTTTATCGGTATAGATTAAATTAGGGAACAGGAAGCAGATAACGAAATATTAGATTTGTATATGGGAATGCAAAATAGTAAAGCGACGAAAACAGTACAAAGAAAATTATATTAATGGATGATGTAGTGTATTATTCATCGCAACCTGTCGCACACTAAATTCAGTTAGTACCGTCGCATCCATGTAAACTCGTGTCAATCCAATGCCACTCGTATAATGGTCTTATGGGTGTAAAAATGACATTTCACGCTATCAAGCATATTCCTGGCTTTGTTTAATTAAGGAACTAATGAATACCTAAGTAAATGTATTCCAAGCTAAGTAATAAACGTTTTTAGAAATTACAATAAACATATTTTAGAGAATTCACATAGTAATTCTAAGACTGTAGAATTTAAAATTGGTTATTTAGTTTACTATGAAAATAATTGAAATGTGGATGAAGTAGATGTAAGCCGAAAACCGCCATGTACAGCAAAAATAAAGGGGCGTGTCTTTTTTAGAAGTGATGATCAAATGCGTCTGTCGAGCAGTTCTTCACTATAGAGTCCGTTACAGAAAACTTCCATTGGTCGCTTCTAGGTAATATAATGATTAGGACAGCGAATCA